>NC_140993.1:63681392-64222874 GCF_052327205.1 Somniosus microcephalus | reverse complement strand
CTCCCTCCCCCCTCTCCCTCCCGCTCTCCACCCCCCCCGATTTCCTCTCTCTCCCTCCCTCCCCCGCTCTCTCTCCCTTTCCTCAGAGCCCGGATGTGGTGACCCGAAGCCCCCGTGTGCGGATCGGCGCCTCAGGGCCGGCCGGTGCGCGGTCTAGCACGTGAGGCCCGGCCGGACTCACCTTAGCTCAAGTCGGTGCTCCGGGCCGCCGCTGATGTTCACGCGCGCGCTGTCTCCCGCCCCGCCAGCCTTTACCAAGATGGCGGCGATGGCTATGCTCGGCTCAGTCCCGCCCTGCCGTCCTTTACCAAGATGGCGGCAATCGCGGCGTGGGCCCAGCGGGACGGGCGGGGCCTAGCTCGGGCGTGGCTGGCAAGGAGAGGCCGAGGCTTCGAGGCCTGAGGCCTGCAGGCAGCTTATCCACCGCCGAGGGGGGGAAAGCCCAAGTCCCCTTTGCAAAAGGTTTTTTTTTTCTTTTAAAACCAACTTTTTTTTTTGCTGGAAATCTATATTTCAAAATAAACACACAGAAAGTGGGAAAAATAAATCAATAGTTAGGAATCAAGATGGCGGCCACTCACCTCAGCTCAGAAGGATTAGGCCCCGCCCACACACGCAATGAAACACCCCCCGTGACGCACCGATTGGTCAACCATCAGGTTAATCCGCTGTAGGATTGGTCAACCATCACGTCACTCAACGCTAATGAGCGAAATTTTGCCGTTTTTTGAAACATTTTTGTATACTGTCCGAACAATTTTTGTCTGACCAAAATGTAAATATGCCCATTAGACTCCCCTAATGATAAGCTTTCTTTTGATATAACATATGTGTAGGTACGCTCTATAACTTTTGATTGCATAGCCAGCCAGACAGACAGACAGACAAACAGACAGACAAACAGACAGACAGACAAACAGACAGACAAACAGACAAACTCTTTTATATATATAGATACTTTCTGACATTATTACAGAAAGCAATGGATAATGAAACACACAACATAATGGGCTAATGTTATCTTTGTGCATTGGTGTAAAACAAGCAATATCGAATTAGCTGCGCATTATACACCATCCCCGATTTTCCTTTCCATCATGAAATCAAGGAAAATCAGGAATGGTGTATAGTGAGCAGCCCATCCAATTTCACCCATTTTACACTAAAACCAAAAGTTAAAATGACCCCAATAATTCTATTTTGCCTCCTACCAACAGAACAGGGCTCACTCTGTACAACCAAAAATATTAGAGTTACAGCACATTACAGGCAAGTACAATTTATAACCATATACGCTCACACTATTGTACAGTTACCTTCACCACAGTTCTATCAGTTCTAAACAGGGTGACAGAAGAAAGACTCAGTCCAGAGAAGTGCGAAAATAATAGGGGTAATAATAGTGGGGGATTTCAACTTCCCCAATATTAATTGGGATAGTCAGAGTGTGAAAGGCTTAGAGGGTGCAGAATTCTTAAAGTGCATCCAGGAGAGCTTTTTGAGCCAACATGTAGAAAGTCCTACAAGAGAGGGGGCGGTACTGGACCTAATTCTAGGGAATGTAGCCGGGCAAGTGGTGGAAGTGTCAGTAGGAGAGCATTTTGGCGACAGTGACCATAATTCGGTGAGATTTAAGGTGGTCATGGAAAAAGACAAAGACGGCCCGGAAATAAGGGGTTCTAAATTGGGGAAAGACCGATTTTAATATGATAAGGCAGGATCTGGCCAAAGTGGACTGGGAGCAGCTACTTATAGGAAAATCCACATCAAAGCAGTGGGAGACTTTCAGAAGGGAAATAGAGAGAGTACAATGCCAACATGTTCCTGTAAAGGTCAAGGGTGGGACCAACAAGCAAAGGGAACCTTGCATGACAAGGGATATACAAAAATGCATTAGGAAAAAAAGGGGGGCTTTTGGCAGTTACAAAAGGCTAAAGACGGAGGAAGCCCTAGAGGAGTATAAAAAGTGCAGGGGCATACTTAAAAAAGAAATTAGGAGGGCGAGGAGGGGCCATGAAATAACACTGGCGAGCAAAATAAAGGAAAATCCTAAGATGTTTTATAAGTATATTAAGGGCAAGAGGATAACCAGGGAAAGGGTAGGGCCCATTAGGGACCAAAGTGGCAATCTGTGTGTAGAGCCAGATGATGTAGGCGGGGTTTTAAATGAATTTTTTGCATCTGTGTTCACTATGGAGAAAGACGATGTAGACATAGAAATCGGGCAAGGGGACTGTGACATACTTGAACACATTAGCATCGAGAGGGAGGAGGTACTAGCGTTTTAGCAGGCCAAAAAGTGGATAAATCCCCAGGCCCGGATGAGGTGTATCCCAGGCTGTTGTGTGAGGCAAAGGAGGAGATTGCAGGGGCTCTGACACAAATTTTCAGAACCTCTCTGGCCACAGAGGATGTACCAGAGGACTGGAGAACAGCTAACGTAGTACCATTATTCAAGAAGGGTAGCAGGGATAAACCAGGGAATTACAGGCCAGTGAGCCTAACATCTGTGGTAGGGAAATTATTGGAAAAAATTCTGAGGGACAAAATTAGTCTCCACTTGGAGAGGCAAGGATTAATCAGGGACAGTCAGCATGGCTTTGTCAAGGGTAAATCATGTCTGACCAATCTGATTGCATTTTTCGAGGGGGGTGACGAGGTGTGTGGATGAGGGAAATGCAGTTGATGTAGTCTACATGGATTTCAGTAAAGCTTTTGACAAAGTCCCGCATAGGAGACTGGTCAAGAAGGTAAGAGCCCATGGGATCCAGGGTGCCTTGGCGCGTTGGATCCTAAACTGGCTGAGTGGCAGGAGGCAGAGGGTGATGGTCGAAGGTTGCTTTTGTGACTGGAAGCCTGTGTCCAGTGGGGTACCTCAGGGATCGGTGCTGGGTCCCTTGCTGTTTGTGATCTACATTAATGATTTGGATGAGAATGTGAAAGGTATGATCAGTAAGTTTGCAGATGACACGAAAATTGGTGGGGTGGTAAATTGCGAGGAGGAAAGCCTCAGGCTACAGGACAATATAAACGGGTTGGTCAGATGGGCGGAAAAGTGGCAAATGGAATTTAACCCTGAAAAGTGCGAGGTGATGCATTTTGGACGGACAAATAAGGCAAGGGAATACACAATGAGTGGTAGGACCCTAGGAAGTACAGAGGGTCAGAGGGACCTTGGTGTACATGTACATAGATCCCTGAAGGCAGCGGAACAGGTAGATAAGGTGGTTAAAAAGGCATATGGGATACTTGCCTTCATTAGCTGAGGCATAGAATATAAGAGCAGGGAGGTTATGATGGAGCTGTACAAAACGCTGGTGAGGCCACAGCTGGAGTACTGTGTGCAGTTCTGGTCACCTCACTATAGGAAGGATGTGATTGCTTTGGAGAGGGTGCAGAGAAGATTCACCAGGATGTTACCTGGGATGGAGCGCCTCAGCTATGAAGAAAGACTAAACAGGCTGGGGTTGTTTTCCTTGGAGCAAAGAAGGCTGAGGGGGGACCTGATTGAGGTGTACAAAATGATGAGGGGCATAGATAGGGTAGATAAAGCGGAACTTTTCCCCTTAGTAGGGGGGTCAATAACAAGGGGGCATAGATTCAAGGTAAGGGGCAGGAGGTTTGGAGGGGATTTGAGGAGGAACTTTTTCACCCAGAGGGTGGTTGGAATCTGGAACGCACTGCCTGAAAGGGTGGTAGAGGCAGGAACCCTCATAACATTCAAGAAGCATTTGGATGAGCACTTGAAATGCCATTGCATACAAGGCTATGGACCAAATGCTGGAAAATGGGATTAGACTGGACAGGGATTGATGGTCGGCGCAGACACGATGGGCCGAAGGGCCTCCTTCTGTGCTGTATAACTCTATGACTCTAGGGCCTAGAAATTCAGCTGTTTGCGCCAGCCGTTAGCGCCAGATTTCCGGCGCTATCCACTTAGCGCCCGGGCACCGCCGGATCTGCGCCTACGCCGAAATTCAGCTGGGCTTTAGCGCCGGCGCAAAGTGTTAGCGCCCGCTCAGCTGCGCGCGCATCTTATGACGTCATTCCGTCGTGCAACGCCGTTTGTGCGCCCCAAACCGGAAATTCAGTGGCGCCCGGCCGATGTGGCCGTGGCGCTGCTAAGAACTGTGAAATGGAACTCAACAGAGGCCCTGTGGGATTCGGGGGAGCGCTAATTAAAGGGCACATCCACTCACCCATAAAAGCCAGCCATTTCGCTGCAATGACTTGACTGGTTTGGATTTCTGCACAGAGAGCAAGGCACAGAGATTACTGATTTCGGACACCATAGGAGAGGTATTTTGGCTTCTAGCCAGTGCTTTGACATTTGCATCCTTGTGATTTGCTGTTTGGAACTTTGTAATGGGGGCTGCATGGGGGGCCAACCCTCAGTTCCTACATTTTGTGCGAAGCGCTCGCAGACGCTTTGAGAGAGGGCCAGGCATGCCTAGACGCAGAGGGGCCATTAGGCGTCGCCAACGTAGGCCTTACCCAGTCAGGCAATACCGGGAGCAGGTCTCATATCTCACCATGACTGCGGCGCATTGTGTTAAGAGGCTGCGCTTCAGAAGGGAGGTGGTTGAAGAGATCTGCCAGCTGCTTCATGCAGATTTGCAGCCACAGCTCATGTCCAGGGCGTCTCTCTCGGTGGAAGTGAAGGTCACGGTGGCTCTCAGCTTTTATGCAAGCGGCTCCTTCCAAGCCGCTGCTGGGGACATCGCGAACATCTCCCAGTTCGCCGCACATCGCTGCATCCGACAGGTCACCGAAGCACTTTTCGCGAGGAGGCACCAATTCATCTCCTTCCCCATGACCCAACACAAGCAGGAGCAGCGTGCATTCGGATTTGCCAGGATCGCGGCCTTCCCCATGGTGCAGGGCGCCATTGACTGCACGCATGTGGCTATGCGGGCACCTATCCACAATGCTGAGCAATACCGCAACCGGAAGGGCTACCATTCCCTAAATGTGCAGCTGGTGTGTGACCACAGGCAGCGCATCCTAGCTGTCAATGCCCGCTTCCCAGGAAGCAGCCACGATGCCTTTATCCTGCGCCAGACTACTGTGGCTGACATGTTCCAGGCACAGCCTCCACCAAGGGGATGGCTTATCGGGGACAAGGGCTACCCTTTGTGCAGATGGCTCATGACCCCGCTCCGCGCGCCCAGGACCCCAGTGGAGCTGGCATACAACGAAAGCCATCAAGCCACAAGGAACCTAATAGAGCAAACGATAGGCGTCCTCAAGCAACGGTTCCGTTGCCTGGATCGTTCGGGCGGGTCTCTTCAGTATTCGCCGGATAGAGTCTCCCAGTTCGTCGTGGTGTGCTGCATGCTCCACAACCTGGCTATCCGCAGGACTCAGGCACTGCCACCTGACATTGCCCCACCACCTCAGGAGGACGAGCAGGAGGACCCTGAGGAGGAGGAGCACCAGGCCAGGAGGGAGCGACAAGGTCCAAGGGCCGTCCGCCGGGGGCTTATTGCTCGACACTTCTAGGCCCCCTGTCAGGGAATGGCCTGGCCCACTGAACGCAGCCGCTTCGCAAGCCCTCAGCCGGTTAACCCAACAACCACTTGAAACATGACACCTGCACATGGTGAATAAATAAACATCTTTATTTCAAAAACTCAGGGCCCTTCCCACATGGAAGAGCAAAACAGAGAAGACCCCCAAAAAACAGTAACAAACTTCTGTCACTCCCAAAACCTGGGGAGGACTAACATAGCATCACCATCCAAATGGCCTTCGTCACTGGCCTAACAAAAACAAGCCCCCCCCACAACACAAAGACCCCCATAAAACCAAACCACATAATGCCCCCCAGAACAGAAGCCCCCGCATCACCCAAACCCTCGCTCAACACACTCTATTCGGTGTGGCGAGAGGGCGAGTCTGTCGACAGCCGTCTTTTGCCCCGGCCCGTCCTGCTGCTGCGCCTCAAGCTGGGCCGTGAGGCTGTGGCGAGGCTGGGGGAAGGATCCTCAGGGCGACAAGGCGTCTCGCCAGATGCCCTTGGGGGTCGGCCTACACGAGGGCGGGCCCGGGAGGGGCCGGCTGGTGGCTGCTGCAGCTGTGGGTGGCCCTCTTCACTGGCTGCAGTAGCTCCTTGCACCCTGGCTGGGGGAGTCGCAGGCTCGCCTGCACCAATGGGGACAAGGTGGGTGATGCCAGGCGCGTGCTGGGCGCCAGACACACGTGCACTCGGCTGGCCTGGCCGGGGAGCAAGCGCGCCAATCTGTTGGTCGCCAGACCGGTGTGCGGCAGCAGGGCGGCGGCTGGCCTGGCGACGCCTCCGCGCCAGTGCGAGGGTGGCAGAAGTCAGTGCCCCAACTGCGCCGGCATGTCCCCGCATCTGCAGTGCCATTGTCTGCACAGCACCTCTCAGCTGGCGACTGGCGTGCTGCGCTGCCTCGAGTTGTTCGACCCCCCTCTCATGCGCTGCCACAAGGAGCTCCACCCCCCTGGCGTGCGCTGCTGCGAATAGCTCTAGGCCCCTGGCCTGGGATTGGCCGAAAGCCACCACACTTTGAGCGAGGCTTTCGATGGCGTGAGGCATCTGTGCCACCACCTCCATGATTTCGACGTGCCGGCGCTCCGACGCCGCCGACATCTCGTCCAGGAGGCGCACCTCCTGGGCGACGTCCGAGTCCGGACTGGAGGGCGCCTCCACCCTCTGGCCAGAAGGCTGGCGTGCCGCCGGAGCGTTGCCGCGTGCGGCCACGCCACTGGGACCAGGTTCTGCCCTCCCCTCCACCGCCTCCCCCCTCTGGGCAGAAGGCTGGTGTGCCGCCGGAGCCTTGCCGCGTCCGTCCATGCCACTGGGACCAGGTTCGGGGCTCCCCTCCCCCGCCTCCCCCTGGCTCTCCGGCACGCCAGACGTCTCCCCTTCATTGCCATCTCCTGGAGCGGAGGAGGGTTCCCCCGAGGTGGCGCCTTCCTGCTGCTCCTCGACGTCCTCCTCCTCCGAGGGCCTGGCTGTGTGGGCTTCAGGGAGCACCTCCTCCTCACCAGCTGAAAGCAGGAAGGCACAAGTGTAGCTTTAGAGTGAGGACAGGCCGACAGCGAGGGAGGCCGCACTGGTGCATTATGCGCATTTTTCGGCCAGTGGGGAAGGATGTAGATCTGATGCGCGAGGGCAAGGAGAGAGGTGCACCCGGTCCTGTCCTTACCAGTGGGTTCCAGTATAGGGTCGGCGTCGCCGAGCGCCACAGGCCCAATCACCGGGTGACGCAGCAGTCGGGCCACCCTCTCTTCCAGAGCCGTTAGCTCCTGGTAATCGCGAGGGCCTCCACCAGTGACACGCAGGCTCCTGGCGTTCCTCGCCAGCTTGGCCTGCAAGAGAAAGGAGGGCGTCTAAGTACAGTGTGGTGCCCCGTTGCTGTGTGTGAGGCCTCCCATGGTGGAATAGCTTGCACAGTGTGGTGCCCTGTAGCTGTGTGTGAGGCCTCCCATGGTGGAATAGCTTGCACAGTGTGGTGCCCTGTAGCTGTGTGTGAGGCCTCCCATGGTGGAATAGCTTGCACAGTGTGGTAAGTGCAGAAAGAGCTATTGATTAACATGCAAGTGTCATTGCAGCGGCAGCAGGGCTGGGCATTAGACCTTGGATGTCCCTTTGGCCCTAATGGGAGGTGCACATGCAAGGATGAGGGGGACATTGGAAAGGGTACTCACCTTGACCAGCCGACATAGGTCATTGTATTTCTTGCGGCACTGGTCCGCACTCCTGGGAACATCGGAGTTGGAGGAGACCCTCCGGGCAATTTTGGTCCACGCCTCCCTGAACTGGCTCCTGGGAGCCTTCCTGCCACTAGCCGGGCACACGACCCGTCTTCTTTTGCGCACCCCATGAAGGAGCACACCCAGCGCATGCTCAGAGAACCGCTGGGCTCTTTCACGGGCCCTCTCCATGACCTCCAGGCGTTGATATGGCACACAACCAGTCCTGAGGCCTAGTTGCAGGGCTACAGCATGCAGGGCGTGGCTGCAGTCAAAGTTGACCCTTCCCCCTTTAAGAGCTGGCCGGCGTCAGGGTGTCTGCTGACACTCACCACATGATCGCACCTGCGCTGCGCCCGGAATCGGCGTTATCAGGCTGCATCGCCGGATTAGCGCCTGAACACAGGGTTCCAACGCCTTTTGCAGCGCTCGGCCAAAAAGTTGGCCAAATCTACTGAATTTCGGCGAGCTCGCCTGCACTTTCCGGCGGCCGCTAAATTTGACGAGCGCCCGACTTTAGCGCCGCAATAGCGTCCGAACTGAATTTCTAGGCCTATGACTCTAAGGGGCAAAGAGGAGGAGAGGCCTGGTCTGTTTGCATAAATATCCTAAAGAGTTGTCAATCAAATCAAGAGCCACCAGTGCCAACTACCAGGGTGAATAGGGAAAGATTATTTCCTCTGGTTGGGTAGTCAGTGACAAGGAGTCATTAAAATTTGTCACTAAAAGAATGAGGAGAAGATTAGGAGGAATTTCTTTTTGTAGAGAGTTGTTAGAGCATAGAATGTTTTGCCACAGGAGATAGTTGAGGTAGACACCATTGCATCTTTTATGGAATAGAGGAAAATACAGGTCTGTGGAGAGACTGTAGGGCAATAGGTTTAGATTTTGATTGCTCTAAGAAAGAGTTGGAATAGACACGATAGGCCAAATGGCCTTCAGCAGTGCTGTAAACGTCTATAGGAATATAGGAACATGGATACAGGAGTAGGCCATTCAGTCCCTCAAACCCATTCTGCCATTTAATTTGATCATAGCTGACCTGTACCTCAATCCCATTTACCCACCTTTGCTTCATATCCTTTGATATCCTTACCTAACAAAATTTATTGACCTCAGTCTTGAAAGTTTCAATTAACCCAGCATCCATAGCCTTTTGGGGGAGAGAGTTCCAGATTTGGGGAGAGAGTTCCAGATTTTTATAGTTTTTTAGCTCTACCAGATAACTAGTTTCTTAAGAACCCCTTCTCTTTTCAAGAGTCCAGGTGGATCTTCCATAACTACGGTAATTTGGCTTTTGTCTGGTGGAATGTCCCAATAACATTTAGGTTATGTCCATTATAGTGACACATTACATCTCTTTTATAATGGTAATCGAGATGGTTCCTGCTTTTCAATTGTTCTAACATTACTCAGATTAAATCTGAAAATCCCCAGCTGTTTTCTATGTTGAAGGAGCAACATATACCCTCCTAGGTATCTATGGTAACCCAAAATAAGGTGTTTTGAAAGTTATTTTTGGCAGGCTAAACGGAGGTGTAAAGATATGCAGGGGAGGCTAATGTTCCTTTTCCATCACAACTTATTTATGGTCTGAAGATATTTGAGCTTTCTCATAGTTGTTTACTTTTCAGAGGAAGTGGAGATATGCTTCTCTTGCTCCTTAACGATAGGCTGTGACATGAATATCAGGAGCATTTGAATCAGAATATGAAAAAGCATGGAATAAGAAAGCCCATCAAACATGCTCCCTCCAGACATCATGCACAATACGCTCCACTACAGATCACAATAGCAACCCAGTGCTCTGAGAGAAACAGTTAAAGATGAAGATTGAGAAATAGTAAGGGAAACCATTTTACACAAAATAATTACTTATATTCCATTTTCTTAGATTATTTCTGTAGTTTAAAAGCTCTAAAATTGAAAGACCGACAGTGTATCTGTACCAAAGGTTATTACAGCAGTCTCTAAGGATAGCTGGCACATGTTTACATTTAGATTCACCTTATTACCCCAACTGGAGACTCAGGCCTTTCTAACCAAAATATTAATCCTTTGTGTGCAACTTTGGGAACATATGCACCTAAGACATTTTGATATGGGATGGTACCGAAAGTGGATAAAGAGTTATGTATATGAAAGACTATGGATTAGAACAGCTTAGAAATAGTATAAAAGAAGTGAGATCATGATCACAAAGGGAGGTGTAAAGCTGTGCTCAGCTGCCTGTAACGGATTCTTCTTCTATGACAACGCCCTATGTAACATCAGGTTGTTGGTGGTTAGTATGTTCAGGTTAATTTAACACGTAATAAACCTTCAAGCGTCTGACTGTGCGTGGATTCATTCTTGGGGAACAGTAATATTATAAAAATTCACATTCCTAACAAAGCCTCACATAATAATGGTCTCTACACTTCAAAATAATTAATTGCACATGAAGTTCTTTGAAAAGTCTCTGAGCGATACAGGGGTAGTTTTTCCCCTTCACTGCCTGGGCTTGAAGCACTGTCTGGATGGAGCATAGAAAGGAAAGACTTGCGGAGGAGGGTTCCTGCCTGGTTTTTCCTCTATTTAAATTAATGGAGAGAAAATCCAGTAGGGTCAGTACTAGGCATGCAATCCTCCCCATAAGATTATCCTCTCTGTGCTCCATCCAGGCGATGCTTAACACCAGGTGGTAAAGACTAAAATCAACCCTATATTAATACAAATCTTTTTTGCCTAAATACTCCATGGATCACCAAAGGTCATCGCGTAAAATCCAGAATATGCATCAATAATTCATTCTTCACAACTCAACCACCATTATGTGCCCTCCAGGCAAACATCCCCATACCCAGCAGCAAGTTATGGCTGGTACATTAATGGATCATCTCAGTCTAGACATATCCCCATAACCACTAACAGGGTAAGTTTGGGGAGGACCTTCTTGACTATCCAGTGCTTTATTCTGTGCCCTTTCTCTTGTTGCAGGAACAATATCGCTTTGCTTTATCTGCTAGAGCCAGTTATTATTAACCAATATGTGCAGATTGCTAATCTTCCATTACCTGGTCGAATCCTTCCTGATAATTTTCCCTGTTATATCACTGGATGGGGACTGACTGAATGTAAGTACAACAAATCTTTGCACACTACATGATCCATGGGCCTGACCTGCCCCTCAGTGTAACCAGGCAAAAGCACAATTTTCAATCAGTTCTGATTCAAACCAATAGCAATACAAAATGCCTTAAAGAGGCACCAGGGAAGTGCAATGGATAAGTCTGATTTCTTCCTCTCTTGACTCTTTTTTCTCCCCTTGTCCAGTCTCTTCCTACCTACATCCCCGACTCTTCTGACACCCTCCGCTATTTTAACAGTTTCCAGATTCCTGGCCCTAACCGTCTCCATTTCACCATGGATCCCTCTACATCTCCATCCCCCACCAGGATGGCCTGTGGGCGTTCCATTTCTTCCTTGAACAGAGGCCCAACCAGTCCCCATCCACCACCACCCTCCTCCACCTGGCTGAACTTGTTGTCACATTGAACAACTTCTCCTTTGACTCCGCTCACTTCCTCCAAATAAAAGGTGCTGCTTTGGGAACCCGCATGGGTCCTAGCTATGCCTGCCTTTTCGTGGGATATGCGGAACATTCTTTGTTCCAGTCCTGCTCAGGTCCCCTCCCTCACATATTTTTCCGCTGCATTGATGACTATATTGGTGCTGTTTCCTGCTCTCGCCCCGAACTGGAAAATTTCAAAAACTTTGCTTCCAATTTCCACCCTTCCCTCGCCTTCAAATGGTCCATCTCTGACTCTTTCCTTCCCTTCCTCGACTTCTCTGTCTCCATTTCTGGGGCTAGGCTATTGACAAACATCCACTATATGCCCACTGACTCACACAGCTACCTTGATTACACTTTCTCCCACCTTCCTGTAAGGACTCTACTCCATTCTCCTAGTTTCTCCGTTTCCTTCGCATCTGTTCTGAAGATGCCACCTTCCATGCCAGTGTCATAGAGTCATAGGCCTAGAAATTGAGTTGCCTTAGCGCCGCTTTTGCGGCGCTAGAGGGCCGAGCGCTGCAATTGGCGCCGGCGCCGAAATTGCCTGGGGCCCTTCCGCCGCGCTAGACCGGTAGCGCTGCGCCGGCACCGATGACGTCATCGGTGTGCGCAGCGTCCCGGTTGCCATGGCGACGGGCCCCAGCGCCGAAATTCAGTTGCGGCCGCCTCGCCCGTGGCAGCAGCAACTAAGACTCTGGCAACAGAGTCTTACCTGACTTTGCGCCGGCGCATTAAAGGCCCCGCGGCGGCCGGCCGCTTTCCCGCCGGCCGCCTGGCCGCAGCTCCCTCCCCGGACTTCCCCCCCCCCCCCCCCCCCCGGAACAGAAGCAAGCCCGGCACTTGTCCGAGGTGCCGGGCTCATTTTTACAACGATTTTCGCGGGCCGCGGCCGGGTGCAGGCAGCTCCTCCTTAAGGGAAGGAGGAGGCCTGCACTTCCCGAACCTGCCGCACCGCAGCGGGCGCCGCAGCGCTGGAATAGCGCCGATATTCAGCACGTAGCGCCAGTTTTCAGGCGCAAACACCTCTCAGCAGCGCCGGCAGCCGTTTGGGCGCAGAACTATTGAATTTTGGGCCCGACCAGCGCGACTTAGCTCCGGCACTAACTTCCGGCGCTAAAGCCCTGGCTGCGCCAAAACTCAATTTCTAGGCCATAGAGTTATACAGCACAGAAAGAGGCCCTTCGGCCCATCGTGTCCGCGCCGGCCATCAAGCCCTGTCTATTCTAATCCCATTTTCCAGCACTTGGTCCATAGCCTTGTATGCTATGGCGTTTCAAGTGCTCATCTAAATGCTTCTTGAATGTTGTGAGGGTTCCTGCCTCTACCACCCTTTCAGGCAGTGAGTTCCAGATTCCAACCACCCTCTGGGTGAAAAAGCTTTTCCTCAAATCCCCTCTAAACCTCCTGCCCCTTACCTTGAAACTATGCCCCCTGGTTATTGACCCCTCTACTAAGGGGAAAAGTTCCTTTCTATCTACCCTATCTATGCCCCTCATAATTTTGTACACCTCAATCCGGTCCCCCCTCAGCCTTCTCTGCTCTAAGGAAAACAACCCCAGCCTGTCCAGTCTCTCTTCATAGCTGAAGCGCTCCAGCCCAGGTAACATCTTGGTGAATCTCCTCTGCACCCTCTCCAATGCAATCACATCCCTCCTATAGTGTGGCAACCAGAACTGCACACAGTATTCCAGCTGTGGCCTAACTAATGTTTTGTACAGCGCCATCATAACCTCCCTGCTTTTATATTCTATGCCTCGGCTAATGAAGGCAAGTATCCCATATGCCTTTTTAACCACCTTATCTACCTGTCCTGCTGCCTTCAGGGATCTATGTATATGCACACCAAGGTCCCTCTGATCCTCTGTCCTTCCTAGGATCTTACCATTCATTGTGTATTCCCTTGCCTTGTTTGTCCACCCAAAATGCATCACCTCACACTTTCAGGGTTAAATTCCATTTGCCACTGTTCTGCCCATCTAACCATCCCGTCTATGTCGTCTTGCAGCCTGAGGCTTCCCTCCTTGTTATTTACCACTCCACCAATTTTCATGTCATCTGTGAACTTATTGATCATACCTCCTACATTCATATCTAAATCATTAATGTACACTACAAACCGCAAAGGACCCAGCACCGATCCCTGCGGTACACCACTGGACACAGGCTTCCAGTCTCAAAACAACCTTCGACCATCACCCTCTGCCTCCTGCCACTAAGCCAATTTTGGATCCAATGTGCCAAATTGCCCTGGATCCCATGGGCTCTTACCTTTTTGACCAGTCTCCCATGTGGGACTTTGTTCAAAGCCTTACTGAAGTCCATGTAGACTACATCAACTGCACTACCCTCATCCACACACCTAGTCACCCCCTTGAAAAAATTCAATCAAATTGGTTAGACATGATCCCCCCTGACAAAGCCTTGTTGACTATCCCTGATTAATCCCTGCCTCTCCAAGTGGAGACGAATTCTGTCCCTCAGAATTTTTTCCAATAATTTCCCTACCACTGATGTTAGGCTCACTGGCCTGTAATTCCCTGGTTTATCCCTACTACCCTTCTTGAACAATGGTACTACGTTCTCCAGTTCTCTGGCACCTCCCCTGTGGCCAGGGAGGTTCTGAAAATTTGTGTCAGAGCCCCGGCAATCTCCTCCCTTGCCTCACACAGCAGCCTGGGATACATCCCGTCAGGGCCTGGGGATTTAGCCACTTTTAAGCCCGCTAAAACTGCTCCTCCCTCTCAATACTAATTTGTTCAAGTATATCACAATCGCCCTGCCTGATTTCTATGCCTACATCACCCTTCTCCATAGTGAACAGAGATGCAAAATATTCATTTAAAACCTCACCTACATCTTCCGGTTCTACACACAGATTGCCACTTTGGTCCCTAATGGTCTTCCTTTTTCCTCAACTGAGGATTCCCCATCATCATGGATGACAGGGCCCTTGACCGTGTCTGTTCCATTTCCCGCACTTATGCTTTCACCCCTGCCCCTCCCTCCCAGAACCACGATAGGATTCCCCTGGTCCTCACCTTCCACCCCACCAGCCTCCACATTCAACGGATCATCCTCCGCCATTTCCGCCACCTCCAGCGTGATCCCACTACAAAACAGCTCTCCCCCACCCCCCCTTTCCCTTTCAGCATTCTGAAGGGACTGTTCCCTCCGCGACACCCTGGTCCACGCCTCAATCACCCCAACACCCCCTCCCCTTCCCACAGCAGCTTCCCATGCAAGCGCAGGAGATGCAACACCTGCCCTTTTACCTCCTCCCTTAATACCATCCAGGGCCCCAAACACTCATTCCAGGTGAAACATCGATTTACTTGTACTTCTTTTAATTTAGTATACTGTATTCGCTGCTCACTATGTGGTCTCCTCTACATTGGGGAGACCACATGCAGATTGGATGACAGCTTTGCGGAACACCTACATTCAGTCCACAAGCGTGACCCTGAGCTTCTGGTCACGTGTCATTTTAATTCTCCGCTCCACTCCCACTCTGACCTCGGCCACCTTCACTGTTCCAATGAAGCTCAATGTAAGCTCGAGGAACAGCACCTCATCTTTCGATTAGGCACTTTACAGCATTCTGGGCTCAACATTGAGTTCAACAATTTCAGATCATTAACACTGCTCCCATTTTTTCGGACAGCAGGTGATGATTCTGCTATTCCCATTTACACCTCTTCTAGAACCATCTTTTGTTTCTTTACTTGTCCCATTACCATCTCCTTTTGCCTTGCACTGTTAGACCCGTGTATCTTGATGTTGTGTGTCCTTCAATAATTAGACAAGAGACTGCAGGGAACAATCAACAGGTGTTTACTGGATGAGGGTTACTCTAAAACTAACTGTACAGATCCCTACTCAGGGTTTATATACAGGTGTGGTCACTGCTGGTACTACAGTATACAGGAGCTGTAAAAAGTAGTTCTCCCCTTAAAGGTACATACACTACAATTCCTCCCCTTTTAGATTAACAATACCAAAACATTCATTTAACAATTAAATATCAACTAATTACAATTAACACTTTTAACATGCAACATTAACTGAAAATAGTCTATTTATAAATTCAGTCTTTGGGGAGGCTTCCTGATCCTTTCTGGATAGCGCCTTTCCTGAGTGTCTTGCTCTTGGTGCGGAGGCAATTCTGGCCCCCTGTTGTCGGTTGGTTCATCAGCTTCCGATGCTACTGTTTCTGGGGTAGATGCTACCTGTATGTCGGGTTCATCACCAGGTACGCGAGACATGGGGTTGACTCGTTCCTGTGACTCTAGGATCTGGTCAACATGGCGTCTCACAATGTTCTCCCCAACATCCACTGTGTACATTAGTGGCCCCTGCCGTGTGCATATCATTCCTGGTTGCCATTTCTCTGTTCGGTAGTCGCGGGCCAAGACTGGTTGCCCTGCATTGAAGCTCCTTGTCGGCTTCTCATTGATGTGCTGGAATTGCTTATTCTCAACATTTCTTTGTACATTTGGTCTGAGCAAATCCAGACGAGATCTCAACCTTCGGTTAAAGAACATCATGGCCGGGGTCTGGTTGGTGACTGCATGTGTCGCATTTCTGTAGGCTAACAGGAAATTGTCCACCTTATGCTGCAGTGGAATGTCGTCATCGCACCTCTGGGCGTCCTGTCTCTTTGTAGTGTAGGTCTTCATCGGGTAGTCTCTCATCGTTCTCTCCGCTCCCCGAGGGAGCGAGGTCTTTTATGGAAACGGTGTCCTCTCGCCCGTCAGAGTATTCGATATAGGCGTACTGAGGGTTTGCATGGAGGAGCTGTACCTTTTCCACAAGGGGATCCGTTTTATGGCCTCTCACGTGCTTCCGCAATAGTACTGTCCCCGGAGACGTCAGCCACGTGGGTAGAGATATACCCGAGGTGGATTTCCGGGGGAAAACGAACATCTTTTCGTGAGGGGTAGCGTTAGTGGCTGTACATAACAGAGACCTTATGGAGTGGAGCACGTCTGAGAGGACTTCCTGCCAGCGGGAGGTCGGAAGGCCTTTTGGCTTTAGGGCTAATGTGACAGCCTTCCAAACAGTAGCATTCTCCCTTTCCACTTGCCCATTACCCCGGGGGTTGTAGCTAGTGGTTCTGCTAGTGGCTATCCCCTTCGAGAGCAAGAACTGGCGCAGTTCGTCACTCATGAATGACGTCCCCCTATCGCTGTGTATGTAGTTCGGCATGCCAAACATGCAGAATAGATTACAGAGACACTTGATGACCGTGGCACTGGTCATGTCTGGGCAGGGAATGGCGAAGGGGAAGTGGGAATATTCATCAATGATATTGAGGAAGTATACGTTAGGGTCGGCAAAGGGAAGGGGTCCCTTGAAGTCCAGACTTAGGCGCTCGAATGGCCGTGTGGCTTTGATAAGGTGTGCACGGTCAGGCCTGTAGAAGCGAGGCTTGCATTCCGCACAGATGCGGCAGGCTCTGGCCATTGCCCTGACCTCCTCGATGGAGTGGGGCAGATTGCGGGACTTTATAAAATGGTATAGTCGGGTGACCCCTGGGTGACAGAGGTCGTTGTGGAGACCCTGTAATTTGTCCGTATGAATGCTGGCACACATTCCCCGCGATAGGGCGTCTGGGGGTTCATTAAGGGCTCCCGGCCTGTACATAATATCATAGTCGAACGTGGATAGTTCAATCCTCCACCTGAGTATTTTGTCATTCTTGATTTTCCCCCTTTGTTTGTTATTAAACATGAAAGCCACCGACCGCTGGTCGGTGAGCAGGGTGAAACGTTTGCCGGCTAGGCAGTGTCTCCAGTGCCATACTGCCTCCACTATAGCTTGTGCCTCCTTCTCGACAGAAGAGTGCCTGATTTCAGGTCCCTGAAGGGTTCGGGAGAAGAAGGCCACAGGTCTCCCAGCCTGATTGAGGGTCGCAGCTAAGGCAAAGTCTGACGCATCGCTTTCGACTTGAAAGGGAATGCGTTCGTCCACTGCACACACTGCAGCCCTTTCAATGTCCTGTTTGATACTGGTGAAAGCCTCCCGAGCTTCAGCTGATAGTGGGAAGGACGTTGATTTAATGAGGGGTTGGGCCTTATCAGAGTAATTGGGCACCCATTGGGCATAATACGAAAAAAATCCCAGGCACCTTTTTAAAGCTTTGGGATTGTGTGGCAGGGGCAGTTCCTTTAGGGGGCGTAATCGGTCAGGGTCCGGTCCAATTACCCCATCTTCCACCACACAGCCGAGGATACAGAGACGGGTTGTGTTGAAGACACATTTGTCTTCGTTGTAGGTTAGATTCAGCTTTAGGGCAGTTTTTAAAAATCTCGCAAGATTTAGATCGTGGTCTTGCTGGTTGTGCCCGCAGATAGTGACTGTGGTAAACCACTGTTATAGTTATCACTGTATATTGTTCTCACTGTTCTCACTGTCACATCACTACACGAGGTCGCCTCTTGTCGCACTGTTATACCTGGGCTGACCACCTCCGACTCCGCCCATTACCTGCCCAGGTATAAAGGTAGCTGACTGGCTAGTATTCCTCCCTGTTGGATCGGATCACCCACGAGGGTGGGCTCTGTTATTTAGCCAATAAAAACCTTCAGTTACGTTCTTAACTCGTCGCCTTTTATTGGACTAATTGATAGGCATATCAATTTTATTGACTAAATTTTAAAGATGTCTGATAATGAACAGCAACAGCAAGGAGCTCACCCAGCAGCACAGCAACAGCAGCCTCCAGACAACGGGCCACACCAGCCGGCTTGGCTGCAAGCCTTGAAACCACCATACCTGGATCTAAACCCACAGGCACCAAACTCAGCCAACGACTTCAAACACTGGCTGGACTGCTTCGAATCGTACCTGGAGGAAGCCGTCGTCCCTCAGAGATCCAAACTAAGAGTCCTGAAAGCCCAAGCGAGCCCGAGAGTATATACACTCATCCAGGACATGACTACGTACGACGACGCCATCAACCTACTGAAACAGCAGTACCGGAGCCCGGTAAACTACATGTACACTAGGCATCTCTTAAGATCTCGCCAGCAACAGCCAGGAGAATCGATAGCTGAATTTTCACGAGCGCTGAGACAACTCGGCAGGAACTGTGACTTTAAAGCGGTGACGGCTACTGCGAACATGGAAGACAATGTCCGCGACGCCTTGGTGAGAGGCCTACGTTCCGACTACACACGGCAAAGACTGCTTGAAGCTAAGGACATAGACCTGGACAAGGCCGAAGCCCTCGCCCTCACCCTAGAGGCCACCCAGCAAGACCAGGAAGCGTTTGCCAGGTACTATTCGCGACCCTGGGACTCGGGCCCGACCCCCACCCCACCACCCTTCACAGCGCTGCCCCCGGGACCTACCTCAGCGTCTGCATCACGGATCCGACCGGGCCCGCTAGCCCCGGTACCGGCCCCGACATCAGGCAACCCCGATCGGGCCGCTGGCTGCTTCTTTTGCGGCCAGGAGAAGCATCCGAGGTCGCGCTGCCCAGCCAAAAACTCGACCTGCAAAACCTGCCTCAAGAAAGGCCACTTCTCCAAGGCCTGCAGAAGCAAATCCTCAGAAGCCAGCAGTGCCTCATGCGAACCCTGGGGGCGGCCATCTTTGTGCGGGGCAGCCGAAGCCTGCAGAGCCTCATGGGAAAACCAGGGGCGGCCATCTTTGTGCGGGGCAGCCGAAGCCTGCAGAGCCTCATGGGAAAACCAGGGGCGGCCATCTTTGTGCGGGGCAGCCGAAGCCTGCAGAGCCTCATGGGAACAGCAGGGGCGGCCATCTTTGTGCGGGGCAAACGATTTAAACAGAGCCTCATGTGAACTACGGGGGCCGCCATCTTCGCCGCCATCTTGTCATGACAACGACGCGCTCATCTACACCCTAGCTTCCGTGACCCTGGATCAAGCCCGCCCGCACCACCTGGCCAGCTCAATGATGGACATCAAAGTCAACGGCCACGCCACGACCTGCCTGTTCGACAGCGGAAGCACGGAGAGCTTCATCCACCCAGACACGGTGAGCCACTACTCCCTCCCCGTCCTGCCAACGCGCAGCCGCATCTCGATGGCATCGAGGTCGCACGCCACAGACATCAGCGGCTACTGTGTCGTGACATTGTCGGTTAAAGGGACAGAGTATAAAAATTTTAAACTCCTCGTACTCCCCCAGCTGTGCGCTGCCGTCATACTAGGGCTGGACTTCCAATCCCACCTCCAAAGTGTAACCCTAGCATACGGTGGACCCCTCCCCCCACTCACAGTCGACAACCAGCGAAAGTTAAACCGCCCACCGCGTAACACCTGCAGCCTATCCACCCTCAAGGTACCGCCACCTTCCCTGTTCGCTAACCTCACCCCCGACTGCAAACCTGTCGCTACTAAGAGCAGGCGGTACAGCGCTGGGGACAGAGCCTTCATTAGCTCTGAGGTGCAGCGACTCCTGAAAGAGGGCATTATTGAGGGGAGCAGCAGCCCCTGGCGTGCCCAGGTGGTGGTAGTCAAGACCGGCGACAAAAATCGCCTGGTTATCGACTACAGCCAGACCATAAACAGATACACCCAGCTGGACGCATACCCCCTCCCCCGCATATCGGACATGGTCAATGAGATTGCACAATACCGCGTATTCTCGACCATCGACCTCAAGTCGGCCTACCACCAACTCCCCATCAGCCCGGAGGACAGCCAGTACACCGCCTTCGAGGCGAATGGCCGCCTCTACCAATTCCTTAGGGTCCCCTTTGGTGTCACCAACGGGGTCTCGGTTTTCCAACGGGAGATGGACCGGATGGTTGACCAGAACGGACTACAGGCCACTTTCCCCTATCTCGATAACGTCACCATCTGCGGCCGCAACCGGCAGGACCATGACGTGAATCTGGAGAAATTCCTCCGTACGGCCCAACGGCTGAACCTCACCTACAATAAGGAGAAATGCGTGTTTAACACAGCGCGCCTTGCCATCCTTGGCTGTGTAGTAGAGAACGGAGTCATCGGCCCCGACCCCGAAAGAATGCGCCCCCTCATGGAGCTACCCCTCCCCCACTGTCCAAAAGCACTTAGGAGAACCCTGGGGCTTTTCGCCTACTATGCCCAATGGGTACCCAATTATGCGGACAAAGCCAGACCCCTCCTGAAAACCACATCCTTCCCCCTCACGGAAGAGGCGTGCGCGGCCTTCTCCCTCATTAAGGGAGACATAGCCAAGGCCACAATGCACGCAGTGGATGAGTCAATCCCCTTCCAAGTGGAGAGCGATGCATCCGACTTCGCCCTAGCCGCTACCCTTAACCAGGAGGGTAGGCCGGTAGCCTTCTTCTCAAGGACCCTACAGGGCCCCGAGACCCGACACTCGTCGGTCGAGAAGGAAGCCCAGGCAATTGTGGAGGCAGTACGGCGCTGGAGGCACTACTTGGCAGGCAAACGATTTACCCTCCTCACCGACCAACGCTCGGTTGCCTTCATGTTTAATAACAAGCTGAGGGGCAAGATCAAGAACGACAAAATCTTGAGGTGGAGAATCGAGCTTTCCACCTATGATTATGAGATCTTGTACCGGCCCGGTAAACTGAACGACCCCCCTGATGCTCTTTCACGCATTACATGCGCCAGCGCGCAAAGTGATAGACTTCAGACCCTCCACAATGACCTCTGCCACCCCGGAGTCACCAGACTCTACCATTTCATTAAGGCCCGCAACCTGCCATACTCCATCGAGGAGGTCAGGACCATGACCAGGAACTGCCAGATCTGTGCTGAGTGCAAACCGCACTTCTATAAGCCGGACAGAGCAAGCCTGATCAAGGCCACCCGCCCCTTCGAGCGTCTGAGCATCGACTTCAAGGGGCCCCTACCGTCATCCGACCGTAATGTGTACTTCCTCAACATCGTTGATGAGTACTCCCGTTTCCCCTTTGCCTTCCCCTGCCCAGACATGACCAGTAACACGGTCATTAAATGCCTGAACAAACTCTTCGCCTTGTTCGGGTTCCCGAACTATATACATAGTGACCGGGGCGCCTCCTTCATGAGCGAGGAACTCCGTCAGTTCCTATTGGAGAGGGGTATTGCAGCAAGCAGGACCACCAGCTACAACCCCCGAGGGAACGGCCAGGTGGAAAGAGAGAACGCGACGGTATGGAAGGCCACCCTCTTAGCCTTAAAGTCTAAGGGCCTCCCAACCTCCCGCTGGCAAGAGGTCCTCCCGATTGCGCTGCACTCCATCCGGTCACTACTTTGCACTGCCATTAACACCACCCCCCATGCTCGAATGTTTGTCTTCCCCAGGAAGTCGACTACGGGAACCACCCTACCAACCTGGCTGACCTCTCCGGGACCCGTCTTGCTGCGAAAGCACGTGAGGGCCCATAAAACGGACCCCCTGGTCGAGAAGGTGAACCTCCTGCACGCCAACCCCCAGTACGCCTATGTGGCTTACCCAGACGGACGGGAGGACACTGTCTCCTTACGAGACCTCGCACCCTCACCCCCCCCTCCCAACCCCCCGAGTCCAGCCGAGGTAGACGGCATGCCGGAACCCCACGAGCCTTTGCCGACTACGCAGACACCAGCTTTAACACCGGATAATGTAACACCGCCGCTGCGACGATCGGAGAGGCTAACGAAGCCTCCGGACAGACTGACATACCAGAGCTGGTAATACACTTCACCCCGCCGGACTCTAATCTAAACAAGGGGTGAATGTGGTAAACCACTGTTATAGTTATCACTGTATATTGTTCTCACTGTTCTCACTGTCACATCACTACACGAGGTCGCCTCTTGTCGCACTGTTATACCTGGGCTGACCACCTCCGACTCCGCCCATTACCTGCCCAGGTATAAAGGTAGCTGACTGGCTAGTATTCCTCCCTGTTGGATCGGATCACCCACGAGGGTGGGCTCTGTTATTTAGCCAATAAAAACCTTCAGTTACGTTCTTAACTCGTCGCCTTTTATTGGACTAATTGATAGGCATATCAGTGACATTGTCCAGATAGGGGTAGGTAGCTTGTAGTTTATTCTCGTCAACCATGCGGTCCATCTCACGTTGGAAGACCGAGACCCCATTTGTTACCCCGAAGGGCACTCTGAGAAAATGGTAGAGGCGTCCGTTCGCCTCAAAGGCGGTGTATGGGCGGTCCTCCGTTCTAATGGGGAGCTGGTGATACGCGGATTTGAGGGCGATAGTCGAGAAGACTCGGTATTGCGCGATCTGGTTGACCATTTCTGATATGCGGGGTAAAGGGTAGGCGTCCAGCTGGGTATAAATATTAACAGTCTGGCTGTAGTCAATTACCATCCGTTTATTTTCGCTATTTTTAACTATGACTACTTGGGCACGCCACGGACTGGTACTGCATTCAATAATGCCTTCCCGCAGGAGTCTGTCCACTTCCGCCTTGATAAAGTGTCTGTCTTCCAGACTGTACCGTCTACTTTTGGTCGCTATGGGCCTACAGTTCGGAGCGAGATTAGCGAATAAAGAGGGCGGGCTGATTTTTAAGGTTGACAGGCCACAGACTGTGAGTGGCGGCTGGGACCCGCCATATGCTAGCGTGACACTTTTGTGGTGGCACTGGAAGTCCAGGCCCAAGATTACATTAACACAGAGTTCTGGCATCACGAGGAGTTTAAAATCCTTGTAGTCCGTGCCTTTTACAGTCAGTGTTACCACACAGTAGCCCAAAATGTCCGAAGTGTGGGGCTTAGCAGCCATAGCAATTCTGCTCCGTGTAGGGGTTACCGTTAATGAGTGCCGCCGTACCAGGCTAGGGTGGATAAAACTCTCGGTACTCCCACAGTCAATTAAACATTTTGTTAAATTCCCATTTACCTGTATGTCCATCATGGATTTTGTCAACGGGTGTGGCCTGGATTGATCCACTGTGATCGAAGCCACTGTTGGGCCCTGGGCGGCCGTTGAGTCGGGAAAAGATGGCGGATCCCAAGATGGCGGCCCGCACGGCATGCACGAGGCGGTGACGGAGTTGGAAATCGGATTCCCCCTGCAGACTTTGCTAAAATGCCCCTTTTTCTTACATTTGAAGCATGTAGCGTCCTTCGCTGGGCATCGTTGTCTGGGGTGCTTGGCCTGGCCGCAGAAGTAGCATTTCGGGCCTCGAGACATTGCCGCTGTAGTAGGACTCCTGGGTGGACTTGTGTGTGTGAACTCCGGCGGCGTAGAGCTGGTCTGAGACCTGGATGGGGAAGATGGCTGATTCCAAGATGGCGGCCCGCTCGGCGCGCACGAGGCGGTGAGGGCCGCATGGCCGGAAGAATAAGAGTCAGAGTTTTTCTGGGCCACGTCCAGCGATCGCGCAGTGGCCACTGCCTTTTTTAAGTCCAGGACCTCCTTTTCCAGCAGTCTCTGCCGGATATAATTTGACTTGAGGCCCGTGATGAAGGAATCGCGGACCAATTTGTCAGAGTACGCGTTGGCCGTCACGGCCTTGCAGTTACAGTCCCGGATCAGGTCCTTTAGGCCCTGTAAGAAATCGTCCATTGATTCCTCTGGTCGCTGCCTGCGTGTAGCCAGCAGATGTCTGGCGTACACTTCGTTTACCGGCCTCTGGTATTGGGCCTTCAGGATAGTGATGGCCTCCGTGTAAGAGCTGGCGTCCCGGATGAACGAATAAATCCGATGACTTACGCGAGTAGTCAGTAGACTCAGTTTATCTACCTCGCTAGCGGATGAGGCCCCCGCGAAGAGTTCGAAGCATTTGAGCCAGTGTCCAAATTGATTTGATGCTTCAGCAGAATGTGGATCCAAGTCCAGACGCTCTGGTTTTAGGAGTCGATCCATCCTAGTATTCTTTAGTGATTAAAATTGATGTGCCTTCAATAACCACAAAACTAGAAGTTATAGACTTAAACAAGTTGGCTTTTAATCACTAAGATCAGAGCTAACATCTCAACACGCCGACTGGTTCACAGGAATGAGTCATACAGATCCTGGGATCTTTATGTAAGAGAGGTCAGGGGCGGAGCCAAGAGCCAAGACCTGGAACCTTCCAGGTTAGTCAGGAAAGAGGAAGTGAAACTATACACCGTGTGGGGGAGGGTAATATACATGAGTGCAAAACTAATACAGGAAATACAGGATCAAGACAAACAGATTTCATTACAGTCCACCTTACGCTGCAGTGGAATGTCGTCATCGCACATGGCCCTTACTGCTTTTTTAAAGGTTTGTACGAACCTCTCAGCCAATCCATTTGTGGCTGGATGATACGGGGCGGATGTGTAATGCCTTACCCCATTCCTTTTCATAAATCTTCGAAACTCTTCGGACAGAAACTGTGGTCCGTTATCAGAGCAAATCTGCTCTGGCAAGCCGTTCCTGGCAAATATGGTCCGTAGGACTGCAATAGTTTTCTCCGTGGTGGTGGACGACATTTTGATCACCTCAGGCCATTTCGAGTGCGCATCCACGGCTATTAAAAACATTGAGTCCATGAATGGACCAGCAAAATCAATATGCACCCGTTGCCATGGAGATGAGGGCCACTCCCATGGGTGTAGAGGGGCATGTGGTGGTGCATTTTGGACCTTCTGGCATCCTGAGCAGCTCTTTGTCAGGTCCTTGATTTGCTGATCGATCCCCGGCCACCACACATAAGCCCAAGCAAGGCTTTTCATTTTCACCCCTCCCAGATGGCCTTCGTGAAGCTCATTGAGCACTCTCTCCCTCAACTTGGGTGGAATTACCACTCGGGATCCACACATCAAGGTCCCCTGGCATACTGCCAGCTGTTCTCTTCTGGATGAGAATGCTGGCAACAGTGAGTCGCCATGTGTTGGCCATCCCTTCACCGTCAAGTCATATACCCGAGACAGTGTCGGGTCATTTCGGGTCTCCTTCTCTATATCAGCGTTAGTTACTGGCAAGCGTTCAATTATAGTCGAATAAAATATTTTGACAGGGTCCACTGCTGGCGCTTCCTCCGCAGTAGGCACTGGCAGGCGTGATAGCCCATCAGCGTTTCCATGCTGTTTCGTGCCCTTATACTCGATTTCATATTGGTTCGCCCCTAGAAAAAGGGATCATCTTTGTAGCCGTTGCGCAGTCATCACCGGAACGCCCTTCTTTGGATTAAAGATGGAGACAAGTGGTTGGTGGTCAGTCAGCAAGGTGAACTTCTGCCCGTGCAGATAGTGGTTGAACTTTTTCACTCCCCACACTAGGCTGAGGGTCTCCCTGTCAATCTGGGCGTAGTTACGCTTGGCTGAGGTTAGTGACCGAGACGCAAAGGCTACTGGCCTCTCCGAGCCGTCCGGGAATTTGTGCGACAGCACCGCTCCAATGCCATAGGGTGATGCATCACACGCCAACCGAATTGGTAGTGCTGGGTTGAAATGAGCCAACACCTCTTTTGATGTGATCAATTCTTTGCACTTCTGGAAAGCTCGTTTACATTCGTCATTCCACTTCCATGGTACCCCCTTTTGCAGTAGGGTGTTCAGTGGGTGTAGTACTGTAGACAAATTCGGCAAGAACTTATGTTAGTAGTTCACCAGCCCGAGGAACGACCTCAGTTGTGACACATTTTCCGGTGCTGGAGCCTTGACTACTGCCTCAATCTTTTCAGGGGACTTATGTAACCCCTCTTCATCAATAACGTGGCCACAATACGAGATCTGCTTCTGGAAAAACTCGCATTTGTGGCGATTAGCTCGGAGCCCATATTCCTTCAATCTAGTGAGCACCTGCTCCAGGTTGGCGAGGTGATCTCTGTCATTTTCGCCCGTGACCAGGATGTCATCCAAATAACACTGGGTCCCTGGAATCCCTTGCAGGACTTGATCCATTGCCCTTTGCCAAATAGCCGGAGCTGATGCTACCCCGAACACCAGCCGGTTGTATTGGTAGAGACCTTTGTGAGTGTTGATCATGAGGTACTGTTTCGAGGCTTCTTCTACCTCCATTTGCAGGTACGTCTGGGCCAGATCAATCTTATTGAAGCATTTCCCTCCAGATAGCGAGGCGAAAATATCTTCAATCCGCGGAAGCAGATATTGTACAGTGTGAAGGACTGGGTTCACTGTCACCTTAAAGTCCCCACAGATGCGAACCTTCTTTGGTTCCCCAGGCGTATTACTCAATGACCTCTTCATTACAGGAACGATGGGTGTAGCCCACTCGCTCCAGTCCACTTTGGACAGTACTCCTGAACGTTCCAAACCTTCCAGCTCTGCTTCGACGGCTGGGCGGATCGCATAAGGTACCGGTCTGGCCTTAAAAAACTTTGGGCTTGCATTTTCCTCTATTTTGATCGTCGCTGTTATGCCTTTTAGTGTTCCGAGTCCCTCCTGGAACACTTCTTGTGCATCAGTTAGCATTTTTGACAGTCGTCCAGGTGTGACGTCGTCATCCTTTTTGGCATCTACAGTCAGTGCTTGTATGGAATGCCAATCTAGCTGTATCTTCCGGATCCATTCACGTCCTAGTAGTGGTGGTCCTCCATCTGGCAATACATATAGGTCCATTTTTGGTGTTTCCTTGCCGTTATATATAACGTTCACCCTTATTTTTCCTTTGGGGTAGACTTTTTGCCCCGTGTACGTCTTCAAGACAATCTCTGTATCTCTCAAGGGTATATGTGAGAATAGCCGCTTGTAGTCCCTTCGGTTTATGACTGTTTGGGCTGATCCTGTGTCCAATTCCATTTTCACTTGGACTCCGGCTATCTTGAGCGTGACCCAGATAGTTTGGTGATCCTCCGTTTTGATCACATTATGTAGTTTCAGACAACCCAGCTCCTTGCTTCCAGAGTCTGTATCACTTTTCTGTTCGTCTGCACTACTCTCCGTCACCTTATGTACCTTCTTGTACTTCTCCTGTGGGGATTTCTTGCTGCTGGTTTTCTTTTCCGACCTGCAGTCTCTTGCTATGTGTCCTACTTTTCCACACTGTCTGCACACTTGGTCCTTGAACCAGCAATCCTTATGGTCGTGTGTTGTTCTGCCGCAGCGATAGCACTTCACTGTTCCGTATGACATTTCATTTGTGCCATATTCTTGCGGTCTCCGTTGTATCTCTGCCGCGCCCCGTGCTGCTGCTTCGTGTGATACTGCCATGCTGAAAGCCTTGTCCAGCGTAAGATCCTTTTCTGATAGAAGCCGTTTCTGGGTTCCTTCACTTTGAAGCCCACACACAAACTAGTCCCGTTTCAAACTGGCAGTGTTTCGATAGCTTGCGCAGTTCCGTTAAAAACTCAGCATTACTTTCATCTTTATGCTGGTTCCTTTTGTGAAACTTAAATCTTTCCCCTATCAGCAGCGGTGTGGGGTCTAAGTGGTCCTGTAGGATTGACACTATGTTTTCAAAATCCTTTTCCACTGGCTTCTCTGGGGTTACTAGGTTTCGCAGTAAGCCATACGTTTTTGCACCCATTGAATTCAACAACACCAGCGCTTTCCTGTCATCTGGCACTTCATTCGCCTTGCAGTACACTTCTATGCGTTCGACATATGTCGTCCAATCTTCGACTTCATTGTCGAACGCTGTGACACTGCCACTCTTTGGCATCCCTGGGTGTGGTTAGACTGGCTCAAAATGGCGTCTCCTGCGCTCTCCCTTCTTCTCCGCTGCAGCTCAAAATGGCGTCTCCCGCGCTTTCCTTTCTTCCCCGTTGATGCTGCTCGGCCCTTGAACACCGGCTGCGCTCTGCGCGTTTTCCTGTGCGCCTCTCTCTCTCGTTGTCGCTGCTCGGCCCTTGAACACCGGCTACGCTCTGCTCTCTCTCGTTGACGCTGCTCGGTCGTGAACACCGGCTGCGCCCTGTGCACTCTACCCTCTCTCTTCTCCCGTCGATGCCGCTTGGTCCTGAACACCAACTGCGCCCTGTGCGCTCTACCCTCTCTCTTCACCCGTCGACGCTGCTCGGACTTTTTCTGTGCCGTCGGTCGGCTCTAGCCGCCGCTGTCCGGGAAGGGTCTGCGCCGTACCTGTTGCCAGCCCGTTTCCCACCCTGAACTCTTCTGGATGAACTTCCTGGAAACCTTTTAATGCTCTGATGACATAGTCACTGTGGAAATGAACAATAGAGGCTCAGGGAGATTCCATGTTTGTTTCCCAGGCTGACTTGTGTTAGCAAGTAGGGATGCTGCAATTGGCTTCAGCATCAGCTGACATGCTGGTGTACTCTAAACCATGGCACAACACAGTAACCTCAACTCCATTTTCCTGCCTTTGCTCCATATCCCTTGACACCCTTACCTAACAAAAATCTATCTCTCCAGTTGTCCCGACAACCACAGCATTTTGGGGGAAAGAGTTCCAAATTTCTACTACCCTTTGTGTGTAAAAGTGCTTCCTGATTTCACTCCTGAATGGCCCAGCACTAATTTTAAGATTCTGGACTCACGTACCAGAGGACATAGTTTCTCCATATCTACCCTGTCAAATCCTTTTAACACTTTAATGAATTCAACTAGTCCATATTTTATACTCACATGAATGGATCCATGTTTGTGATCTGGCCCTTTAACATTATTATTGTTGGAGCTTCTTTCTGGGTTCAGTTGCTGCTTCAGTTGATGTAAACCTACTTGCTCTAGATGACCAAGCTAACGATCTTGGTGTTGGGTTTGATTAATTATTTTGATGCTTGTTTTGCTGCAAGCTTGCCTCCCAATTGCAGACCATAAAAAATGTGCAACTTGAGCGTACTGGGACTATTATGCTGGCGAGAAAATGGTGTGTGCTGGTGGTGACGGCTATTTGGCTGGATGTCAGGTAAAGTCATTTATTTTTGAACACTGCTGTATTTTTTAAAATTGTAAGACGACTCTGTCCTATTTCCTCTTTTTTGACACACTGCACTCAGAAGAAAAACATTAAACTTCACTAGAGCTTGGATGAAGAAGGCCCTTCAGCTTGTTTGGTTTAATCCTTTCACCCGATAGCCAGTAATTAATCCATTACATTTCATTGTTGTTTGATAATCTTAATTCATTGCATTCCAATTGCTTCCACCACTGCCAGTGATGGGCTCATAACCACCAATGTAGGCCTGTAACCACCAGTGACAGGCCCGTAACTCAGTGATGGGTCTGTAATGTAGTAATGGGCTGTTACCAACAATGACAGGCCTGTAACCACTGGCGACAGGTCTATAACCACCATTGACGGGGGCACAAGAAAATGAGTGTAAAACCCAATGACAGGCCCGTAACGACCAGTACTAGGCCTGTAACTCAATGATGGGTCTGTAATGCAGTGACGGGCCTGCAACTATCAATGACAATTTGTAACCCAGTGACAAGCCTGTAACCACTAGTGAGAGATCTATAATCACCAGTGACTGAGGAAGAGACACAAGAAAATGGGCCCTTAACCCCACTCAGTAGCATCTGCCTGAGGAATCGATGCCTTATCACAGAAATTCATAGAATCAGAGAAATTTCAATCGAGACGGTGGCCATTCGTCCCACCATTCCTGTGTCAGTACAAACTCTACACTGGAGCTATCCACTCTAAGCCAATTTCCTTACTCTCTCCCTGTAACCATGATGATTCCTCTTCCTATCCTTCACATTATGAAGTCTCCATCTCTTCCTGGCAGGTTCAGACCCACTGAGTAGATGTTCAGGTGATATTAAAATGTTACAGAGCAGAGCCTGCTGTTGCAGGGAATGATACTTATGTTGAGATACCACGGCAAACATGGGAGTCGAGACCAGAGTTAGTAAAACACAACTGCTTTAATCAACCTCATGGCAAAGAGGAACTGGAAAAGCCCGCGCATCCACTTAAATACTCCCCAGACAGGAAGTGCTCCCGGCAGCCTGTCCCTGCAGGAAACAAGTTGCTGGAGGAAAGGGCCCCCGGCTGGGGGCGTCTGCTTAAATTGTCCGTGCCACCGTGAGCGGATTATGTCCAGTGGTGGTGTGTCGCCACAGAGCTCCCCGCAGAATCCGCTTAGGAGGAGTGGACGAGTTGTGACGGTGGTCTGATGGTTCTGCCGGAGCGGCTCTGAGTGGTCGCCGGTCTAGTTAGTGGGGCCGGGCGGTTCGCCGCCGGCTGTGCTGGCTTGCTGGCAGGACGGCCTCTAGTTGGAGGCCGGGCCACGGGGACCTATTCCCCTGGTTCTGTGTGTGCTTGTTTGAGCCGGTCGATGGAGACTGTGTCGACCCTGTCGCCGAGTCGCAGCTTGAAGACCTTGTCCCCGGTTTGTAGTACCTCGTACGGTCCGTCGTACGGGGGTCGCAGGGGCCCGCGGTGTGCGTCGTGTCGCACGAAGACGAAGCGCGCCTGCTGTAAATTTGGCGGGACGTGAGGTGCGAGTTCGCCGTGTCGGTTGACCGGAAGTGGGGCGAACTGCTGAGCGGAAGAGAAAGAGTTGAGCCGCTGCTGTTCGGCCGACCAAGGCGTGGTGGCCTCTGGAAGGAATTCGCCTGGGATGCGCAGCGGTTGTCCGTAGACTAACTCCGCTGCCGAGGACTGGAGGTCTTCCTTGACCGCGGTGCGTAGGCCTAGTAGCACCCACGGTAGGCGGTCAGTCCAGGTACTGTCCTGCAGACCGGCGCGGAGTGAGGCCTTGAGTGACCTGTGGAAGCGTTCACACAGCCCATTGGCCTGCGGGTGGTACGCCGTGGTTTGGTGGAGCGTCACCCCGAGGTTGCGTGCTGTGGCCGTCCAGAGTTCGGAGGTGAACTGGGCGCCTCTGTCGGAGGTTATGTCGGCTGGTACGCCGAACCTTGCGACCCAGGTGTTAACGAATGCCCTGGCGATGTCGGCTGTAGTGGTGGAGGGCAGCGGCACTGCCTCAGGCCAGCGTGTGTAGCTGTCGACCATCGTGAGGAGATAAGTTTGGCCTTGCGATCGCGGCAGAGGACCGACGATGTCGATGTGTACGTGGTCGAAGCGGCGGCTGGGTACCTCGAAGTCTCCCAGGGGTGCTTTTGTGTGTAGCTGTACCTTAGCCCGTTGGCAGGCGAGGCAGGAGGTGGCCCAAGTCCGAACATCTTTGCTGAGGCCGCGCCAGACGAAACGCTGGGAGAGGAGTTTGACGGATGCGCGGGCACCCGGATGGGAGAGCGCGTGTAGCGCGTCGAAGATGCGGTGGCGCCAGGTTGCAGGGACGACCGGCCTGGGTTGGCCGAGTGAGACGTCGCAAGTGACTGCCGTGGCTTCGGGCCCGTGCGCGACCTTGGCTAGGCGTAGCCCTGGCAGGCTGGTAGCCGCCGAGAGGAGGTCTGGGTCCATGAGCTGGGCCGCTGCTAGTTGCGCGTAGTCGACCGCGAGGTGATTCGCGCAGATGGCGGGACGGGAAAGGCAGTCGGCGACAACATTGTCTCTACCGGAGACATGCTGGATGTCCGTAGCAAACTCGGACACGGCCGCAAGCTGGCGTTGCTGCCTAGCGGACCAGGGTTCGGTGTGCTTGGCCATCGCGTATGTGAGCGGCTTGTGGTCCACGTACGCGGTGAAGGGGCGGCCTTCCAGGAGGAACCTGAAATGGCGGACCGACAGGTGGAGCGCGAGAAGCTCGTGGTCGAAAGTAGAGTATTTGACCTCCGGGGGGGCGCAGTTGGCGGCTGTAGAAGGCAAGTGGCTGCCACGCGCCATTGACCCACTGCTCGAACACGGCTCCGACCGCATGGTCGGAGGCGTCGGTAGTGAGCGCGACCCGGGCGTCGGCCCTCGGGTGCGCGAGCAGGGTGGCGTCGGCGAGCGTGTTTTTGGTGGCGTCAAAGGCGGCTGACGTGTCAGTGGTCCAGGCTACATCCATCTTGCCGGATTTACCTCGGAGGGAGTCGTATAGGGGCTTCATGAGGGCTGCAGCTCTGGGGATGAAGCTGTTGTAGAAGTTCACCATCCCGAGGAACTCCTGGAGGCCCTTGATGGTTTTGGGGCGGGGGAATTGCTGGACGGCCTGCACCTTGTTGGGCAGGGGAATGGCCCCAGCAGGGGTGATGTGGTGACCGAGAAAATCAATCTCGGTTAGGCCGAACTGGCACTTCGCCGGGCTGAGGATGAGCCCGTGTTGGGCTAGGCGCCCGAACAGGATGCGAAGGTGTTCGAGGTGTTCCTGTTTGGAGGAGCTGGCCACGAGAATGTCGTCTAGATAGACGAATAGGAAGTTCAGGTCCCGGAGGACTGAGTCCATAAGGCGCTGGAAAGCCTGGGCTGCATTCTTGAGGCCGAAGGGCATCCTCAGGAACTCGAACAGGCCGAATGGGGTGATGACGGCCGTTTTGGGGATGTCCGCGGGGTGTACGGGGACTTGGTGGTAACCGCGCACCAGGTCGATCTTGGAAAAGACGGTTCGTCCGGCCAGTCGGGCCGAGAAGTCCTGGATGTGTGGCACCGGGTATCGGTTGGGGGTGGTGGCGTCGTTGAGGCGGCGGTAGTCCCCGCAAGGGCGCCAGCCTCCGCCGGGCTTGGGGGCGATGTGGAGGGGCGAGGCCCAAGGGCTGCTGGAGCGGCGGATGATGCCGAGTTGTTCCATGGTGGTGAACTCGGCCCGCACGATTTCCAGCTTGGCCGGGTTGAGTCTGCGGGCGTGGGCAGAAACCGGGGGGCCGGTGGTGGGGATATAGCGCTCCACACCGTGTTTGGCGGCTTTGGCCTAAAAGGTCGGGTTAGTGAGGGCGGGAAACTCGGCTAGAAGTGCCGAGTAGTCGTCCGTGGCTCTGGTGAGGCAGTAGGTCGTCAGGCCGACCGAACGGGCCGGGGTGAATGCGCCGGGGATGGGGGCCATAGTGTTGATGTCGATGAGGCGGTGCCTCAGAATGTCGACAAGGAGGCCGTGGGCGCGTAGGAAGTCAGCGCCGATGAGTGGGCAGAGGACCCTGGCTGTGAGGAACTCCCAGCGGTAGCGGCGGCCTGCGAGGTCGAGCGTGACCATGCGGGTACCATATGTGCGGATGTCAGAGCCATTGGCTGTGGCCAGCGTGATACCCCATGCGCCGCGTTGGATTTCGAGGGCGGAGGCGGGGGTGATGCTGTGCTGGGCCCCTGTGTCGCACAGAAATCGGCGGTTGGTTCTGTCGTCGGTGACGTACAGTAGAGGCCCCTTTTGCCCCGCGGCCATCGCGGGGGCCGGTGTGGGGGGGGGGTTGAAAGTGCACGGTGGCGTGCAGCGTTGGGCCCTAGTGCCAAAACGGGTGTGGTAGTAACAGTGACCCAGAGTGGTAGGGCGGTCGGGCCTAGTGGGCCGGGAAGACCGCGTGGTCGTTGCCGTGAGGTCAGGCGCGATGTCGCGAGCGGACTGCGCAGAGAGCAGCCAGTTGGCCTTTTCGGCTATCTCATTCAGGTCCGTGGAGCCAGACTCCACAATGAGCGGGCGGATGCTGGCGGGGAGCTGCCGAATGAAAAGCGTGCGAAAGAGGGCGCCGGTGTTTTTGTCGTCCGAGAGAGACAGCATGTGGGAAAGTAGATCCGACGGTGAAGCGTCACCAAGGCTGGGGAGGTCGAGGAGTTGGCAGTTGCGCTGGTAAGAGGACGTTTGAAATTTTTTAAGGAGCGCAGCCTTCAGATGTTCGTACTTGCCTTCCACTGGTGGATCTTGCAGCGCTGCCCAAACCTTGGGGACTGTGGCATAGGAGATGAGGTGGTCGTACTTTGTGGCGTCGACTGTAATGTGTTTCAGCCGGAATCTGGACTCAGCTTGAACAAACCAGGCTTCGGCCAGGTTCTCCCAAAAGTCCGGTAGTTTAACCGTGACTGCGTTTGTATCCGCCATGCTAGCTTAGGATTCATCCTGAGCGTCGGGGTCACCAGTGTTGAGATACCGCGGCAAACGTGGGAGTCGAGACCAGAGTTAGTAAAACACAACTGCTTTAATCAACCTCATGGCAAAGAGGAACTGGAAAAGCCCGTGCATCCACTTAAATACTCCCCAGACAGGAAGGGCTCCCGGCAGTCTGTCCCTGCGGGAAACAAGTTGCTGGAGGAAAGGGCCCCCGGCTGGGGGCGTCTGCTTAAACTGTCCGTGCCGCCGTGAGCGGATTATGTCCAGTGGTGGCGTGTCGCCACACTTACATATTAAACTGGCGACAGTGCTGTTGCAAATGTTCTCACTGCACCTATCGTGTTGGTTTCAGGGAGATTCTGGTGGGCCTCTGAACTGTAACGTTGATGGTGTTTGGCAAGTGTATGGCATTGTTAGCAATATGCAACACGTACCACAAGCCCACTGTTTTTACATAGGTCTCATCCTTCATTGACTGGATTAACCAGGTATGTTTCCTTGTATCTTCATGTTAATATCTCAAATGGTATAGAAGAGTGAATAATCTTGTCTCTCATGGTAGGTCTGTGGCTATGGTACTGGTCTAGCAACCTAGAAGTTGTGAGTTGAATTTGAATTCAATAAATCTGGTAATTTGTGCAATGGCAGACCGTTTTATATCATTTCATGATGTTTGGGCTCTTTTCAACAATGATATGTGAATTCAGTCCCAGCAAGTGCAAAGGGTAGACTGGGAGATTAATTGCTATATTTTTGGCAAGCAGAAATGTTGCAATAACTGCAGTACTGTGGCTTGTCAGCAGAGGGAGTGCTGGGGCTGCTATTTCTTAAACCACCATCTCAAGGGTGGTCCATCTGCCATTTGGCTTGGCACATAAGGAAGAATAAGCTATAGTCGGACCCACCAGCCTGGATAGTTAATAAGAAATAAAAACAGAAATGCTTTAAAGGCACAGAAAATCATTTGGGGTGTAAAGCGGGCTGCAGGTTCGCTATCACCCGTTTTACACTACAGCCGATAACTAGTTTCACCCCTTTTTCTTCAATTTACAGTCTTTTAAAAGACAATCCTGACATTAACTAACCATGACCTGATTTACCTCATTTTCTCTCCAACTGTGTCCATCCTTGGTGATGTCCCATACTGTGGATCGTGACCCTTCATCCAGGTTTCATGATTTCAAAAATTGAATCCCTTCTGCTCTCCTGATTATAATCACTCAACCATTGGTGGCCGTGTCTTCTGTTGCCTAGGCCCAAAGCTCTGGAATTCCCTGCCTAAACCTGTCCGCCTCACTACCTCTCTTTCCTCCTTTAAGATGCTCTTTAAAACTCTTTGACCAAGCTTTTGGTCACCTGCCCTAATTTCTCCTTATGTGGTTCGGTGTCAATTTTTTTATCTTATAATACTCCTGTGAAGTGCCTTGGGACGTTTTACTACGTTAAAGGCGCTATATAAATACAAGCTGTTGTTGTTGTTGTTGTATGGCAACTAAAATACTTAAGGGTTTCCAATTTTAGCTTCAAATTTATATTGCTTTTGTGCTCTTACAATTCCGCCTGAGTTCAGTTCCAGTTGTTTATGTTTTATTTGTTCCTGGGATGTGGGCATTGCTGGCAAGGCCACCATTTATTGGCCATTCTTGAACCGCTACAGTCTGTGTGGTGAAGGTACTCCCATACAGCTGTTAGGGAGGGAGTTCCAGGATTTTGACCCAGCGACGATGAAGGATCGGCGATATACTTCCAAGTCAGGATGGTGTGTAACTTGGAGGGGAACTTGGAGGCGATGGTGTTGCCATATGCCTGCTGCCCTTGTCCTTCTAGGTGGTTGAGGTCGCGGGTTTGGGAGGTGCTGCCGAAGAAGCCTTGACGAGTTGTTGCAGTGCATCTTGTAGATGGTACACACTGTAGTCACTTGAATTACCTTATCAACTCATGACTTCATTTCAGGGGAACAAATAGGCCTTTTCCTAAAAATTATTTTGTTCTTACCTAAACTAGTTGGTTGGGTAACTGCCTTGCAGCTCACTCCTAGCCATTTGCCATTGCACATTTTTGTTTTATAGGTGGCACCTTAATGGTTCTCAGAGCAACATTCCAAGTCCTAATGTAATGTTTTTTCTTCCTTTTCAGACTATTGAAAAGCACGGTGGTCCCAACTAAACTAACCATTGGTGATTGTTGCCGCCTGACTAATTTTAGTAAAATTAATAAACCATTCTTTGGTCCCTCATTACTAAGAAACATAGTAAACGTGGCTGGTCTGATCACTTAGTGTGAAGGTTGTTCTACATTGGTTGGGACCACCCTGTGTGAGACTGGGGTGAATTCAGGTTTAAAACAGCACAGAATCTATCACCATTGCATTGTTAGGGAGTTAGACAATTTCTGTTCCCTATAATGGCCCAGAAATTCGGGTCGGGGGCTTCCCGCGGGTGTAAGCACTTACCTTGCGCGCCGGCCGTTGTGCTGTGGGCCCCCGTGGAATTCCGATCCTGGGCCTGCTCCAGCTGCCGGCACGCAGTGCTTGCGTATCCCAAGGGCGCAGTTAGTTCGATGTGTCCCCTGGGATCATGTGGGCCACGGGGAGTCAATCGGAGCAGGGAATGCTCCATTCATAAGTTTTGACAGCTCTTCCTGTCAAACTTAGAAATACTATGGGCCCCAAAACATCACTAAATCTTCAAATACATTTTTTTTTAAATCACATTTTTAAAATAAATTCTAAACTATAAATTACATGAAATAACTATTTTAAACAATAATTTAAATTTTTGAAAAAAATAATTTTATTTTCTAACGGGGCTAAAAATAAACTTACCTTTCTTTAAAGTATTTAAAAATAATAAACCTGCGGATAAAATGTTTTAATTTTAATTAATTCACCACTTACCTTGTAAAAAGCAGGCCTTACGCCTGCTTTTTATATGTGTAACTTCTGCAGACTTACTGTTCTGCCTTATAATTGCAGGAGTTTCGTTTTGTTGCCGCCAGTAGGTGGCAGTAAATGGAAATGGCCAGTAGGGTCACTCAACAGGAAGTAGTATAGTGATAGCAAACAAAGAGGTCACACCAGCATGGAGCGTGCTGCAAGTTAATCCGCTGTAATCTTACATTGTTACGCCTTCGAAAGCATTGCCTGTGAGTTGAATGGTTTCATTACATATTTTAGTTATATCTCATGTATGTAACAAGGTGCATTTCTTTCTTTTTTCTTTCTCAGTTTTACTCCAACCCAATGCAACTGATTTGTATTGTTTCATTGACCTCATGCAAGTGTGGCATTATTAAACACCGGAGCTTGGACGCTGCATCCTGACTCCCATGTCGTTATTGAAAGGAGTTTGGCTGGCTGTCTAACTGCGTACAGGCACATACACGTAGGGAGGACAGTACAGTAAAAAGGCAAGTCATCAGCTGGCGCAACAAGCAACATTCGCAGTGCAGCACGGTGCAATCATGGACGGCAAGATCTTCCAAGACGAGCAGAGATCTGTTACCAGCTCAAGAAATACACGCTCATCTAGATCATCAACAGCCAGTGTAGCAGCAGCTAGAGCCTGGGCTAAAGCTAAAGCGGCACAGGCTCGCGTGACCTTTGCTAAACAGGAACTGGCTGTGAAGAAAGAGAAGGTCCGACTACAAGCAGAGGCTGCTACATTGGAGAAAGAGAAGGTCCGACTACAAGCAGAGGCTGCTACATTGGACGCCACGCTGGAAGAACTACACATCGAGAAAGAAGCAGCTGCCGCTACTGCTGAGGCGGAGATATGGGAAGCGGCACTAGAAGCAGAGGTGGGAGAGCACCGCAGCATTGCTTGTCCTGCATCACCTCAAAGCACTGAGAGGCAGACAAGCGACTATGTCCAGGAGCAGGCTAGGACACGCACAGACATCTCCTCCTTCCCAAACTTTGAACCATTGCACGAGAACACGGAATCGCCATCACCAGCCCAACATGAGGTCACTCAGGTGGATCATTCACGCTACACTGATGACGACCCCTTCCTTGTTATTGACGACTGGTCACACGAAGGAGCGTTTGCAGCGCTCCCGAAGAAACCTGTGCCTCAATCCGCCGCTCCCAACCACTTGGAAGGTACTTATGCCAAAATTCCACACATCAAAAAAGAACCCTTTTCAAAGGTTAGAACAGGTCACCCGGCATGGCAGTCTCCCATCCAATCGCAGCCCTTCCGATGCGATCATACTCTGGCAACCCATGCACAGACTCCTAATATGACAGGCATTGCCCAATATTTGGCACGTAGAGAACTTGTAAGGACAGGTCTCACAAAATTTGACGACAAGCCAGTAAGTTTTAGAGCATGGCAGTCATCCTTCCTTAATGCCACTGGCGGCTTGAGCCTGAGTGCTAGTGAGGAGTTGGATTTATTGTCATCATGGCTGGGCAAAGAATCATCAGAGCATGCCCGTAGGATCCGGTTTGTGTACACAAATGACCCAAGCACAGCCCTTAGAATGGTCTGGGCAAGACTCAGGGAGTGTTACTGCGCTCCTGAGGTGATAGAGAAAGCCCTCTTCAGTAAGCTGGAAAACTTTCCTAAAATAGGTAACAGAGACTACCTTAAGCTTAGAGAACTCGGAGACCTTTTAATGGAGTTACTGGCAGCCAAAACAGACGGATACTTACCTGGGCTCTCCTATTTAGATACTGCTCGCGGCATCAACCCAATAGTGGAGAAGTTGCCCCACCCTCTCCAAGAAAAATGGATCAACGTAGGCTCAAAATTCAAAGAAGACAACCACATGTGGTTTCCCCCATTTTCCTTCTTTGTGAACTTTATCTGCAGAGAGGCCAGAATTAGAAATGATCCAAGCTTTGCCCTGTCCAGCTACTGTAGTGGACCCTCAAAGTATGAGAAGCCCATGTCAAAGTACGTAGGCACAAGAATGCCTATATCTGTGCATAAGATGGATGTCACTATCAGCATAGATGCAGAAAAGAATGAAGACGATCCCGGAAAACACTGCCCCATTCATCATAAGCCTCATCCGCTCGCAAAATGTAGAGGCTTCAGAAACAAGACCATAGATGAACGCAGAGCCTACCTCAAAGATAATAATGGGATATGTTTTAGGTGTTGCGCCTCCGTTTCCCACACTGCAAGAGACTGTAGGATAGCGTTGAGATGCGGGGAGTGTGAGAGTGACCGCCACAGCACAGCTATGCACCCAGGTCCTACCCCCACAACGGAAAAGCCAACCATCAAAGACTCTGAGCCCGGAGACGAGAGAAAGGGAACCCTTACCACTGCACCAACGGTGAGCTCCATATGCACTGAGGTGTGTGGCCAAGGCCTCACAGGACGATCGTGTTCCAAAATATGCCTTGTAAGAGTCTACCCACAAGGACAGCGCGACCGCTCAGTTAACATGTACGCAATACTCGATGACCAAAGTAACTGGTCACTCGCACGGTCAGACTTTTTTGACATATTTGGCATCGAGAGTAGCCCAGTCCCTTACTCACTGAGAACCTGTGCCGGACTCTTGGAGATGGCAGGAAGGAAAGCAGATGGGTTCTGTGCCGAGGCAGTGAGTGAAGGGGTGAACATAGACTTACCGCCACTGATAGAGTGCAATGAAATCCCGAACAACCGATCGGAGATACCAACGCCTGAGACAGCACTTCACCATGCCCACCTAAAGCCCATAGCATCACGCGTCCCAGCATTGGGTCCAAAGGCCCAGATTCTCCTCCTGCTCGGGAGAGATGTGGTGAGAGTGCATAAGGTGAGAGCGCAAGTTAATGGACCACACGATGCCCCCTTTGCCCAAAGACTCGACTTAGGCTGGGTGCTCGTGGGAGAAGTGTGCCTAGGCCAAGCTCACAAGCCCAACGTAAGCACCTTTAAGACCAACGTGCTAGAAAGCGGACGACCCTCTTTCCTCACTCCCTGCCCAAGTCACATCCACCTGAAAGAGAGAGCGAGCTACGGCGGGTAGCAACAAGGTGATTTCTCTCACACAGCATGGAGGTGCTCGGCTGACACCAGAGCTGTCGACAAACTGGGGCACACCGTGTTTGAAAATACAAAAGATGACAACAAAGGTGCTCTCTCCTTCGAAGACGGAGTTTTCATGAATATTATGGAGAAAGAATTTCACAAAGATGAGGCGAACAGCTGGGTTGCGCCTCTCCCCTTCAAGGTACCCCGGCTTCTTCTGCCTAATAATCGCGATCAGGCACTGTCACGCCTCGCATCACTGCGGCGCACATTAGATAGAAAGCCTGAAATGAAGGAACAGTTCATTGCCTTCATGGAAAAGGCTTTCGAGAGTAACCATGCTGAATTAGCACCTCCACTCAAAGAAGGAGAAGAAACATAGAAACATAGAAACATAGAAGATAGGAGCAGGAGTAGGCCATTCGGCCCTTCGAGCTGCTCCGCCATTCAATGAGATCATGGCTGATCATCCAAATTCAGTACCCTGTCCCTGCCTTCTCCCCATATCCCTTGATCCCTTTAGCCTCAAGAAATATATCCAACTCTTTCTTGAATATATTTAATGAACTGGCCTCCACCACCCTCTGTGGCAGAGAATTCCACAGGTTCACCACTCTCTGGGTGAAGAAATTCCTCCTCATTTCAGTCGTAAATGGCTTACCCCTTATCCTTAGACTATGACCCCTGGTTCTGGACTCCCCGGCCATCAGAAACATCCTTTCTGCATCTAGTCTGTCCAGACCTGACAGAATTTTATAGGTTTCGATGAGATCCCCTCTCAATCTTCTAAACTCCAGTGAGTATAAGCCCAATTGACACAATCTCTCCTCGTACGTCATTCCTGCCATCCCAGGTATCAGCCTGGTGAATCTTCGCTGCACTCCCTCCATGGCAAGAACGTCCTTCCTCAGGTAAGGTGACCAAAACTGCACACAATACTCAAGGTGCGGTCTCACCAAGGCCCTGTAGAACTGCAGCAAGACATCCTTGTTCTTGTACTCGAACCCTCTTGCTACGAAGGCCAACATACCATTTGCCTTCTTAACCGCCTGCTGCACCTGCATGCTTACCTTCAGCGACTGGTGCACAAGAACACCCAGGTCTCTTTGCACTTCCCCTTCTCCCAATCTATTGCCATTCAAATAATAATCTGCCTTCCTGTTTTTGCCACCAAAGTGGATAACCTCACATTTATCCACATTATAGTGCATTTGCCATGTTTCTGCCCAATCACCCAACCTGTCCAAATCGTACTGGAGTTTCATGACATCCTCCTCACAGCATACCCTCCCACCCAGCTTTGTGTCGTCTGCAAATTTGGAGATATTACATCCAATTCCCTCGTCCAGATCATTAATATATATTGTGAACAGCTGGGGTCCTAGGACCGATCCTTGCGGTACCCCACTAGTCACTGCCTGCCACTCGGAAAACGACCCATTTATTCCAACTCTTTGCTTTCTGTCCGCCAACCAGTTCTCTATCCACGTCAATACCTTGCCCCCAATCCCATGTGCCTTAATTTTGCACGCTAACCTCTTATGCGGGACCTTATCGAAAGCCTGCTGAAAGTCCAAATACACCACATCCACTGGTTCTCCCTTATCTATTTTACCAGTTACATCCTCAAAAAATTCCAGTAGATTAGTCAAGCATGATTTACCTTTTGTAAATCCATGTTGACTTTGTCCGATCCTGTCACTGCTTTCCAAGTGCTCTGCTATTACATCTTTTATAATGGACTCTAGCATTTTCCCCGCTACCGATGTCAGGCTTACCGGTCTATAATTCCCCGCTTTTTCTCTGCCACCTTTTTTGAATAGTGGGGTAACATTAGCTACCCTCCAATCCATGGGTACTGTTCCAGAGTCTATCGAGTTCTGGAAGATGACCAGCAATGCATCTACTATTTCTAGGGCCACTTCCTTAAGTACCCTGGGATGTAGATTATCAGGCCCTGGGGATTTATCGGCCTTTAGTCCCATCAATTTTCCTAACACCATTTCCCTACAAATACTGATTTCTTTCAGTTCCACCCTTTCATCAGACCCTATGTTCCGCGGTATTTCTGGGAGGTTATTTGTGTCCTCCTTTGTGAAGACACAACCAAAATATGTATTTAGTTGGTCTGCCATTTCTTTGCTCCCCATTATAAATTCCCCCGATTCTGACTGCAAGGGACCTACGCTTGACTTCACCAATCTTTTTCTCTTTACATATCTATAAAAGCTTTTACAGTCAGTTTTTATGTTTCCTGCAAGCTTACTCTCATATTCTATTTTCCCTTTCTTAATTAATTAAAGAGTGCTGGTATCTCCCGATTTTTGGAGTTTATCACCCCCAGAAACCTAGTCAAATAGGAGTAGTTTTCGACTCCAGCGCTCAGCACTGTGGCATCTCACTCAACAACGTTCTGCTCACAGGTCCAGACCTAAACAACACCCTCCTTGGCGTGCTGATTTGCTTTAGGAAAGAACTCGTAGCAGTAACCGCAGACATCCAACAGATGTTCTATTGCTTTGTGGTGAGAGAGGACCATAGCAACTATCTGAGGTTCTTCTGGTATCGCGACAACAACATGTCAAAGGACATCACTGAATACAGGATGCGGGTCCACGTTTTTGGTAACAGCCCCTCCCCTGCAGTCTCCATCTATGGGCTCAGAAGTGCAGCCAAAGAGGGAGAACACGAGCATGGAAAAGACACAAGACAGTTTGTGGAGAGACATTTTTATGTGGATGACGGCCTCATATCCTTACCTTCAGAAGCAGAAGCCATCAACCTGCTGAAGCGAACTCAAGCTTCATTAGCACAGTCCAACCTGAGGCTGCACAAAATTGCCTCAAACAGTGTAGCAGTGATGAAGGCCTTTCCAGCTGAGGATCTCGCCAAGGGCATTAAAGACTTAGACCTCAGCAATGAAACCATGCCAGCCCAGCTAAGCCTTGGTTTACGTTGGGAAATTGAATCTGACACCTTCACCTTTGCAGTGTCTGTAGGTGACAAGCCATTTACACGCCGTGGAGTGCTGTCAACGGTTAACTCGCTCTTTGACCCTCTCGGCATGGTGGTGCCCGTGACTATTCAGGGAAGAGCCCTACTACGAGAACTCTGCACAGACACGAGCGACTGGGACTCTCCACCCCCCGAAGGCAGGTTAACAGAATGGGAGACATGGAGAAAGTCTCTCAAAAATCTAAAAAATCTTCATATCCCACGCACCTACTCACCAGACACACTCTCCAAATCCAAACGCACCGAGTTGTGTGTATTCTCAGATGCGTCTGAGAAAGCTATTGGCGCGGTAGCCTACCTGAGATCCCTGGATGATGAGGGCCAAAGCAACGGGATTTGTCCTGGGAAAGGCAAAGTTGACACCCCGGCCAGCGCCCACCATACCACACCTGGAGTTATGCGCTGCAGTATTAGCGGTGGAGATGGCGGATCTCATCCTGGATGAGATAGATTTCAAGCTTGATGCAGTGAAATTCTACTGTGACAGCAAAGTTGTGCTCGGTTACATCTCCAATGAGTCAAAGAGATTCTTCATATATGTACACAACAGAGTTCAGCGAATAAGACAATCAACATGCCCCGACCAGTGGCACTATGTGCCCACAGAGCTGAATCCAGCTGACCTCGCCACCAGGTCAGTGCCTGCCTTCCAGCTCGCCAATACAATGTGGTTTACCGGGCCAGCTTTCTTACACAAACCTGACCAAGCTGACCGTACGGCACAAGAATCATTCAAGCTCGTCAGCCCAGATCTAGATGTGGAGGTCCATCCTCACGTGATCAGCTTAATGACTCACACCCAAGAAAGCCTACTTACCTGTGAGCGCTTTCAACGCTTTTCAACCTGGCGATCGCTCGTTAGAGCCATAGCTTTCTTAATCCATGTGGCTCGCTCTCACAAGTCCGATCCTGGCAGCTCGTCAAACAAATGCAGAGGTTGGCACTGGTGCAGGAAGCCTCGTTCCCCAGACGAGTTGGCTGCAGCTGAGAACATTATTATCAGGTCAGTTCAGGTTCAGGCGTACTCTGAGGAGTACAGAGCACTTGCTGAAAAAAGAACCATTACCAAGACCAGTTCACTGTGGAAACTGAATCCAGTTTTGAATGACGGCCTCATCAGAATTGGAGGACGGCTGACGCATGCAGAACTGAGCTTGCAAGAAAGGAGTCCTGTTGTCCTGCCACATCAAAGCCACATCACAACATTGCTCACAAGACACCACCATGAACTGATAGAACACCAGGGCTGCCAGTTCACTGAGGGAGCCATTCGAGCAGCCTCTTATTTTTAATGTTTCTATGAATGATGAGGTTGAATGGGACGTGGCCCAGAAAAGTAAAAGAGGAAAAAAGTGACTGGAATTTTTATATCCATCATGCACAAAACTGAACGCAGTGCTCCAGATGTGGTCTAACCAAAGATCTATGCAACTGAAGCATAACCTCCTCCCATTTTTATTCCAACATTTTTTGAGGTAAATTACTTCAGAATGTCATCATCAGAACAGGAGGCAAGAAAAGTGTAAAGGAGAAAAAACCCTGTTTTTTGACCTCTGTTACAGACATTTCTGGGTCTGTCTGGCCTTAAAGTGTGAAACTTTGAGTGGCTTTCAATTATACACAGGCGCAATTTTTCCCATTACACAAGGAGAGAGAGATATTGTGAGCGTGACACTGATAAACAAATGTAAATGGACTAGATTAAGAATTATTGCGACTTGCCATTAAAAGGCATTTAAAGTTTACTACATAGAGAATATCAGAGGCTTGAGAATTAGTTACAAGGTTATAACACACTTGTGGTGATTAGGGTCATGTTATGAACCACAGGAGCAAAGAGTCTGATTCTTGGGAGAAGTCAGACTCTTTGCTCCTGTGGTTCATAACATGACCCTTTTACTATGAGAATCCCGCGCCCATTAGGATTCTCATAGAAAAAAGGGTGGGCTAAGGAACCATTCGTGGGCACTCGGGAAATCTCCCAATTCCCCGTATGGCCAGTCTGCCCCTAGTGGAGATGGATAGGTGCATGGCCGTGTATTGTGTTTACAATGCATGAAAGTTCGGTAGCTGTCCAATGGTCGAAGGATGCCCGCCGGTGTTTTATCATTTTTGGGCTAACAGATACCCAGGGCTAGAAATTCATTATAGCCCAGGAATGGGTGGTATAATTAGAAAAGTTGGAGAATTAGCACCAGGCACTAATGCTTTAGACTGCACGCAAAATTCATGCTCACTGCTCAAAAAATTATTGGAGTCCTAATTCAAGTCTTGAAGCTCAAGCCCATTGGCATTACACTCAAAGGGTGGACCAATATCAGGTGCAGTCCAATCACAAGTCATGATTGCCACAGGCCTTTTCCAGTTCTTAGAGGGGAGGTTCATTGATGCTGTAGAACCTCGTTCTTAGCATTGCTGGCTGTGCAGCTGCCTCAGCAAGCAGCAGCAGGTCAAGGAGAAGGAGCCGGAGGACTGAAGCAGCTGTACTCATGGCAGATCCACGCCCCAGGGAGAGAGCCCGCAGATTCAGCGATCAAGCATTGGTGGTGTTCGCTGTGGAGAGATGGAGGGCAGTGCTCTACCTGGCAAATGGCAGGAGGCCCTTGCCACAAGTCTTCTGCACCATGTGGAGGGAGGTAACGCAGCATGTCTTGGGCAGCACTGTGGTCCCCAGGATCCACACACAGTGCAGGAAGAAATTTAACGACCTCACTCGAGTGGTCAGGGTGAGTGAATGCTTCTACAAATGCTACACATACATCTGAACCACAGTGTTCACAGACTACACAAAGCAGCACATCCCCAGCACTCACCCACCAACAATCTCCACCTACCAACACTCACACGCACATCTCACACCTTGCACACAATGACAGCTATTCAACAATGGCAGGGACATCCCCCAAACACATTGCTCCACACTCACTCACACACTTTCCTTTCTCTTGCAGGCTAAGGTGGCTCACAACAGGAGGGAGCAGGAGCGCACAGGTGGGTGACAAGCCGACACCCAACCACTATCTGCGCTGGAGAATAGAGTGCTGGAGATTATTGGGCGCCAGGTGGTGGGTGCCGTGGCCACCGGCGACGTTGACCCCCTTGAGGACAACAATGGTATGCTCATCCCTACTCCTTCTTTTCACATCCCACTTCCCCCTCACCCCACAAGTGTTTCGCACTGTATGCATGCATTTCTCCCTTCCTGCCCTCCTCCCCTCACCTTTACCCGACTCTTGTGCCTTTATGCTTTCAGATAATGAGCAAGCATCTGAGCAGCCTGTCCCTGAGGGCACCGTAGAGAGCGAGGCCGGAGAAGAGGAGGAGCAATAACACCGCGTCACTACATGTCTCACCCGCAGGCACCAGCTCAGACACTGGCACTACGCGTTCTTTAGAGGCTAGTATAGTAGCGGGATCTGCACAGGATGAGGCACCGGGGACGAGTGGGCTGCAGCAAGGCCAGGGGGAAAGGTAGCTCGGGGGCCAGCTCCCCGGAGGACGAGTTCACGTGCAAGCTCTGCTGCACAGGACTCAGATGAGAACCTTGATGGGGAGGCGTTTAGAAGAAGGGTGATGGGCATGCACACAGAGATGATAGGTGCAATGGCAAAGGTGCCTGAGAGCCTGTCAGCAATGGTAAGGAGCGTGGAGGAGTCCGCCTCCAACATTGCACAAGGCTCTGCGCACACCATGGAGCCCATCATTTCCAGTCTGCAAAGGATGATAGACTCCCAGAGAGACCGTGGCAACCCAGACCTGATGCCGCGTGTGATGGGCGATCTGGCAGCTTCCATTGCAGCACAGGCGGAAGCGACGCAACGTCTTAGTGCTGTAATGCAGACTATGCTTGGTGGCATCCATTCTCAGACTGCTCTCATGCAGTCTCAGCTTGATGCCACGCAAGCTCTGACTGCTTCCACCGTGGCTGGGTCTACCACCGTCCACCGGGGCTTTCATGGTGTCGCAGCAGGCCAGCAATCTGCTCCAACAGATTGCTAGGGATGCTGAGGTGCTGCCCCGAGGGAGTGGCAGTGGGTCAGTGGAGCAGGAACCTGCTGTTGTCTCTCAGGATGACAGCATTCCTGCTCCCACCACTGCCACTCCGCCATTGCCCTTGTCACTCCCTGTCATCCAGCCAGCCCAGACTGCTGCCGCCCATGCTGAGCTGGTGCAGTCTACAGCCGAGCCTTTCAGGCCCACAGCTGGTCGAGGGCATCCTGCAAGGCCATCTGAAGTCTCCCCCATGGGCACTCAGTAGCCTTCCACCAGCCATGCTGCAGCCAACACTTCGTAGGAGCACTAGAGTAGGCAAAAGCACAGTAATGAGAGGCACTAAGGGATTGCACAAGATGAATAGTTAATATTTTAAAAAAAATATGTGTTCACTAATTATTGATAAATTTATAAATTCAGTTTGGATTCTTTTGTGGTGTCTCTCATTTCAGATTTGCGCTGTGATATGGCCTGCGACAGGGATGGAATGATGGGGATATGGCGAGCAACGGGGATCTGGGGTTTAATTCATTCGAACCGCAGTCTGATGAGGTGGTCACGGACCGTCCTCCCGGAATGCTGATTGAGTGGCTGCCTCCGCCCTCGCTCCTGTTCCTCTTCCTCTTCCTCCTCCTCCTGCTTTTCCTCTCCCTCTTCCTCCTCCTGAGGTGGTCCCGCAATCCCTGGTGGCAAGGGCTGGGCCCTCATGATGGCCAAGTTGTGGAGCATGCAGCAGACCACCACGAAATGGGACACCCGCTCAGCCAAGTACTGGAGGGCTTCTCCCGAGCGATCAAGGCAGCGGAACGGTTGCTTCAGCAGGCTGATGGTCTCCTCGATGATGATCCTGGTGGTGGCAATGGCTCTCATTATATGACTGCTGGGCAGGAGCGTTGGGGTTGCGGAGGGGAATCATGAGCCAGGTGGAGAGTGGATAGCCCTCATCTCTGACCAGCCAGCCGCGAGCTTGACATGGTGGCTGGAAGAGTGCTGGCATACCGGTCTGGCGCAAGATGAAGGCATTGACATTGAGGATTAGCTGTCTGTGGTCGCACACCAACTGCACATTAAGTGAGTGGTAGTCTTTGTGGTTACGGAAGATCTCAGGATCGTTATGTGGTGCAAAGCCATGTGGGTGCAATCAATGGTGCCCTGCACCATGGGGAATCCTGCTATCCAGCAAAGCCAAATGCACGCTCGTCCTGCTTCTCTCTGGTGATGGGGAAGGAAATGTCGTCCCTTCTCCTACTCTAGAGAGCCTCTGTGACATTCCGGGTGTAGCGATGGACCGCGAGCTGCGAGATGTTCACTATATCTCCTGCTGCAGACTGGAAGGATCCACTTGCGAAGAAATTGAGGGCGACGGTGACTTTGACTGCCACTGAGAGAGCCGTGCTCGCCCTGATCTGAGGCTGGAGGTCTGGTTGCAGGAGGTGGCAGGGTTCTGTGACCACCTCCTTGGTGAAGTGAAGCCTTCTAATGCACTGCTCCTCACTTAATTGGAGGTAGGAGAAGTGCTCTTGGAATACCCTCAGAGGGTAAGGCCTCCTGTTGAGAGCCCTGATGGCCACATATTCCAGTCTTTCTAGCTGCCTCTGCTCCCTCCGCCATAGATCCTGAAGGGCGAGGTCGACTACCAGTACAGCCCCCATTAATGTAACCATGTGTAGCAGTTTGATTTTTTAAGAATAAATGTAGCTACTTTTTAGTTGCCACAACACTCCTGATACTAAATAACCTTGAAATCACGGAATGACACTGTTGCACTATGTGAAACTGACAAGAAAGCACTGAAACTCCACTAACCTGCAATGCGACTGATTACTAATGATCCCTTTAAATAGTGTCCCTGGAGCCGGCTTCCTGGTGTTTAACACCAGTTCTCCCTGTCGTTGTTTCCTCCAGGCGCTAAGGTAGGTGGCGACAATCAATTTTATAGATTGGGCGGGCCATGAATGTTGCACACTCACGGACATCACGATCCACCTGGCGTTGAGACTCCTGGCGCTAACTGCTAGCGGCGGTGGGGGGTGCGGGATTTGGCATGCAGCGCTGGATTCGCCTCGCCCTGGTGACAATGCTCTAGCATGCCATCTGCTGGCGCTAAGGGGAGGCACTAAGGTACCGAATTCTTTGCCCTAGACTTTTATGGCCTTTGAAGTTGAATCAGTGAGCAAAGATTACCGAGGATAAAAACAGTAAATGCTGGAAAGTCAGCAGGTCAGACAGCATCTGTGGAAAGAGAAACAGTTAATGTTTCAGGTCAATGACCTTTTATCAGAACGGGAAGATGATTTGATAAAATTGGAGGAATGGAAAACAGTTGCAGTGTTACTCTGTACCAGCTGATGGCGCTACTAGACTTGAAGCATCCATTTGTTTCAAAAAAAAATTTGAATTGTGTAGAGTGTATCTGCTTTCTTGGGTCACAGTAATATAATGACTACATCATATGCACAGAATGAAAACTCAGATAAGGGACATTTGGCCCAACTACCTCATTCTTCCTAGGAATATAGGAATTACTAGACAAAAACAGACCAAGATCTATCTACGATAGCTGCTCATGATGCGGTCTCCTCTACATTGGGGAGACCAAACGCAGATTGGGTGACCGCTTTGCGGAACACCTCCGTTCAGTCCGTAAGGGTGACCCCGAGCTTCCGGTCACCTGTCATTTTAATTCACCGCTCCATTCCCACTCGGACCTCACCATCCTTGGCCTCTTGCATTGTTCCACGGAAGCTCAACGTAAACTCGAGGAACAGCACCTCATCTTCCGATTAGGCACTTTGTAGTCTTCTGGACTCAATATCGAGTTCAACAATTTCAGATCATAACCTCGGCCCCTATTACATTTTTACTTATATTTTTTTTGTTTTGGGTCTTCCCTCCCCCCCCCTTTCCTTTTTTTCTCTCTCCCACATGGCAGCTCTGTCTCATCCTGCCAGTACACTTCACACCTAATCTCAGCCGTCTTTTGTCTCCACTAGTCCTATTACCATTTCGTCTGGTTTTGAATACCTCTTAATGTCTCTTTACTTCTTTTGTTCTATCGCAGCCCTGCCTTCGATCTATTTCATTTCCTTTCCAGTTTTGAAAAAGGGTTTCGACCCGAAACGTCGACTCTAATTTCTCTCCACGGATGTTGCCTGGCCTGCTGAGTTTTTCCAGCATTTTCTGTTGTTATTTCCAAGGTCTATCTAGTTCGCTTTCTACCATCCTGACAGTCACATAATACAATGATAATGAAGTTGTTGACTAATCATAGCAATTAACCTCTATCAATTAGTCTACAGCAGACCCAGATATGATAAGAGGTAAACCCTAGTGGTGGAGAGCTTTGGGAACCATAGGTCCAAAGTCACCTGTTCTTTCTAAGTATGCTACACTTTCCATATGTCATGTCTCAAATTATTCATGCACTGTATCACAAAATGTTATATTCTGAACTAAATCTATCTAATTTACATTTGCATGAATCAATACTAACTGCTTCCACCATCTCCCTAGAAAGCTTCGCCCATAGGTTTACCACTTGTTCACTGAAATAATGTTTCCACAGTTTTATTTTCCATGCACATTAGTTTGTTTCCATTTAAGTAATAGTCCCTTCATGGATTTTTTTTGTCCCCATGTGTAACACTTTACATTTCTCTACATTTAATTTCATCTGCAATCTATCTGCCCCATTCCCAAGTATATTCAAACTTACAATCATCTCCAACAGAGTGTCCCACTGCCTCTTAAATGGTTCTGGAGTTTTTGCCTCCACCTTTTTGTTGTTCTCTGGCAAGGTTGCATTTGTTGCTCATCCCTAGTTGCCCTGAGAAGATGGCAATGGGCCTTTTCCTTGAACCCCTGTAGTCCTTGTACTAATGGTGCTCCTACCATGGTGTTACCATTTTAGATAATCGCTCTTTTTTTGGGGGACATCAGTGTTGTCATCATCATGATGCATATAGTGAGTGGTTGCACTTTCGCTTCTGAGTCAGAAGGATGTGAGTTCAAGCCTCACTCCACAGACGTGAGCATGTAACCTAGGCTGTCACTCCAGTGGAGTACTGAGGGAAGTGCCATCTTTCTGATGAGGCGTTAAACTGAGACCCTGTCTGCCCTCTCAGGTACACATAAAAGATCCCATGTTACTATTTTAAGAAGAGCAGAGGAGTTCTCCCAATGTACTTGCCAATATTTATCCCTCAACCAACTTCACTAGAACATATTATAGAATTATTATTTCTTTGCTGTTGGTGGGACCTTGCTGTGTGCAAATTGGCTGCCGCATTTCCCTATGTTGAAAGTACTTCATGGGCTGTCAAGTGTTTTGGGACGTCCTGAGATCATGAAAGGCGCTATATACATGCAAGTTCTTTCTTAAACGTGTACATTTGGGGAGTGCTATTCATTGCCTTTTTCTCTACTATGAGGTGACGTAATGGAGGACATCAGCCAGTGCTGACAGAACCATTCACTCCATTAATTTATTGCCTTCAAGACATATGGGAATAAAACCGCAAATAGAATTTACTCGATTGCACTAGACTTGCATGTCAATTAAAGTTTGTCCACCTGGGGACGCTCAGAGCACAGATATAAAGCCTTGTATCCTCTTTAACACATAGTAATCCATCCGAACAAGACATATTTAAAAAGAAAAAAAAGTTGCATTTATATAGCGCCTTTCATGACCTCAGGATGCCCCAAAGTACTTTACAGCTAATGAAGTACTTTTGAAGTGTAGTCACTGTTGTAATGTAGAAAACACGACAGCCAATTTGTGCACAGCAAGCTCCCAAAAACAGGAATGAAATAATGATAATCTGTTCTTGTGATGTTGGTTAGGGGATAAATATTGTCCAGAACACTGGGGAGAACTCTACTGCTCTTCTTCCAATAGTGCCATGGAATCGCTTACGTCCAGCAGACGGGGCCTCGGTTTACTGCCTCATCCGAAAGACGGCACCTCCGACAGTGCAGCACTCTCTCAGTACTGTTTTGGAGTGTCAGCCTAGATTTTGTGCACAGATACAGGCATACACAGCTGTACACACATTCACAGATGTTCACAGGTACACATACATGCAGACGTACACAGACGTAAACACAGATGTGCGCACAGTCTCAAACACATAAATATGTACACAACAACACACAGTTACACACAGACAGGCTTCAGGGCTATGGGGAAAGAGCAGTGGAGTGGGACTAATTGGATATCTCTTTCAAAAAGCCAGCACAGGCATGATGAGCTGAGTGGATTCCTTCTGTGCTGTAAGATTCTATGATGTTACTAACACATAAGAGAACAGAGGAAAACTTACTCTAGCAAGGGTTAGTGTCTGAAGGACAGAATATTGGAACAGAAAAAGTAAAAAAGATACTTTGCTGCCCTAATTTTGTATTTACTCCTCTCAGACATCAAAAAAGCAAGACTTGAAATTTCTTATGGTTTCATCACATCCACTGAAAACATCTCAAAGTGCTTTGCTTACATAAGAACTTAAGAATTAGGAGCAGGAGTAGGTCATACAGCCCTTCGAGCCTGCTTCGCCATTTAATAAGATCTTCGACCTCAACTCCACTTTCCCGACCGATCCCCATATCCCTTGATTCCCCGAGAGCCCAAATATCTATCTACCTCATCCTTGAATATACTCTGACTCAGCATCCACAGCCCTTTGGGGTAGAGAATTCCAAAGATTCACAACCCTCTTAGTAAAGAAATTCCTCATCATCTCAGTATTAAATGGCCCGACCCCTTATCCTGAGTCTATGCCCCCTAGTTCTAGACTCTCCAGCCAGGGGAAACAACCTCTCAGCATCTACCCTGCCAATACAATGAATTACTTTGAAATGCAGCGACTGTTGTTATATAGACAATCTGATTAACCCATTTGGTTAAGTCCCTAGGACTTTCATTTGTTTCCTGGTCTGCTACAAGGATGTAGGATAGTGATTGGGCAGTGGTGAAGTTGTTTAGATTTTGGCTTTGCTAATGATGAACGTGGTAAACTCTCCCTCCTCGTCCTTCTCGACCTGTCTGCAGCCTTTGACACGGCTCACCACACCATCCTCCTCCAATGCCTCTCCACCATCGTCCAACTGAATGGGACTGCACACGCCTGGTTCCATTCTTATCTATGCAGTCGTAGCCAGAGAATCACCTGCAATAGCTTCTCTTCCTGCTCCCGCATTGTTACCTCTGGTGTCCTCCAATTTCTCATTGGCCCCCTCCTATTTCTCATCTACATGCTGTCCCTCAGTGACATCATCCAAAAACATGTCAGGTTCCACATGTACGCTGACGGCACCCAGCTCTACCTCACCACCACTTCTCTCGACCCCTCCACTGCCTCTAAATTGTCAGACTGCTTGCCGATATCCATTACTGGATGAGCAGAAATTTCCTCCAACAAAATTTTAAGAAAACCGAAGTCATTGCCTTCTGTCCCCACCACAAACTCCGTTCCCTAGCCACCGACCCATCCCTCTCCCTGGCAACTGGCTGAGGCTGAGGCTGAGGCTGAACCAGACTGTTCACAACACTGGTGTCATATTTGACCCCAAGATGAATTTCCAACTACATATTTGCGCTATAAATAAGACCACCTACTTCCACCTCCGTAACATTGCCCGTCTCCGTCCCCGCCTCAGCTCATCTGCTGCTGAAACCCTCATCAATGCCTTTGTTACCTCCAGACTATTCCAACGACTCCTGGCCGGCCTCCCATCTTCCACCCTCTATAAACTCAAACTCACCCAAAACTCTGCCGCCCGTATCCTAACTCGCACCAAGTCCCGTTCACCCATCACCCCTGTGTTCACTGACCTACATTGGCTCCCGGTTAAGCAACATGCGATTTCAAAATTCTCATCCTTGTTTTCAAATCCCTTCATGGCCTCGACCCTCCCTATCTCTGTAACCTCCTCCAGCCTTACAACCCTCTGAGATATCTGCACTCCTCCAATTCTGGCCTCTTATGATCCCTGATTTTAATTGCTCCACCATTTGTGGCCATGCCTTCTGTTGCCTAGCTTTGGAATTTCCTCCCTAAACCTGTCCGCCTCACTATCTCTCTTTCCTCCTTTAAGACGCTCCTTAAAACCTACCTCTTTGACCAAGCTTTTGATCATCTGCCCTAATATCTCCTTATGTGGCTCGGTGTCAAATTTTGTTTGATAACACTCCTGTGAAGCGCCTTGGGATGTTTTACTACATTAAAGGTGCTATATAAATGCAGGTTGTTGTTGTATGTGTCTGTTTGTGTTCCTGTACTTGTATGTTCCTAAGTGTCTGTCTGAATGTGCATATCTGTGGCTGTATGTCTATGTGCATCTTTGTGTATGTCTATGTGCATTTGAGTCTGTGAATGTGTGCCTTTCTCTGTATATCTGTATGTCTATCTGTGTGTATCTGACAGCATGTATGTGTGTCCATCTATGTGTATCTGTGTGCATATCTGTGCTTGTGTATCTGCGTGTTCCTGTCTGTGTATGTCTGTCTGTGTGTGCGTATCTGTGCTTACATGGCTGTATGTATGTCTGTATCTGTCTGGTCTGCTTGTGCATATCTGTGCTTGTGTGTCTGTGTATACCTGTCTGTCTGTATCTGTGTGTGTGCATATTTGTGAGTTTGTGTCTGTGCGGGTCTGTGTGCATGTGTATCTGTGTACTCTTTTGCCCATGTGTGCAGCTGTGTATGCCTGTGTTGGTGTGTGTATGCCTGTGTCTGTGTTGGTGTGTGTATGCCTGCGTCTGTGTTGGTGTGTGTATGCCTGCGTCTGTGTTGGTGTGTGTATGCCTGTGTCTGTGTTGGTGTGTGTATGCCTGCGTCTGTGTTGGTGTGTGTATGCCTGTGTCTGTGTTGGTGTGTGTATGCCTGCGTCACTGTTGGTGTGTGTATGCCTGTGTCTGTGTTAGTGTGTGTATGCCTGCGTCTGTGTTGGTGTGTGTATGCCTGCGCCTGTGTTGGTGTGTGTATGCCTGTGTCTGTGTTGGTGTGTGTATGCCTGCGTCTGTGTTGGTGTGTGTATGCCTGCGTCTGTGTTGGTGTGTGTATGCCTGTGTCTGTGTTGGTGTGTGTATGCCTGCGTCTGTGTTGGTGTGTGTATGCCTGCGTCTGTGTTGGTGTGTGTATGCCTGCGTCTGTGTTGGTGTGTGTATGCCTGCGTCTGTGTTGGTGTGTGTATGCCTGCATCTGTCTCTTATGTCTGTGTGTGTATCTCAGAGATTTTTTTAAAAAGAGGCTGCAAGTTATGGATATTGGATGCTTTTTGCACTCTCTGCAAAACTGATTGTGACCTATGATCTCTGCTTATGCATTAAAGCAAAGCATATCTGTGTACTCGTTTGTCCCTGTGTGCAGCTGTGTATGCCTGTATCTGTGTTGGTGTGTGTATGCCTGCGTCTGTGTTGGTGTGTGTATGCCTGCGTCTGTGTTGGTGTGTGTATGCCTGTGTCTGTGTTGGTGTGTGTATGCCTGCGTCTGTGTTGGTGTGTGTATGCCTGCGTCTGTGTTGGTGTGTGTATGCCTGTGTCTGTGTTGGTGTGTGTATGCCTGCGTCTGTGTTGGTGTGTGTATGCCTGCGTCTGTGTTGGTGTGTGTATGCCTGCGTCTGTGTTGGTGTGTGTATGCCTGCGTCTGTGTTGGTGTGTGTATGCCTGCATCTGTCTCTTATGTCTGTGTGTGTATCTCAGAGATTTTTTTAAAAAGAGGCTGCAAGTTATGGATATTGGATGCTTTTTGCACTCTCTGCAAAACTGATTGTGACCTATGATCTCTGCTTATGCATTAAAGCAAAGCATATCTGTGTACTCATTTGTCCCTGTGTGCAGCTGTGTATGCCTGTATCTGTGTTGGTGTGTGTATGCCTGCGTCTGTGTTGGTGTGTGTATGCCTGTTAAAGGATCTGCTGTTACCAGTTTCTCCTTACAGTTTTTTCCACAGTTGATGGATTGGTAGTTTGGTGTTCCATATTTGAAGGAAAAGATACCAAACAAAAGAAAAAAAGAAAGATTTGCATTTATATCGCAAATTGCATTTATATTTGTTTGCAGGACCAAATTTTCAGCACGTTAGCCGTGTGTGGGAAATAGAACATTTTAACTAGGTGTTTAGGCAGAGTCCAAAAGTATATAAAGGAACATAGGAACAAGAGTAGGCCATTTAGACCCTCGAGCCTGTCTGTCATTCAAATAGATCATGGCTGATCTGTACCTCAACACCATTTACCTGACTTTGTTCCACATCCCTTGATACCCTTACCTAATAAAAATCAACAATCAGTCTTGAAAATTTCATGACCCAACTTCCACTGCCTTTTGGGGAGGCGAGTTCCAGATTTCCACTGCCCTTTTGTGTAAAGAAATGTTTCCTGATTTTTCACCTGAATGGCCCAGCTCTATTTGTAAATTATGCCCCATTGTTCTTGATTTCCTCCGCCAGAGGATATAGATTCTCTTCATCTACCTGATCCAATCCCTTTATCATTTTAAACACAAAATGAGACTGCAGCGGCTCCTTTCTCAATTCACTTTAATAAAAATAATTAATTAAATTAGATAACCAAAACAAAAATAGAGGGAGGCTGTTTGCTTTAACAATTACAGAGCCCCTATCTTGGGGATTTATGACATTATCGAGAGCTAGACAGGTTTAGTCCAAACATTTACTATTTACTTTATTTTTTAATGTATATTTGTCCTTAGGATGTGAACAGCACGTGGAAGGCCCAATTTATTGCCCATCCCTGAGAAGGTGTTGGCAAGCCTTCTTCTTGAGTTCATAGAATAGTACAGCACAGAAGGAGGTCATTCAGCCCATCGAGTCTGCGCCGGCTCTTTCGAAGAGCAATCCAGTTAGTCCCACTCCCTCGCTCTTTCCCCATATCCATGCAATTTTTTCCTTCAAGTATTTATCCAATTCCCTTTTGAAGGCTACTATTGAATCTGTATCCACCACCCTATCAGGCAGTGCATTCCAAATCCTAACCACTCATTGCGTAAACATTGTTTTCCTCATCTCACCTCTGGTTCTTTTGCCAATCACCTTAAATCTGTGCCCTCTCGTTATCGACCCTGGGAACAGTTTCTCTTTATTTACTCTATCTAACTCCTTCATGATTTTAAACATATTATGTCCGTGTGTAATTGAGACACGGACTGCAGGAGCTGGTTACAACAGGTGTTTACTGAGTGGAGACAAAACTGGAACTACTATGCAAAGTTACTACACAGGTTTATATACAGGGGTGGTCACTACTGGTACTGCAGTATACAGGGGCTGCAGAATATATAGTTCCTTCTGCAAAGTACATACACTACAATTCCTCCCCTTTTAGCTAAACAGTACATAACATTCGATTAATAATTAAATAACATATTTACAATTACAGTTGCTAGATACATTAGCAGAAGTTAAGCAATTATAAGTTCAGTCTTTGAGGAGGCTTCCTGATTCTGTCTGGATAACGCCTCTTTGGGGTATCAGGTTCTTCTGGCAAAGTTGATTCGGGATCAACGTCGTTGTTTGGTTTGTCTGCTTCCAATATCACCGATTCTGAGGTAGATGCAATTGGTACTTCGGTTTCATCACCAGGTGTATCGGATCGTGGTGTGGAATTGACGTTTTCCAGTGACTCCAGAATCTGGTCAGCATGGCGTCTTACAATGCTCTCTCCAACATCCACGGTATACATTAGGGGTCCTTGCCGTGTGCAGATCGTTCCTGGCTGCCATTTCTCTGTGCGGTAGTCCCGGGCCAAAACTGGTTGACCTATCTTAAAACTCCTGGTCGGCCTTTCATTCATATTCTGAAACTGCCTGTTCTCCACATCTCTTCTGATGTTTGGCTTAACCAAATCCAAGCGGCATCGTAGTCTTCGATTGAAGAACATCATGGCTGGAGTTTGGTTCGTAACCGCATGTGTCGCATTCCGGTAGGCAAACAAAAAGTTATCCACCTTGTGTTGTAGGGGTATGTCTTCATTACACATTGCCTTGATAGCCTTCTTGAATGTTTGAACGAACCTCTCAGCCAATCCATTGGTGGCTGGATGATATGGGGCGGATGTGTAATGCTTAACACCATTGTTCTTTAAGAACCTCCGGAACTCTTCAGACACAAACTGTGGTCCATTGTCGGAGCAAATCTGTTCAGGCAGCCCATTTCTGGCGAATATGGTTCGTAAGACTGTGATAGTTTTTTCTGTGGTGGTTGAGGACATTTTTATTACCTCTGGCCACTTTGAATGTGCATCCACCGCAATTAAAAACATCGAGTCCATAAATGGACCAGCAAAATCAATGTGCACCCTTTGCCATGGGGATGGGGCGATTGGCTCGTAGCCCGTGTCCTCTTAGTCTAGTGAGCACCTGCTCTAGGTTGGCAAGGTGTTCACTGTCATTTTCACCTGTCACTAGGATGTCGTCCAAGTAACACTGGGTCCCCGGAATCCCTTGCAGGACTTGTTCCATCGCTCTTTGCCATATCGCCGGAGCTGATGCTACTCCGAATACCAGTCGATTATACTGGTAAAGGGGCTTGTGGTGGGGCGTTTTGGACCTTCTGGCATCCTGTACAGCTCTTGGTCATCTCTTCGGTTTCTCTATCGATTCCCGGCCACCACACAAACGCTCTGGCTAAGTTTTTCATTTTTACCCCTCCCAGATGACCCTCATGAAGCTCATTGAGCACTCTATCCTTCAATTTGGTTGGAATTACTACTCTGGATCCACACATCAAGGTTCCTCTGCACACTGACAGCTGTTCTCTTCTCGGCGAGAATGCTGGCAACAGTGGTTCGCCATGTGCTGGCCATCCCTTCACCGTTAAATCATAGACCCGTGATAGTGTCGGGTCATTTCGTGTTTCCTTTTCTATGTTTGCATTCGTCACAGGTAGACATTCGACTATGGCCGAGTGGAATATCTCCACAGGATCCACTGCAGGTGCTTCTTCCACCGTCGGCAATCCATCAGCGACAATCCATCAGCATTCCCATGCTGTTTAGTTCCTTTGTACTCGATGTCATATTGGTGTGCCCCTAGGAAAAGGGACCACCTCTGTAGCCGTTGTGCTGTCATTATCGGGACGCCCTTCTGAGGGTTGAAAATGGAGACAAGAGGTTGATGATCAGTTAGTAGAGTAAATTTCTGACCGTGCAGGTAGTGATTGAACTTCTTCACCCCCCACACCAGGCTGAGGGCCTCTCTGTCAATCTGGGCGTAGTTACGCTCGGCTGAAGTTAACTAGCGTGACGCAAAAGCTATCGGCCTCTCTGAACCATCAAGGAGTTTATGTGACAGTACCGCTACAATGCCATAGGGAGACACATCACACGCCAGTCTTATCGGTAGTGATGGGTTGTAGTGAGCCAATACTTCTCTTGAAGTGATTAGGTCTTTACTCTTCTGAAAGGCTCGCTTACATTCATCGCTCCATTTCCAAGCTACTCCAGTTTGTAGTAGGGCGTTCAGTGGGTGCGGAATTGTGGACAAATTTGGCAAAAACTTATGGTAGTAATTCACCAATCCTAGGAATGACCTCAGTTGCGACACATTTTCAGGCGCTGGAGCCTTAACTACCGCTTCAATTTTGTCAGGGGACTTATGTAACCCCTCTTCATCAATCACGTGGCCACAATACGATACCTGTTTCTTAAAAAACTCGCACTTGGGGCGATTGGCTCGTAGCCCGTGTTCTCTTAGTCTAGTGAGCACCTGCTCTAGGTTGGCAAGGTGTTCACTGTCATTTTCACCTGTCACTAGGATGTCGTCCAAGTAACACTGGGTCCCCGGAATCCCTTGCAGGACTTGTTCCATCGCTCTTTGCCATATCGCCGGAGCTGATGCTACTCCGAATACCAGTCGATTATACTGGTAAAGACCTTTGTGAGTGTTTATCGTGAGATACTTCCTAGAGGATTCTTCAACCTCCATCTGCAAATATGCTTGTGCTAGGTCAATTTTTGTAAAACGCTTCCCTCCAGATAGTGAGGCGAAAATATCTTCTATCCTCGGAAGAGGATACTGTACTGTGTGAAGGACTGGGTTCACCGTCACCTTGAAGTCCCCACAGATGCGAACCTTCCTTGGCTCCTCAGACTTATTGTTTAACATTTTTTTCATGACAGGAACGATGGGTGTCGCCCATTCACTCCAGTCTACCTTAGATAACACGCCTGCATTCTCCAGATTCTCCAGCTCTGCCTCGACAGCTGGGCGAATTGCATACGGTACCGGTCTTGCTTTGAAAAACTTGGGGATTGCATTCTCTTCTATTTTTATCGAGGCGGTTACGCCTTTAAGAGTTCCCAGTTCTTGATGAAATACTTCTTTAACGTTAGCTAAGATTTTTGACAATCGTCCAGGTGTGACGTCGTCATCCTTTTTACCAGCCACAGTCAGTGCCTGAATGGAGTGCCAGTCTAAACTTATCTTTCTGATCCATTCACATCCCAATAACGGTGGTCCACCATCTTGCAGTATGTACAGATACAATTTCTGTATTTCTTTGCCGTTGTATTCGACAGGCACCCTTATTTTCCCTCTGGGGTATACTTTCTGCCCCGTATACATCTTCAAGACAATGGGTGTCTCTTTCAAGGGTATGTGTGAGAATAGCCGCTCGTAGTCTCGTCGATTCATGACGGTCAGGGCTGATCCTGTATCCAATTCCATTTTGACTTGGGACCCTGCTATCGTGAGGGTGACCCAAGTGGTTCGGTGATCCTCTTTTGCGATTACATTGTGAAGTTTGAGACAGCTTAGTCTCTTGTTCCCGGATTCACTATCGCTCTTCTGGTCTTCGGAACTACTGTCCGTCATCTTTTGTACTTTCCTGTACTGTTCCTTAGTAGCCTTTTTGTTGTCATTAGTCTTCTTTCCAGACCTGCAAACTCGTGCAATGTGTCCCATCTTTCCGCATTGCCTGCATATTTTGTCCTTGGACCAGCAGTCCTTCTGGTCATGGGTTGTTCTGCCGCAGCGATAACATTTTTCAAATCCCCGTGTCATTTCATGGGTGCCATATTCCTGTGGCTTTTGCTATATTTCCGCAGCTCCCCTTGCTGCTGCTTCATATGATACTGCCAAGCTGAAAGCCTTATCCAGCGTCAGCTCTTTCTCTGAGAGTAACCTCTTCTGGGTTCCTTCACTCAGGAGTCCACAGACAAATTTGTCCCGTAGAGTGTCTGTCAGTCCTGCTCCGAACTGGCAGTGCTTTGATAGCTTGCGTAGTTCCGTAAGGTAATCAGCATTGCTCTCATCTTTATGCTGATTTCTCCTGTGGAATTTAAATCTTTCTGCTATCAGCAGCGGTGTAGGGTTTAGGTGTTCCTGTAGGATATCAACAATTTCATTAAAACTATTCGCCATCGGTTTGGCTGGAGTGATCAGGTTCCGCAATAGGCCGTACGTTCTTGCGCCCATTAAGTTTAGTAGTACCGATGCCTTTTTCTCATCGGCTACTTCGTTTGCCTTGCAACATACTTCGACTCTTTCCACACACGTGGTCCAGTCTTCTATTGCATTATCGAAGGCAGTGATATTGCCAGTCTTCTGCATCTTGGAAATCTAAGATGGTGCCTCCCGCGCTTTGCCTTCTTCCCCGATTTAACAAAATGGCACCTCCCGCGCTTTGCCTTCTTCCCCGCTGGATTAAGATGGCGCCTCCCGCGCTTTCTGTCATCTCCGCTGCTGCTAGCGCTGTTGCTGGCGTTTTTATGCCTTGATGGCGACGCCCTATGGTCTTCGCGCACTTCCCCCCCGCGCTGCTGCTAACGCCGCTCTCCGCGGTCCCCGTGGCAAACTGCAGCCCCTCGCGGCTTTCTGCGCTTCTAATTTCTTTTATTTTCCCGTCGTCAGAGCAACCCCTATGGGACACTTTCCTCCCTCTTCTCGGGTCTGTACGCTGCCCGGCTTCATAGCACCGGCCGCGCCCTGTGTGCCCCACCCTCTCTCTCTCTCTCTCCTCTTCCCGACAACGCTGCTCGGCCCCGTTGAAAAGCCACCCGATCGAGCTCTAGCCCGCCGCAGCCCAGGAAGGATCAGTATACTACCTGCCACCAGCCCAATTAGCTGGAACACCATAGACAGGATAACCAAGCCCCGCTCTCGACAGCCTCTCCTGCAATCTTCAAATCTGATGAATCAGAGACGGTTGCCCACGGTCGACGCTCGTTTCTTCTGTTTGTTTGTTTTTTTTTCCTTTCGTTCCTTCTTCCTTCTGGCCTCGACCTCTGACAACTTCGCTTCAGGGATGGATCCCCATGAGGTGGTGCAGACTGTAGGTAAGTTCGGATCTGCTCGTCGCCAGTATTATGTCCGTGTGTAATTGAGACACGGACTGCAGGAGCTGGTTACAACAGGTGTTTACTGAGTGGAGACAAAACTGGAACTACTATGCAAAGTTACTACACAGGCTTATATACAGGGGTGGTCACTACTGGTACTGCAGTATACAGGGGCTGCAGAATATAGTTCCTTCTGCAAAGTACATACACTACAAAACACCTCTATCAAATCTTCTCAGACTTCTCTGCTCCAAGGAGAACAACACCAGCTTCTCCAGTCTATTCACGTAACTGTAATCCCTCATCCCTGGAACCATTCTAGTAAGTCGCTGCTGTACCCTCTCCAAAGCCTTCACGTCCTTCCTAAAGTGTGGTGCCCAGAATTGGACACAGTATTCCAGCTGGGGTCGAACTAGTGTTTTATATAGGTTTAGCATAAATTCCCAGCTTTTATACTCTATGCCTCGATTTATAAAGCCCAGGATCCCATATGCTTTATTAGCTGCTTTGTTAACCTGTCCTGCCACCTTCAAAAATGTGTGCATAAGCTTGTAAACTTCTTGCACCCCCTTTAAAATTGTACCATTTAGCATGCATTGTCTTGCCTCAATTTTCTTAACAACTGTGTGGTTTGCTGGGCTATCTGAGAGGGCATTAAGAATCAGCAACGTAGTGGGGGGTTGGAGTCAGACTGGGTAGGTGTGGACAGTAGCTACCTAGTAAACAGCAGTTAACATGGATTCAGATCCTGGCTCAACCAAATCCTGAGACTTTTTTGAGGAAGTGAAACCCAAAGTGGACTGTAGGAAGCCTTACGATGCGATGTACCTAGACTTCCAAAAGGCATTTGGCAAAGTTGCACACAAGAGGCTATGTTAAACTCAAAGCTGTAAGAATTCAGGGTAAATTCATGTCAATAGGTTAGGAACTGGGTGAAGGGTAGAAGACAGAAAGTACTCATTAGAGGAATTGTTACAAGGGGGTGAAGTACTGAGTGGGGTACCACAGGGCTCGATATTTGCACCATTACTGTTTCTAATGTACAAAAGCGACTTGGATTTAGAAACTCATTGTCAAGAGGTCAAATTTACAGATGATGTGAAACAGTGAAATATGAGGATGCAGCTTAAAAATTACAGGAAGATTTTGATAAACTATACAAGAACAATGGCAGATGAAATTCTCTCCATGGCCTTGCACCTCCCTATCTCTATAGCCTCCTCCAGCCCTACGAGCCTTCGAGATCTCTGCGCTCTTCCATTTCTGGCCTCTTGCGCATCCCCGATTTTAATCACTCCACCATTGGCAGCCGTGCCTTCAGCTGCCAAGGCCCTAAGCTCTGGAACTCCCTCCCTAAACATCTCCACCTTTCTACCTCTCTCTACTCCTTAAAACCTATTTGTTTTGATCAAGCTTTTAGTCATCGGTCCTGATATCTCCTTCTGTGGCTCAAAAATGTCAAAAATGTTTTTATTGATATCGTCATTGTTAAATGCCTTGGGATGTTTTACTATGTTAAATGCGCTATATAAATACAAGTTGTTCTCGCCCTAGTAATTTATATACTTGTTATCTCCTGCTTTATTCCCTCTCACTTTCTTAGTAATTTATACTCTTACTGTCTCCTGCTTTATTTCCTCTTGCTTTCTCCTGGTATTTTACACTCTAATTGACTCCAGCTATTAATCCATCTGACTCTCTCCTAGCAATTTACATGATTATTACTCCCTCTCACTCAATCATGGTATTTTAAAATCCCAGAACAATCCTTACCTGTTCCTAGGTAATTAATTTTATTTCATTTTACAACAAGTCCAGTTAAATGTTATGTTTTTCTTGGTTAAAGCTTGCCGTAACTAATTTGAATTTAAATATGTACCTGTAATGTCTGTGTATAATAGAGACCTATTATAAGGTACAGAGGTTAAAAGTTGAAAGTGTCACATTTTTTCCCTCCCTGCTTTTCTGCAAATCTCCCACAATTCCTTTAAAATTGTTCTCTCTGGTTATGTATTTAAACAGGGTACGGTAGCTGTTGGTTATTATACAAGACCAGCAACCCAGAGGTTGAGAGTTTAAATCCCATCACAGTTGTGACATCGAATTTAATAAACCTGCTTTATTATGGGTTAGCACCAGAAAATGACCATGAAAGCTGCCAGATTGTTGTTAATAGTTCACTGATGTTCTTCAGGGAAGGGAACCTGCCACTCCTACACGGTCTGGCCTACATGTGTCTCCGGACTAATGATCCCGAGGCATGAGTTCAAATTCCATCACAGCAGCTGGGGAATTTAAATTCAGTTAATTAAAAATATCTGGAATAAAAAGCTAGTATCAGTAATTGTAACCATGAATCTACCGGATTGTCGTTAAAAAAAACTCATCTGGTTCACTAATGTCCTTTAGGGTCGGAAATCTGCTATTCTTACCCGGTCTGGCCTATATGTGATTCCAGACCAACAGCAATGTGGTTGACTCTTAACTGCCCTCTGAAATGGCCTAGCAAGCCACTCAGTGACAGTCGCTGAAGGTAATGTAAGATTTGCAAAATTTGTGCATTTCCCCGAAGGTTATTATCGATAAAAGGGACCCTGTGTGGACATTTCTTTGAAATTAAAAAGGGTGCCCAAGATGGCGTCCGTGCCTCGTGGCAGAAAGCCTGCGAGTCTCCAAAATGGATTCTGCAACCCAGGCTGTCTGAGGTAAATCGAAACTAAGGCTGCAGGTTTCCTGTGAACAAAACTTTGTGATTTGGGACCCAGACAAACTGTGAATTATGTATTAGGCCGAATCAGGGGCAGATCTGAACTCAATGAGGCCTACAGTTAAAGCCATCAAACAGTCTGCATACATAATCGGAAACAGATTAAACACATCCATCGAGGCTGGACAAGCCCATCAAGGACTTTCAGGACAATACGAGTCCATTATCGGGCCGGTAGAAGCAATTACCGGCCATCTAAAAACCCGTCAGTATAGATTGCTACCATTATTTTAACTAGCCTGCCAAAATTAAAACAAAGAACTAACCTGATTTGGCGGGCAGATAAGGTTTGTCGACGAAGGTATAATTGAAGGCCCCCAGGTAGCAATAGGGGGTGTCGTTGGTGTCGCTCGGCTGCTGTCGGTATCGCCGCTCCCCGGTCCTTCGGCCCCTCACCCTCGTGGCTGCCGCCCTTTCCCCCATCCCGTGCTTACCCCCTGGCCTTTGCCCGTGCCCTCTCCAACTCCATCTAGACTCGCCCCGACACCGGGTTGGGCGAACACGGGCAATTCAGGCCAGGCGAAGCGGGACGCAATGAGGGGAGGAGGAGGAAGACCACCCGGGGAAGGCCAACTGAGGGTAGGCTTCGAATTATCGGGCCTTCAGCCTCAGCTGACCTGCGAGTATCTTCATGCAAACTCAAGCTGTCGGCAAAGAATCATCCCTGCAAAGTAAAGTACCCAAGCAGAGACTGTAACTTTGGGGTACTCGAACCTGGACAACGCCCTTGCAGCACCCGGAGCCCATGTGACGACGGCAGGCTCCAGAGAGCACCAAGAGCGAACCCCGAACCCAACCGCTGTTTTGAGTCTAACAAACCCTTTTATTGGTGAGCATGAATTCTGACCCCTCATAGATCAACCTAGTTAGGTATAGGGGGTGGGATAAGGATAAGGGGATTGTTAAGATAGTTGTTTTCCCTCGATGTGCCGTGTGTTCCCCATTCCCTGTATGAGTATATAGTATTATTTTGACTCTCTTGTAATTTTTGCCTGTAGAAGTGTACATCAATGATTTTCCGTAAGATTGTATCAAGTTTTCCTCTTCAATAAAATCTTGGTTTTGTTTGCATCCAACCACCTGTCTACTCGAGTCTTCTCTGTATCGTTGCCTGTATCTAAGTCCGGTGCCTAGAACCCAGGGGGCGAGCGATTCGAACCGCTCAAGGAAGGTAGTCAGAGGCAAAGCTGACTGACCCGAACACGCCTGTGCAAAACCCCCTACAGTAAGCATGCAGGTGCAGCAGGCGGTTAAGAAGGCAAATGGCATGTTGGCCTTCGTAGCGAGAGGGTTCGAGTACAGGAACAAGGATGTCTTGCTGCAGTTGTACAAGGCCTTGGTGAGACCACATCTTGAGTATTGTGTGCAGTTTTGGTCGCCTTATCTGAAGAAGGATGTTCTTGCCATGGAGGGAGTGCAGCGAAGATTCACCAGACTGATACCTGGGATGGCAGGAATGATGTATGAGGAGAGATTGGGTCGATTGGGCTTATACTCGCTGGAGTTTAGAAGAATGAGAGGGGATCTCATTGAAACTTATAAAATTCTAACAAGACTAGACAGACTAGATGCAGGAAGGATGTTCCCGATGGCCGGGGAGTCCAGAACCAGGGGGTCACAGTCTAAGGATAAGGGGTAAGCCATTTAGGACAGAGATGAGGAGGAATTACTTCACCCAGAGAGTGGTGAACCTGTGGAATTCTCTACTACAGAAGGCAGTGGAGGCCAATTCATTAAATATATTCAAGAAGGAGTTAGATATATTTCTTAAGGCTAAAGGGATCAAGGGATATGGGGAGAAGGCAGGGACAGGGTACTGAATTTGGATGATCAGCCATGATCTCATTGAATGGTGGAGCAGGCTCGAGGGGCCAAATGGCCTACTCCTGCTCCTATATTCTATGTTTCGATGTTTCTATCAAAACCACAATGAAAAACTATAATAAGAATAAAACCAGACAGACCACCCGGTATCGACCTAGGCACCGGATTCGGACACGGCAAAGGCACACCCAGCTCAGTCAACCCTGCAAAGTCCTCCTCACTAACATCTAGAGACTTGTGCCAAAATTGGGAAAGCTGTCAAGCAACAGCCTGTCATAGTCATACTCACAGAATCATACCTTTCAACCGTAACAGGACATTTGGATAATCATAATTTAATAGGACAAAGTCAGCATGGTTTTATGAAGGGGAAGTCATGTTTGACAAATTTGCTGGAGTTCTTTGAGGAAGTAACATATAGGGTGGATAAAGGGGAACCAGTGGACGTAGTGTATTTAGACTTCCAAAAGGCATTTGACAAGGTGCCACACAAAAGATTATTGCTTAAGATAAAAAATCACGGGATTGGGGGTAATATTCTGGCATGGATAGAGGATTGGCTATCTAACAGAAGGCAGAGAGTTGGGATAAATGGTTCATTCTCAGACTGGCAATCAGTAACTAGTGGTGTTCCACAGGGGTCAGTGCTGGGTCCCCAACTCTTTACAATCTATATTAACGATTTGGAGGAGGGGACCGAGTGTAACATATCAAAGTTTGCAGATGATACTAAGATGGGAGGGAAAGTAGTGAGTGAGGAGGACATAAAAAACCTGCAAGGGGACATAGACAGGCTAAGTAAGTGGGCAGAGATTTGGCAGATGGAATACAATACTGGAAAGTGTGAGGTTATGCACTTTGGCAGGAAAAATCATAGAGCAAGTTATTATCTTAATGGCAAGAAACTGGAAAGTACTGTAGTACAAAGGGATCTGGGGGTCCTGGTGCACAAAACTCAAAAGGTTAGTATGCAGGTGCAGCAAGTGATTAAGAAGGCCAATGGAATGTTGGCTTTCATTGCTAGGGGGATAGAATATAAAAATAGGGAGGTATTGCTTCAGTTGTACAAGGTATTGGTGAGACCACACCTGGAATATTGCGTGCAGTTTTGGTGTCCATACTTAAGAAAGGACATATTTGCTCTCGAGTCAGTACAAAGAAGGTTCACTCGGTTAATCCCGGGGATGAGGGGATGGACATATGAGGAGAGGTTGAGTAGATTGGGACTCTACTCATTGGAGTTCAGAAGAATGAGAGGCAATCTTATTGAAACATATAAGATTGTGAAGGGGTTGGATCGGGTGGATGCAGGGAGGATGTTCCCGATGATGGGTGAAACTAGAACTAGGGGGCATAGTCTTAGAATAAGGGGCTGCTCTTTCAAAACTGAGATGAGGAGGAACTACTTCATTCAGAGGGTGGTAGGTCCATGGAATATGCTGCCCCAAAAAGCTGTAGAAGCTGCATCATTACATAAATTTAAAACAGAAATAGACAGTTTCCTAGAAGTAAAGGGAATTAAGGGTTACGGGGAGCGGGCAGGAATTTGGACATGAGTCTAGGTTCGGATCGGTCATGGCCCTGTGGGTAGCGGAGCGGGCCCAGGGGCTGTGTAGCCTGATCCTGCTCCTATTTCGTGTGTCTAATTCTGTTAGATTCAGGAGATGGTTCTGTGATAGTGGATTGGCGGTTAGGATCAGATCAGCCATGATCTTATTGAATGGCGGTGCAGGCTCGAGGGGCCGATTGGCCTACTCCTGCTCCTATTTCTTATGTTCTTATGTCCCAGACTCCTCCATCACCATCCGTGGGTATGTCCTGTCCCACCGGCAGGACAGACCCACCAGGGGTGGCGGCACAGTGGTATACAGTCGGGAAGGAGTGGCCTTGGGAGTCCTCAACATTGACTCCGGACCCCATGTCTCATGGCTTCAGGTCAAGCATGGGCAAGGAAACCTCCTGCTGATTACCATCTACCGCCCACCCTTAGCTGATGTTGAACAGCACTTGGAAGAAGCACTGAGGGTAGCAAGGGCACAGAATGTACTCTGGGTGGGGGACTTCAATGTCCAACACCAAGAGTGGCTCGGTAGTACCACTACTGACTGAGCTGGCCGAGTCCTGAAGGACATAGCTGCTAGACTGGGCCTGCAGCAGGTGGTGAGAGAACCAAAACAAGGGAAAAACCTACTTGTCGCAGATGCATCTGTCCATGACAGCATTGGTAGGAGTGACCACCGCAGTCCTTGTGGAGACAAAGTTCCATCTTCACACTGAGGACACCCTCCATCATGTTGTGTGGCACTACCACCATGCTAATTGGAATAGGTTCAGAACAGATCTAGCAGCTCAAAACTGAACATCCATGAGGGGCTGTGGGCCGTCAGCAGCAGCAGAATTGTAACCTCATGGCCTGGCATATCCCTCACCCTACCATTACCATCAAGCCAGGGGACCAACCCTGGTTCAATGAGGAGTGTAGAACAGTAGGCCAGGTGGAATCAGGGGGAAAACTCTCCACTGGCTGGAGCCATACCTAGCACAAAGGAAGATGGTTGTGGTGGTTGGTGGCCAATCATCTCAGCCCCAGGACATCAAGAGTGTGTCCTAGGCCCAACCATCTTTAGCTGCTTCATCATTGACCTTCCCTCCATCATAAGCTCAGAAGTGGGGATGATTGGTGATGACTGCACAGCGTTCAGTTCCACTCGCAACTCCCCAGATAATGAAGCAGTCCTTGCCCGCATGCAGCAAGACCTGGACAATATTCAGGCTTGGGCTGATAAGTGGCAAGTAACATTCACGTTTCACAAGTGCCAGCCAATGACCATCTCCAACAAGAGAAAGTCTAACTACCTCCCCTTGACATTCAATGGCATTGTCATTGTCAAATCCCTCACCATTAATATCCTGGGGGTCACCATTGACCAGAAACTTAACTGGACCAGCCACAAATAATGTGGCTACAAGAGCAGGTCAGCGGCTAGGTATTCTGTGGTGTGACTCACTTCATGACTCCCCAAAGCTTTTCCACCATCTACAAGGCACAAGTCAGGAGTGTGATGGAATATTCTCCACTTGCCTGGATGAGTGCAGTTCCAACACTCAAGAAGCTTGACACAATCCAGGACAAAGCAGCCTGCTTGATTGGCACCCCATCCACCACCTTAAACAATATGGTTGACTCTTAACAACCCTCTGAAGTGACCTAGCAAGCCACTCAATTGTATCAAACAATTTGGGGTTTGAAAAGGCCCATCACCACCTTCACTGGGCAACTAGGGCTGGGTAATAAATTCTGGCTTTGCCAGCGATGCTTATACCCTGAGAATAAATTTTTAAAAACTGAGGTAGGGGTACTAACACTGGGCTGACTTACTAGGTCAGTGAAGTGAAAGACATGGGCCTAGAAATTCGGTGGAGCCCCAAACGGGCGCCAAACTTGCCTGGGCGCCGGAATTACCGCTGCGATCGGAGCCGTTGCGCCCGCCGGAAATTCAGCTTGAGCGCTACAAGATGCACTGCAGCACCTCCCAAACCCGCGACCTCTACCAGCTAGAAGGACAAGGGCAGCAGGCGCGTGGTGACCACCTCCAAGTTCCCCTCCAAGTCACACACCATCCTGACTTGGAAATATACCGCTGTTCCTTCATCGTCGCTGGGTCAAAATCCTGGAACTCCATACCTAACAGCATTGTGGGAGTACCTTCACCACGCAGACTGCAGTGGGTTAAGAAGACGGCTCACCACCACCTTCTCAAAGGCAACTAGGGATGAGCAATAAATGCTGGCCTTGCCAGCGACGCCCACATCCCGTGAATGAATAAAAAAATACTCCCACATTACATAGTTGCCTTTACCCTCAGGGCAACTAGAGATGAGCAATAGATACTCCTTTGCCATTGCTGCCCACATCCCAAAAACAAAGAAAAGGCATGTTGCTACATACTAGCTGGACAGAATGTAACCATCCCACAACATTCCCAAAACAACATTTTCAATATGTGGAACACACAGAACCCTTTCTGGATGTTTTCGTACCAGCTCCTGGTGCAAATTGTCCTACTTTTACCCACATAAAGTATTAAAATTTCTAAGGACCATTGATTCCCTTAAAAAATCATGGCCTAGAAATTCGGTGGGCTGCGCCACCAGTTAGCGCCTAAAGAGGGCACTCTGGCTTTAGCGCCACTGGCCGCGCCTCCCGCGATATTTAGCGGGGCGCTAATGGCGGCGTTAGCCTGTAGCGCTGCGCCGCCACCGATGACGTCATTGGTGTGCGCAGCACCCTGCTACCGCCCCGATCGAGATATTTGGTAGCGCCCTTCGCAAATCGCGCCCAGTTCACGGGGCCTACCTGAGGCGGTAGTGGCGCAAATTAAGGTGGAGGTGCGGGGCGGCCATTTTTTCGGTGGCCGCCTGCCAGCACCTCCGCCCCTGGCCTCCTGATTCCCCCCGGGCAGTGCTGGCTGTGTCCCGAGAGCACAGCACTTATGCTCGGTGCCGGGCTCTTTTGCCGGCACTTGCGATCGGTCATCGCGCTGGTGCAGGTCCCTCCCCCTTAAGAAGGGGAGGAAGGCCTGCAGTACCGCAGCGCGCCGTGCCGCAGCGTGTGGCGCTGCGGCACGTTGCGCTGCGATATTCAGTTTCAGCGCCCCAAGAGGGACACGGGGCGCCTCGAGCAGCGCCCCGCGTCCCTCTTGGGGCGCTCAAGCTGAATTTCCGGCGGGCGCAACGGCTCCGATCACAGCGGTAATTCCGGCGCCCAGGCAAGTTTGGCGCCCGTTTGGGGCTCCACCGAATTTCTAGGCCCATGTCTTTCACTTCACTGACCTAGTAAGTCAGCCCAGTGTTAGTACCCCTACCTCAGTTTTTAAAAATTTATTCTCAGGGTATAAGCATCGCTGGCAAAGCCAGAATTTATTACCCAGCCCTAGTTGCCCAGTGAAGGTGGTGATGGGCCTTTTCAAACCCCAAATTGTTTGATACAATTGAGTGGCTTGCTAGGTCACTTCAGAGGGTTGTTAAGAGTCAACCATATTGGTGTGGGATTGAAGTCACATACACATATGTATATGGATTCCAAGGTCTTGCTCTTTACATTGTTAAATCCATTTCAATAGGCTGGCAAAGTTAAAGCTGGGTCAAAGAGTCTACTGCTGGGCTAGAAAATGGATTTAACAGCAAAAATCACAGAGGGGATTAACAGAATCCAAATGAGAAGCTCCAACTGATCTCGCCCAACTTGGGCACCAGTCCCCAGATGGTAGCAAGGACAACATTGCAGGGTTGATGTTGGGATTACTCAAGTCTTGCCCTGATCCAATACATCGGTTGTTGCCGATAGGCCCATTTGATGCCTTTCTTAGGATTTATAACTGGGTGGCTTGCTAGACCACATCAGAGGCCATTAAGGGACAACCACATATTGTGGGATTGGAGTTACATGTAGACCAGATCAGGTAGAGGTGACAGGTTCCCGTTCCTGAAGGACATTAGTAAATCAGGTGGTAGTCCAATACCACAACCACTAGCCTGTATCCACAGTTATTCATGCAAAATCCACCCCTTCTTAAATTTTATTGCTGCTTAGTTTATTTTCATGTAGTAATCCTCAAATTGTTCCCCAAAAAATCAATTCCATCATTTGCCAGTTAAGTTACCAGAGTTTTAACCACCTTTCTTGAAAATGTGTACTTTGTTTCCCAATGCAATGGGACATGCACTGTATTCATCAACTTCATGATCCCTGGCCTCTGAAGATTTAATGGTGGCCAGTTCATACAGCATCTTCAGGATATCAACTGAACCTCCCATGATTGGTGACATAGCTAGTGCTTCTCTAGTGAAGGCTTTTTTTTTAAAAGCAGAGGGAGTGCTACACAGTTGGAAGTGCCGTCTTTTGGATGAGACGTTAAACCGAGGCTCCGTGTGCCCTCTCATTTGAATGCAAAAGATCCCATGGCACTATTTCAAAGAGGAGCTGGGGCATTTCCCCCCCAGTGTTCTGGCCAATATTTATCCCTCAAATCAAAACAGTGGTGTTTGTTCATCAACACATTGCTGTTTGTGGGACCTTGCCATACAGAAATTAGCTGCCGCATTCCCTACATTACAACAGTGACGACACTTCAAAAATACTTAATTGGCTGTAAAGCGTTTTGGGTTGTCCCGAGATTGTCAAAGATACTACATAAATGTAAGGTCTTTCTATAATAATGGAAGAATTTCTTACTGTTTGCCTTCTACAGCTGCAGTCATGTCCCCCCCAACCCGAGTGAGCCCCCTCATCTTTCTCCCTACAACCTTTGTAAAGTTTGTTTTTCTTCTCGTTTCATATCACCACCTGCCTTCAGTCTTCCACTGAAGGATTCGCAGGCTGTAACAGTTTGCGTATGAACCCTCCTACCATGGCCGTAACCATATCACTCGATAAGCTGGTTAGTCCTATACAACGGGAGGGTTTTATGGGCTCGCACAACCGATACAATTTGGGGGGGGGGGGGGGGGGGGGGGGGGAAAAAGAGAGAGAGAGAGAGAGAGAGGGAGGGAGGGGGGGGGCACTCACACCCACCGGATGCGAACATCCCGCTGGATGTTAACCCAGAATTCTGAGCCAAAGTGCCAAACTCCAATCCTGCACCTTCTGAGGCAGGAATGCTACCATTAAGCCATAGGCTCGCTCTTCCCCCCCCTCAGATGGTCATAAAGATCGTAAGGCACTGTTTAAATAAGAGTACGGAGTGCTCCTGGTGTTCTGGCCAATGCTGGTCAGCAGCCATCCTTCCTACTGCTAATCGCTACCTAGTAACTCCTGCTGGAAAGTGAGAGTGCACACTGGTGCAAGTGGAGACCTGGCAATGCTGGGATCGGATTAGGCTGCAACTCTCCCCTCTTCCCACAGTCCAGTAGGCCACTGAAATTCCCCATCAAGATTCACATGAGGACCAACCCCAATTGTAAATCACCCACTCTGGTGAGGTACCAGTGTGCGGCTGGTGTGTGTGTTGAAATGTACTCTGGCAGATGCCAGCACTTTCAGAAAAGGCAGCGAAGAAAACTGGAGGGAAGAATCACAAACACTTGCATTTCTTGCATATATAATTTTTTTTATTTAAAAGTATGATGAAAATGGCTTCATACGGCTTGGATGAAACAAATAGCATGTAATTCACCAACATATTTTACAGATTAAGCTAAATGTGTGTTTTTTTAAAAAACCAATTAGTACCATTCTGCAAAATTATTGAAGTCGAATATATATATTATTTACATATTGAAGGCAAATGGGAGATGTACAGACAAATCAATTCAATACATAACATTATCTCAACAGTTTTGTAATAAATACCAATTTTCATTTTTTCTATGTACAAACAGGCAAAAAAAATGAATCATACAATGGAGTGAGATTTAACTTATTTACAGACTTCTAGTGCCTTTGAGAAGGAACGGAATTCAATTTTTGCCACATGCAACCGACGAGGGAAACAAAAAAAATATAAATTAATGATTTTTAAAGGCAGTACAGCTGCATGTTGCGTGATCCAGGTGGCTTATGCAAAGAAACTTCAGGTGGGTGAAAGGCAAATAAATCGTTGAGTTGGCTACAGAACCCCCCCCTCCCTTCCCCGCATCAAAAAAAAAAATAGCCCTTCTCCAACTGAACCCGAAATGTCAAGTGAAGCTGGACGGATTTGATCACTGATAATCCCAAGCCAAGTAAAGTGAAATGATTTAGGAAATAAATAAGTTTGTTTACACAAGTCAGCAGACTTCAGAGTAGAGGATCCCCACTCACCCACCTACTTTGACTAGTTTATAAAAGTGTACCGTACAAAACCTTAAGTTTGTGATTTGAAATATTACATTTTGATATCAAATATAGTTCAAGGATGGAAAATATTTGTCTCTACAATGCCCATCTATTTCCATTCACAAAGATGAGAAGCAGAGATGCCAGTCATTTGGTTTATGCAGGACCTGGACATAGGGGAGACTAGCAACATCATCCCTTGAATCTTCCCCTCCTCCCTAAATATTCTTCACTATGCCTTTCAGATATGTTGTCAATGGGACATTTTTTACTTTTAAGATGCTCAATGGGAAAACCAAGTCACCACCTGTGACTAATGAAATGGGAGTTATTTGACAGCATTCACTACTGGTCTTAATGGACGTGGCTGAAATTACAAATCAGTTTTATTCCTGTACAAACGATTAACCACATCATACAGAGCTCCTCACTGTGGTATTTTAACACATGTTAACCTGTTTAAAATTGAACAGAGGGGAATTTTGTACAAGCTCAAAGCACTTGTACTGGGATTGAGCTGATTGTAATCTTTACCCTACAATGCCCGCTCTTTTCACTTTTGAGGGGAAGGGAAGAGAGATTGTAGACAAGAGCAGTTATTTTTCAAATTGACTAGTCCTCTAAAACAGACTAGGACATTGATAATCAGAAAAAATTGAATTAAAAAAAACAATCCTGTCACAAACACCAAGAGCTCTTTCGAAAATAGTTCAGTATAGGAGTATTAATTTTACGATCCCTTCCCAATTTGGGTTACTCTATCTTTCATGTCTTATTGCCACTATTCTACAGTGTCCCCTCTGCTATAAAAATGTTTCTCTGCATAATAGACACTGGGCTGAACCACGCATGCCACTTCCTCACAGAATTTTAATAAATTATAAACTGTAAAGCTTAACAAAACAAAATTAGCTACTTTGTGGAATTTTTTTAAATAATTAAAGGTTTCAAATCCCTAGCACCTTTAGAGCTACGACCTTCATGCCAAAAATACAGCCTAAAACACGTTTGAATGTAATCCACGCAAATTAACTTTTATTTTAAAAAATCGTTTACCAAAAAGGTACTTTTCAAATCTTAAAAGACCCTCATTTTGCAGAGGTCTTGGAGAAAAGCCGAGAACTCGCTATATAGTATTTTACTTGACTGGAGCAGTGCTGTCACTAGGATTTTTAGTGATGATTTGGTAGGCAAAGTTTGCGTTGAAAAACACCCAGGTAACACAGCTTTTGTCCTTCCAAACTTGGCTCGTGTGTGGAGTGCGCATTTTAGGCTGTGGAAAACACTAGGATGAAGTAGAGGTGGTTACAGGTCACCAGTGCCAGACAATAGGAGCAACTCCAGGTGACGAATTAAAAAAGGTGTGGGATTAAAAAGTGTACAGCCACAACTGCAATGTGCAGCTGATTATGTGCAATTTTATTTTTCTGTAGCATATTGGTACCAACAAGACTAGTGACAATACTGCTCAAGCAAACACTTAGTCATCATAACAGTGTAATGATCGGAAGGATCAGTGCTACTGAAAGGCTGTATTGCACTTCCATTGTTTCATTATTAAACCACAGTGCTTCTTGCAGTACTGCATGTACAAAAATAAATAAATACAGAAGTACAAAATAAATAAAAACTGCACATGTAATACTTGAGGTACAGTATTACAAAAAATTACTCATTAACTTCCTGTTATTTAAGACCTTGTCTCAAGTTGGCTTTATCAATGTACTTTGCACTTTACAAATTACAATTTGCTGGGCTCGGCTGTAGTTAAGACTTTGCATAGTAAGTCAGTCAATTTGTGCATCAACTCTTTGCCAAAGAGTCTTTATCTTGTAAGGATATACAATATATAAAAAAAAGATTGAATGTTGAAAATCCAGGGTGGGGTGGGGTGGGGGAAACCCAGAAAGTGCTGGAAATGCAAAGCAGCTCAAATCAGCGGGAGAGAGAAAGTCAGGCCAACGTCAAGAATGAAGAAACGTAATCGGAACTCGGTTATATTTAAAACTCAGACCGACAGACCTGCTGCGCATTTCCAGCATTTTCTGTTTTTTATCCCAAACTTGCAATCTGCCTGAACTAAAAAGTCTAGATTAATTAGACTGCAGCCTCTGGTCAAAGAATGCAGAGATTCAATCATAAGAAAGTGTGGACAGAACCCAGCAATCGTCCTTTACATCAGCGACGTGTACGTTTAAGAAATACCCAAGTTCTATTCATCCAGTGAACGAGACACCAGGTTAGCACCCAACAGACTATTGGAGAGTTCAAAGGCATTCCTACTGAGGAAGCGGACTAATGTAATAAATCTAAAGGTTGGCACTGTATCCATGCTCTTGGCACTAGATGTCACTAGCACAAACAGAAATATTCCACAGCTTTAGATTGACAGCGAGACGTTGCCACATCTACTTTTGGTAATGGTCTCAAAATTGAAGCTTGGAGTCAAATTGCAATCTTAAGTTTCAGAATCTAGATCCAATTGTGTGGACAACCTGCCACTTGGGTTGGAATCTTAGCGTCAGAGGGAGCTCAGAATAAACACTGAATTTAAAATTCTCATCCTCGTGTTCAAATCCCTCCGTGGCCTCACCCTTCCCTATCTCTGCAACCCTCCGAGAACTCTGCCGTACTCCAATTCTGGCCTTGTACATCCAGATTTCCTTCGCCCCACATCGGCGGCTGTGCCTTCAGCTGTCTAGGCCCCAAGCTCTGGAATTACTTCCCTGAACCTCCCCAACTCTCTCTTATCCTTCAAGACACTCCTTTACACCTACCTCTTTCATCAATATATGGTCACCTGTGCTAAATCTCCTTGTGTGGCTCTGTCAAATTTTGTCTGATAATGCTCCTGTGAAGCATCTCGGGATGTTTTACTACGTTAAAGGCGCTATATAAATGCAAGCTATGTTGTTGGAACAACCACAATGCACACTTTCACTGGACCATCTCATTTACAGCTCACTGAGATAAAAGGGGTAAGTTGTGCAGCTAGAAAAATAATTCACCTAGCTTTCAATAATAATTACTGGATCTAAAGCAGATGTGAATCAATGCATGTGTGTGAACAAGGCTCATCTCGAACACCTATCTTAATGTACTATGGTGGGGGCTCCCAAAATGGCAGTGCGTAAATGCACCGTGCGCGGTGATACTGAACCATGCATGCCAGGAGCATCCCAGGTTCAATGGCTGGTTTGTGTTCAGTTAAGTCAAACTCAGCCAAGCTGAGGGCAACAGCTGGGGTGTTCCAATGGGCTTCAGTCAGGCTGGAATAAAATCAGCCAGGGCACTCACTCCCGACTGTGATCTTGACACCCTCGCTGGGAAGAGCAGGTGTGGGCACAGTCGCTTAAGCGCACGGCATCATGCTTAGCTGTTTAAACAGCCAGCCGGCACTCATTGTCTAGGCTCACGTTATACGGGCATTGGATGAGGTTACAAAGGTCCAGCAGCAACATGGAATTGTAGCCCAGCATGGGTAGCTGTCTTCAGGATTGAGGCTGGGTTGGAGGTGAAACAAAAAAAAAATATCACATAGTACAAGATACGTGATCTGGGCTGAAGAAAACAAAGGTGACTCTTTGAATAGGATTGGTCAAAGGCATCAAGTTATTGTTTGAATCATTTTAGCTGCCAGACGTCCATTGATAAGAAGCCAAACATGTAGAGACTTCTTCCATTTCCACTTTAAGTGTCATCATCAAGTCATCATTTCTGCCTTACTTCACTAAAGTACCACTGATATTCGGCATTGATGCATCACTATTACAATACACTTGGGGTCCAATTATCTTTCCGGTTTAAATATATAGCTCTCAAAAATTACCAACTGATAGCCACTTCTCCAAGTTGAAGAATCGTTGCGCCATTTGTAGCCTCACTAGATCCAACTGAGGGCTAATTAGCAGAGAACGATTCCTTGACTTATGATTTCAATTAGTTCTGGTCCCCCACCCCCTCCCCCCAATACACAAGTCATTTCATAAAGATATATATCAATTATCTTTGAAAAGAAATAAAGGATTTCGGAACCAGTCACTTCAATAATCCGAAGTCAAACCTTCACAGTTTCCATGATGGATGTTTTGATGGCTTCTTCAAGGTGCTGACTGTCTGGGAAAGGTGTAGGGGGCTCTGGGAATGAGTCCGCCGTGATTGGCTCAGCCAGACCAATCAGAGACTCCAGGAAACAACTGCCCGGATCGGCAGCCTGGGTGAAGGTGGGAAACCCAGGAAACTGAAACTGGAGCGTCGGACAATTGTCCATGCTTTCGTAGTCCTTCTGCGGGTTGTGAAACGAGCCGTAGTTGAACTCGGAGAACGACTGGAAAAATTCGAAGGAGTCAGTCGACAGGCTGAGGTCAGTGTAGCTTTTCGTGGACTGCTCCGGGCAGTGAGATGGGGGATAGACATGGCTGCTGCCCTGCGTTGGAGTTACATCGCCCAGGGGGAAACTCCCCTCCTGATTGGCATTCTCGTCCAAGCTGGGCAAGTGATTAGTGTAGTACTCAGTGTTGAACTTGAAGCTTTCCGTGCCACAGTGCTGGTCACCAGACTCACAGAAAAAATCGGAAGGGTTAAAGTAAGGGAAGCCGTCCTGGCTCTCTGCATCGTTACCACACTCATTGTCAGAATCGTTAAAATGGAGTATCCGGGCCAGTCCATCATCGTCAATGTCCGCAGTTTGACGAGACTGCGGTGCGTTATCCAAGAAACGGTCATCAACTCCCTCGTCCACTTCCTCGCTGTAATTCGACGAACTGGAGTCGGTCATGTCACTGCTACAGCTGTTGTCCTCGGTGTCATCGGACTCCTCGCTGAAGTGAAAGGCTGGCGTTAAGGAGGCACTTCTGTCCTGGAATGCAGATTTGTCTGCCGAGTAGCCATAGTGCTGGGAATTTTCCAAGTGCGCCGTGTCTGACTCTTCATTCTTATTTTCACCGTTCGGTTGCCGTTTCTCCAAGTCCAGCTTCATGATGGTGTGGATGAAGTGTGTCTGTACTCTGGCAGAGTTGAACTCTATCCTACCCATTGTGTTACCACAGCCATCCTTTGTACATCCACAGGGAAAAGACATGCGATCCATCTGTACAATACAAAAGTGCACAGTGTAAGCACTTAGGAACATCTATCGATATAGGAACATAGGAACAGGAGTAGGTCATTCAGCTCCTTGAGCTTTCTCCACCCATTCAGTTAAATCATGGCTAATTTGTATCTTAACTCCATTGATCTGCCTTGGCTCCATATCCTTTCATATCATTGTCTAGCCTAAATCACCAAACTCTATTACTACCATACTCTAATTACGTAGAACTAGGTTTTGTTCCTCTCTCATTTCCCCAGTTCTTCAGTGAAGACGCTGAATTAGTTTTCATGGGTGCCCTTTGGAGGTAGATCTCTCCCTTCCCATTCGCAGCCAATGTAAAGTCCAGAGTGCTTTTATTGGAGATGGCTTGTTCTGCACACACCTATTGGGGCCCTGGTTGATCATCTCAGTAATTCTCAGGACTTCTCTCAAAAAAAGTTCTATCAAAAAATTCTCTCAGCCACTTGCACTCTCCCTAGCTCTATCTGGAAAAAAAAGTCTCTGAGCCTCCTCCTTCCCTTCTGTTCCTGTCTCTGTTATAAGTGAGGAACTATCATAATGGCTGTATCCCAAGGTTTTTACTGGAATGTGAATAAGGAGAAAATTGAAATTGGGAAGAAAGATTTTGTGTGATGTGATTGGTCAATAAAGAAAGTTAGTAAAAATCAACCTTTTGGTTAAGGAGAAAAAAGAGCGACTTAATCATTGAAGAAGAATGTTGACAACTCAATGGCCACAATGCAGCGGACATGGCGATATGGATTATAAAGATTTGGAATATCTGGACTAAAAATTGGAATTTAAACTCTAATTTTTGAAGTGTGTGAGGATTTAAACTACTAACTACAAACGGCTGTTACAATGTGTTTTTGTAGCAGTGTGTTGTAGAGGTGGAAACTGCACTTTAATGTGTGCTCCAAACTCATGACCTCAAATTGCTCTCTCTAAACTAGGATAAAAAGGATATAGAGGCACTGGAGAGGTGCAGAGAAGATTTACAAGGATGATACCAGAAATGCAAGGGTATACATATCAGGAAAGGATGAACAGGCTGGGTCTCTTTTCTCTTGGAAAAAAAGGCTGAGGGGTGACCTAATAGAGGTCTTTAAAATCATGAGGTTTTGACAAGAGTGGATAGAGAATGTTTCCACTTGTGGGGAAGAGCATAACTAGAGGCCACCCATATAAGATAGTCACCAAGAAATCCAATAGGGAATTCAGAAGAAACTTCTTTAGCCAGAGAGTGGTAAGAATGTGGAACTCACTACCACAGGGACTGGTTGAAGCGAATAGTATAGATGCATTTAAGGGGAAGCTAGTCAAGCATAGGAGGGTGAAGGGAAGAGAGGGTTTTGCTGATAGATTTAGATGAGGAAAGACAGGAGGCTCGAGTGGGGCATAAACACCGGCATGGACTGGTTGGGCCAAATGGCCTGTTTGTGCCGTATATCCTATGTAAACCATAGCTGGTGCCAGACTGGTACTTCTTCCTGGCTTTCTCCAGACAATCGAAATTTAGAAAATCTACAATTGGATAACAGTTTAAGTGTATTTATTACATTACATGTTACTGAGGTAAAGGTAGTGTAGTGATGATGTTACTGGACTAGTAATCTACAGTTCAAATGGTAGTTGGTGAATTTGAATTTGTTTTAAAAATATGGGGGGAAAAAGCTGGAATCAGTAAAAGTGACCATGAAGCTGTCTGATTGTTGTAAAAACCCAATTGGTTGGTTCACTAATGTTCTTTAGGGAAGGAAACCTGCCATCCTTACCCAGTCCAGCCTCACTGGGGCATCGCTTTACCATTTGAGCCAGACGACAGCATCTCCAACAGTGTCGCACTCCATCAGTACAGTGCCGATTATGTGTTCAAGTCACTGCAGTGGGGCTTGAAACCACAATCTTCTGACTCAGAAGTCAGCGTGCCAGCACTGAGCCAAGGCTGATACTTATATATTTTGGAATATAGATCTGCATAAAGCAAAAATCTCACTTCTAGAGGAAGCAACAGTATATAGATTTTACACATGTTGCAATTAGCGCTGTAACCAAGTTTTGTTTTTATAAAGAAAATGTCCAATTTCAAAAGCTTTTGATGGGCACTGGAAATGGATGGCTGTGAAGAGGGATTGTTAAGATCAAGATTGTAGCTAGCTTGGTTTAACATTACAGATATTGGAAGCACAGATCCATGCAATAAAAATAAATAGTGAACACTCAAGGAACAGAAAGATCTTTTAAAAAAGTAATCTTGGACACCAAACTGGTGTCAGCTTGGTTCAATTGGTAGCATTTTCATCTCTAATTCAAAAGGTTGAGTTCAAGCCCCACACTAGGATTTAAACATGATCTAGGCTGACACTTCACTGCAGGGTTGAGGGAGGGAGTGCTGCATCCTCATCCTTTGCAGGAGACTGTAAACCAAGACCCTGTCTGTTCCGTTAAAAGATTGTATGGTGCGATCTGAAGAGGAAAAGGGAACTCTGCTTACTGGAAAATAATCTTCTCAACCAACACCCTTAAATACAGATCAACAAGTCATTCCTCTCATAGGAACAGGAGTAGGCCATTCAGCCCCTCGAGCATGTTCCACCTTTCAATTAGATCATGGCTGATCCGTACCTCAACTCCATCTGTACCTCACTGCAGTTTGTGGGACTTTGCTGTGTGCAAAATGTACCTACGTAACCAGTCAATCTTCACTTCATTGTGTAAAGGGTTCGGAGACGTTTGAGACACTTGGTGAGGCATTATACAGACGCAAGTCTTTTGCAAAGCTTCAATTGTTAAGTTGGTTTGGATATAAATAAACCAAGTCAGCCTTCAGAGACAGTTGTCACAAAGTGACAATAAATTAAAAATGTTCCAAAATACTGTAGGAGCCATTAATAATGAAAGACTTTTTGTTTTTGTTTTAAAAAGTGTCTATCAAAATAAAGAGCTGCTGTTTCAAAGCCACATACAGTGCTCGCTAAACACCCAAGCTGTCTGATCTTCTACTCTCCTGTCTACACACAATTAAACATTTCGCATCTGGAACACACACGGATTAGTATACAGCTCAATAAAATATGCTAGTTGTTGACAAGACAGGCCAAGCGTGCAGACAAATCTGGAGTCAAAAAAAAAATGCATTGTACGCCTCAGCCCCTTAGGCTACTTAATTGCTTAACCTACATTTTAATTGTTGGAAGCCGAGCTGCTCCCTACCCTGCCATTCAGGTTTTTTCTTTTTAATATAAATTCTGAGAGTTACTATGTAACCATTGCTTGTTTTTACAAGCATTGATTCCCAGTAACTACCACAGAATTAAAATCCCAGCTTTAGAGCAATGGTAGGAAAGTAGGAGCAGGCTTTGCTGTTGTATGGCTAAAGCTACATCTTGTGCTGCCAAGTCTGCTGAATCGGCAGTCTGACTGTCTACTGGGAATGAAAGGGGGGAAAACAATGCTAGTCTCTTTCTTGAAACTGAAATATTGATGGACGCAGTTAACAGGAATTACTCTGGGTGCATAATGGTTAAATTGGGGGTCGATGTTCACGCTTGAGCTGCTTTTGAGAAACAGAAACAGAGGGTCCTGGCCGAGACAGAGGGACAAACCAAGAGACTGAGTTAACGTCACAGCCAAAGTCAATGGTTTGCCGTTTCATTTTAAAATGGCTGGAATTGTAGGAGGGGAGCTTTAAAACAGTGGTTAAAAATCGATTAATTGTAATGTAGGGAACCAAAAGGTGACTTGCTGTATAAAATGAGGCGTTTCAATCAGCTGCTCACTTACTTGGCATTTAATTCCAGCCAGGCTACAGCTGCAAGTCTCCGGCTCACAGAAACCCTTGCAGTCACAGCCACAGTCCTCGCGCGACACCCGGATTGCGTTCAGCTCCCGTTTTTCCTCTCGGTCGATCTTCTTCACTCCGGCCGCTTTCAGCAGCGTGTGCCTTTTCCTAGCTGGGTACGGCTGTGGAAAGAAGCTGCTGTCGAGCTCCACCTCGCTGACATCGATATCATCGTCCGAGATGTCATCGACAGTAAGCCGGTCGGCCTCTTCAGAGTCAGCAGTACCATTCTTAGTCAACTGTTTTGGGGGGGGGGGGGGGGGGGGGGGGGGCGGCGGGGGAGGAAAGAGAGAAAGAGGGGAAGGAAAAAAAAGATGCTATTTTTTTTTCAAATTAAGACTAGTGAATAATAATTTTCCTTCAGCGGTACACAATAGCTCCGAGTATTTATGTTAACAGCACAAGAGGCCGCCACTTGGCCCATCGTGTCTTGCCAGACTAATCTCAAAGCAATCCCACTGCCCCATGCTTCCCCTTAGCCCTGAATCGTCCTCTGCTCCATCTAGGTACTACAATGCTGAACCACACAGGGCAGAAAGGGCCATGTCAGTCCCTGGTTTGTGCTGATCTCAGCTGGGAGAGCAGAAGGATGATCAGGGCAAGTGATCTCGCACTACAAAAACAACCGTGGGAATTGGATATATTAATTGGGAAACATTTGCAGGTTTATGGGGGAAATGTTCTGGATCCAGAATGCACTGTCTGAAAGGATGGTGGAAGCAGATTGAATAGCAATTTTCAAAAAGGAATTGGATAAATAATTGAAAAAGAAAAATTTGCAGGGCTATGGGGAAAAAGAGCAGGGGAGTGGGACTAATTGGATAGCTCTTTCAAAGAGGTGGCACAAGTATGATGGGCCAAATGGCCTCCTTCTGTGCTGTGAAATTCTATGAATTTCTACACTTTGAGGCAAGTGAAATACCGGTATCTGAGCAGACAGAGCAGTACATCACTTGCTAGAACAAATCATTTGCTCTGGCTATGAGTGACTTCAACCTTTGTGAGTAAGGGAAGGAAGAGCAGAATTCCTGCCCCTGATCATGATCCAGCAACTCTCACTGAAAAGTGCACGCATGTGGACATTGGGAAGGTTGGGGGGGGGGGGGGGGGGGGGGGGGGAACATTTGCTTTGGCCCTGATGCCCCTCATGTTCCACCACGCTGGCAGCATTCAACAGTCTAAGCTCACCTGTGAAGAATGGAGGGAAGCTAGTGCCATTAAACTGGAGCCCATCATTACTCCCTTCAGAAGTGGATGAAAGAAAAGTGGAAATGGTTGTGGGAGGGGGTAGGAAACCAAAAAGCACCACAGATTACCTCCCCACCCCTGCGTCGCATTATTTGTTTTTTAAATTCAATCGCAGGATGTGGGCGGCGCTGGCATTTATTACCCATTCCTAGTTGCCCTGATAGGCCACTTCAGAGATCAGTTAAGAGTCAGCATGGGACTGGAGTCAGACGTAGGCTGGATAAGGATGACAAGTTTCCTTCCCTAAAGGACCAGTTGTGTTTTTACGACAATCCAACAAGCCTCGTGATCACTTTTACTGATACCAGATATTTATTTCCAGATTTCTTTCAACTGAAATTCAAAATTCTCAAACTACCATGGAGGGATTCGAACTCATATCGTCTCCGGATTATTAGTCCAGGTCTCTGGATTACTAATCCTGTAACATAACCACACTACCGTTCCCAGGTTTACATACCTGCAGCCTTAAAGAGTCCAGCTTCTGTTCTTTCAAAAGTTCCTTGATTTTTTCCCAGCGAACGAGCTCCTGCTCTTTGGCAAACTCCGCCAGCGTGTACTGCCTGCACGAGCTGTGCTTGTTGGCCATCCCCAAGGTACAGCCACCCTGACTTGGAACGCTAGTGAACCCCTGACACCGAGCAAAATAGAACACGACGACACGGTCAAACTGGACGTTGTTCTTTCTCATGCGTTTAGTTCTCTTCAGGATGGGCACAGCTGAAAAACCAGGAACGAAAGAGAAAATAAAGTTAATTGATTTGTTGTTAAATGTCAATCAACAGATCTCATTACAAGGATGTCGCTAGATTTACTTTTTGTGTATGGAAAGAGAAAAACTAGTATTTATACAGTGCCCTTCACGATCTCAAGACATCCCAAAGCGCTTTTGAAGTGAAGTGTTGTCACTGCTGTAATGCAAGGAAACAGCTTCAATCTGCATATGGAAAGGTCTAACCAGCAATAAAATACATGAGATCATCGGTTGTGTGTGTTGGTTGAGAGATAATTGTTAGGTAGGAATCCAGAGAATCACCCGTTCTTCTTCAAATAGTGCCATGGGATCTTTTCCGTCAACCCAAGGGGGCAGACAGGGCCTCGGTTTAATGTCTCATGCGAAAGACGGCACCTCTGATAGTGCAGCACTCAGTAGCGCAGCCATCCTCAGTTCGGCACTGCAGTGTCGGCCTGAATTACGTGTAGTCTCTGGAATGGGGCTTGAACCCACGACCTTCTGACAGAGGCGAGAGTGCTACTAACTGAGCCAGGTTGGCTGACACCTACTTCCTCCAAGGAAGGGCAAATCTTTCCAGTGGCCTTAGCTGTTAAACTTGCCAATGAGCTTGAACTTGATAGAAGAGGCTTGGATTTAATATTATGGCCGTGTGATTGTGCGTTAACTCTGTACTCTCAGGCTCAGTGTGATCATCCGTGTGGGGTGTGCGCGCTCGTCTGTGTGTACGCTTTCATAAACTGTGCATTGTCTGATGCTCCAAGAGAGAGAGAGAGAAATGATGGTAAATTCACTAGGATAAAAAGAGTACATTTCCTATTTAAACCAACAGCAAGAAAAAGCACACAAAAAAGACACAGCACAATAGAATTAACTTTGTGGTTTCAACATTTTCCTTTTTAAAAAACAAATGGGCAAGGAAAGGAAGCAGCTACTCTAGTCATATGGAGCCTCAGCACATGACTTAATATTGAGAAAATGCCAAACTGTAATTAGATTTCCTGACAGTTTGCTAGTTTCAAGGAAGTCAGTTGCCGTGCTGTCCACTGAAGACTAATTTTAAGCATTTCAGTGCAATTTTAAGCAGATTATTAGAGTGAAGGCCTGTTACTACAAATGCTGTTAGCACAAGTTTTTTTCTGCAGTAGTAACACAACGTAGCAACATGCTGTTCACATACTGCTTTATAAACCATGATGATGATTCCATCCCTCCGATTCTACCCAGCTCTCACTGGAGTACAGCACCACAGGGGGCTAACAGCCTGCTGCTACTACAAGTAGCACACCCATTATAGCTGCTTCTTTACCAGTGGCTATATTTTCACATGCAAGCCTGAACACTTCAAATCACCAAGGGCACCACAGACCAATCCTGCCCTCACCCAACCTGGCTCAGCACCCTCACTGTTGCCCCTGCTGAATCTGGCTAACTAGGCATAGATTTCCCTGGCTCCGCTGACCCATGGCCATTTTGTATATTGTATTTACCCACTGGGCCCAAGTACCAGTGAGTTTCTGACCTCAGTTGGGCTGGCAGGTCCCCTTGTGTGGGGGAACCATGCCCAATTCACAGACCTAATCAGGTACCAACTCAGCAGCCTACACTAGCAGACTCTCAAGTTAGTGACTACTGGCTTGTGATTCAAGAGTGCTTTATGCCTTCTCCTCAGAGAACAATGCATAGTGTGCGCAAAGGGGCAAGAGAAAATAAAGCAATGAAGTAGCTTTTTGTCATTGTGGAAGAAGCTCCCTTCAAGCTTTTAAAACAAGCTTCTACTTACAACCTTAATATGTACCCCTCTTGCATGGAGCAAAAGTGCTTTGGGTAACAGCCCTGTAGATGCTGGAACTCACTGACAACAGCATGAACTTAGATTTATATAGCACCTTTAAAAGTAGGAAAATGTTCCAAGGCGCTACCCAGAAGCGTAATCAGACAAAGCTTGACACCAAGCCAAAGGAGGAGATATTAGCTTGGTCGAAGAGGTAACTTTTAAGGAGGGTCTTAAAAGGCATAAAGCACTTCTGCTTGAAGATTCTGTGCCTCCATATCAAGCACTAGTTCTTCCCCAAAGCAGTTCTTTCTCCTCCTCCAACCACTGTCTGACTGGGGATCAATCGTTAAACCTTTCTGGGCTGTTTAGCTCATTGGTGACAAAGCTTCTCCGCTGCCCAAATAGATTTGTGAGGGAGACCAGAACTAGGGGCTATAAATAGAAGATGGTCACTAATAAATCCAATATGGAATTCAGGAGAAACTTCTTCACCCAGAGGGTGGTTATGATGTGGAACTCACTGCCATAAGGAGTGGTTGAGGCGACTCGCATAGGTGCATTTAAGGGGAAGCTAGATAAACACATGCGGGAGAAAGGACTAGAAGGATATGTTGATGGGGTTAGATGAAGAAAGGTGGGAGGAGACTCGCATGGAACATAAACACCAGCGTTGGACCAAATGGCCTGCTTCTGTGCTGTAAATACTATGTAACTATGTAGATTTATGTATTTATACATTGTATTGAATGCTAGGACGCTTCCATTTTTAATCTATAATGTCACAGATCACCAAGGTTAATAAGGGTAGGAGAAAAGTTGAACAAAATTAAAAAGTAGTGATTATGTGACACCGAGCTCAATTGTAGGAGGAAGATAATAATTAGGGAGATAAACAATTCTGGGAGTTTTACGGTCCTGGGAAAGAACTAGTTAAAAGTTGAAGACAATATGTTACCCAAAGGATGTATTTGTGGTGCAGGACACCAATATCTTGCAATGTTAATTGAGATTGTTAACTGTGAATAGGATGTTACGTTAGGTACTTACGGGTAAATGGTGTCGAAGGGAAAGTTGCATTACTTCTGGTTGCCCATGTTTCACCACAAGAGCTGTCATCATCAGAGTCCCAGCTGGAGGACAAAGAGCAAGATGAAGCGGCGGAGGAGGAGGACGAAGAGGAGGAGGAAGAGGATGATGACGGAGAAGATGAGGAGTAACAGGGATCATCCTCCACTTCTTCAAACTTTCGTTTCAGAACTCCACTCATGGCAAAAAGGTGGTTTGATCACAGTTCTGCTTACAAACAGCAAAGAAAAGAAAAATGTCAATGAAGAGTTTTTCTACCTAGCACTGTACACCTTACAGCTTTTTTCTTCAGCAAGATTTGAATTTAAATTTAAAGATACCCTCGCCAAGCTGGAGTTACCAGTTTTCTGGTACTCCAGTGCGCGGTGAAGTCTTTCAATAACATCGTAAGCTTTATGTCCAGAATTAAACAATTAATTCTATCTTGACAACCAGATCTTTGAGGCATGCCTTTACATTGAGATTTTTTTTTTTAAATCACAAAAAAATCTGTTAAAATTATATTGTGTGTTTGAAATTGTAGAACCAGAAAGGGGAAGGAAGGGTGAATAAAATAAAACTCCAGAGACAAGTGCTCATTGTGCGTTCTCTGTTGAACGCGCTTCTTCATTCAATTCCTGGGATTGTCGAGCAGTGGTTACACAACTGGACTAGTAATTCAGAGAACGTCAGTTCAAATCCCACCATGGCAGTTTGAGAATTTGAATTTTATAAAACATCTAGAAATAAAAAGCTGGCATCAGTAAAAGTGACCACACAAAGCTTGTCCGGGCTGTGATTGCTCCCCGCAGTTGAATAGCCAATACTCACTTGTGTAGATTCACAAATGGTGAATGCCGCTGGGGCAAGATACCAAAAAGGGCCGTAAGTGCCAGTGGAACCATAGGCCAGCGTGAGTCAGCACCTTCAGGAGGGGAGCAAGACCGGTAAAGGAAATATTATTTGCAACAAAAAAAAGGATTAGTGACGTTGCTGTACTGGGGATTTTAGATAAAACAGAAGGAAAGGCTCTTTAGTTTCAGGTGGTTCTGCTGGTCTGTTAAAGAATGATGGGAGGCAGAGCTGAGCCAGTGATTTTTATTCTGGGGATGTGGGTGATCTGGCAAGGATGCATTTATTCTCCACCCCTAGTTGCCCCAACAGCATTTACAGTTAACCATGTAACGTGGATTAGTGTAAGATGTAGGCCAGACCAGGTGGGAGTGTAGCTTCCCTCGTCCCCTAAAAGGACATGAGTTAACCAGTTTGGTTTTTACTACAGTTTTTGGTCATCTTTTCTTCCTGATGCCAGCCCACAAATAATCAGATTTATTGAATTCAGTTACGATCAGTGACAGACCTGTAGGGTGAAATTGTTCAAAATGCTCTCGGAAAACAAAAGCTGGGAAGGGCAAAATGCAATTACATATTTTGAGTCAGAAGGTTGTGGGTTCAAGTCCCACTCCAGAGACTTGAGCATATAATCTAGATCGACACTTCAGTACAGTACTGAGGGAGTGCTGCACTGTCGGGGGTGCCATCTTTTGGATGAGAAGTCTGCCCTCTCAGATGGACGTAAAAGATCCCAAGGCTCTATTTGAAGATGAGCAGGGGTATTGTGGCCGACATTTATCCTTCAGTTAAAACCTAAAACAGATTATTGGACATTTCTGAGTACTTTTTAAAATTAATTCTCTGGATATGGGAGTCGCTGGCAAGGCTGGTATTCATTGATCATTCCTAGTTGCCCTCGAGAAGGTGGTGGTGAGCCGCTGCAGTCTGTGCGGTGAAGGTACTCCCATAGTGCTGCTGGTTAGGGAGTTCTGGGATTTTGACCCAGCGACGAGGAAGGTTAAGCAATGCAGAGAGAGCTTTGTCACAGAACTGAATGACAGGCTTTGCAGGACCCTGGATATGTACTGAGTAATTCAAGGCAACACAATAAATACTCGTAAACACAGCTTACTCATTGGTGTCAGTGTAGGTCCAAGAACTTGCCACACATGACTCAGTACAGTACGCTCAATAATGTAACCAGATGACTTGTACTCCCTTTACTAGAATGATTCTGCAACCTTTGCAGCCTGCACGTGGGTGGAAGTGACTCTCTGTGGAAGACACATCTGATCTATTACTCCGAGATCTCTCAATGATTCATGCATGCGAGTGTGAGCAAACTTCTATTAAAATAAAATTAAACACAAGCCTACCAACTGTGATGATAGAGAGAGGAGAGACAGACAAAGGGCAGTGTTTAGAGAGGAGTGTGATAAAAGTTGTGACATTCAGCATGAAACACATATGCTATTCCCTTGAAACTCTTATCTTGGATTTTTAATAGACTCCTAAAATGGCTCATTGAGTGAGAATGTCAAGAGACGATGATCCATCAATGTATCATATGCAATGAACACACTAAGTTCAATGTCATCTATACCAATGAGTAATGAAACAGGTATTTGTACAGATAGAACAGTACAGATGAGGCCCAGGCAAGTGAATTCTCCCCTCTTTACAGAGTAGGCAGCAATTCTAAGCCCCAAGAGGATATCTTGGGGATGCATTAAACCCGTGGCCTATGCATCCTGGAATCATCCCGGGTAAAACCGAGGAACATAAATCCTTGTGGAATACAGCTCTATAGTCACGTGGGCTGAGAGGAACACCTCCACAGCTGTGGCTCCTGTGCTGTTCTACTCAAATGGTGCAAATTACTAACTGGAGACTGGGATTGTCCCATGGCATATTTAGTGTATTGACACCAATTCAAAATAAAGCTACACTAAGGCCAATATGTTATCCTGTTATGCTCGTGTTTTAATCTTAACTCATTACCTCAGACCATTATGATGTGACAGACCTGTAATTACTTGTATTTCACTCTAGGGTGAAATTGTTCAAAATGCTCTCTCAAGACAACGCAAGCTGGGAAGGGCAAGGTGCAATTAGGTATTATATACAGTTCACAACTCTCTCATTGTATTTACTGTAATAATAGAATGAAGTACTAGTCTTGGCTCAGTGGTAGCACTCTCACCTTGGAAGTCAAAAGGTTGTGGGTTCAAATCCCACTCCAGAGACTTAAGCACATAATGCAGGTCGACACTTTAGTGCAGCACTGGGCGCACTGCACTGTCGAAGAAATCGTCTTTTTGGGCGAGACGTTAAACCGAGGCCCTGTCTGCCCACTCAGATGGACGTAAAAAATCCCATGGCATTATTCAAAGAGGAGCAAAGTAGTTCTGGCCAATATTTATCCCCCAACCAACATTACTAAATAATATTCTGGTCATCATATTTCTGTTTGTGGGAGCTTGCTGTGCACAATTGGCTGCCATGTTACCTACATTACAAAAGTGACTGCACTTCAAAAGTACCTAATTGTAAAGTGCTTTGGGACATCCGGAGGTTGTGAAAGGCACTATATAAATACAAGTCCTTTCTTTCACTGGTGCAACTCATTTGTCATTGGTGTTTAAACACATACTGCAGTCAGTGCTCGACTGGCTACAAACATCACATTTACCAATCGCAGACAAATACCCAGAACAGTTCCAGTGTGCGTTATGATGCAGTTACTGGCAGCCTTTGCTGTTGCCTGGCAACACAAGGGTTGGGACAATCGGGAAAATTCAACACCGTCACTGATTCGTCATCACAGATCTGAGCATGTGATTAACATTCTCTGAACAGGGCTGCTTTGGTATTTTTCCATAGTACTTGGGAGTTAACTGTACTCAAACAGCTGGCCAGGTTCCAGAGTCATAAAGCCAGCACTAGATTGAACACCGCCTCACTATAAATGCCTCAATGCACCCACCATATCGCAATCTTAAACGGCAAGGTGCGGATGAATGAATGAGATCCTTCTGCGACTGATGGGGCATCCAAATGTGAAAAAGCCATTCAAGGCCAGACTGACGCTTTAAAGAGGTCATCACCCCCTCCAAACTCCAAGCTCGAAGGCTGCTGCAAATCTTGTTCTCTCTCCCACAGGATCCAATGACTATGAACCAGATGTGTGTACGCGACCAGAGTTTGAACTGTTTTGGTTTTACCACATGACCCCCTCCCCTCCCGCCCAAAAGAAACAAGTGCAGCACCAACACACTGAAACGTGCAAGTATTGGGTGTCAAATACACCACGGTACAGTGCCGAGTGGGCTCGTTTATTGCGATGCTCTTAAATATTCTCACATCACTCCCACCACAAGTGACATAACTTATTATAGAGCCCAAAATACACTCAAGTGGACTGACATAACCCAAGCGTGGGACAGCAAAGAATTATTCTCCTGCCACCTTCCCCCAACCCCACTGTTCAAGTGGAGACGGTCCAAAAAAGCTTTACACAATTACGTTTTGCTGAAATCCTAGTGGCCGCACTAACCAGCGGAATTTACTTTAAGGTTGAGAATATGTAACAAAAGGGATCAACAGGAACAAATCAGTTCACAAGCTGACCAGTAAACATCTATAAACTGCTTTCTATGTTTAATTACACGGTCACTTCACTCCCAAGGTGTCTGGATAAGAGTTTCAAACGTATACAAAAAATATGGAAGAAAAAAGGCACGGAACTGCTTTTGAAAAGGATATTTATGGATGGCAAAGACTTTGGAATTATTTTGTGACACATTTACAGGATTAGCTGGATATTAAGAGCATTTTAATTTCTCAGACTGACACGAATGGATTTGGAGCGAGTTGAAGTGTTATCGTACCACATCAAAGATTAAAGCGGTCTAGTAACAATCCTGCACCGAGCCAACACTACCGATATATTTTTAATAATAGGTCAAGAAGTGATAATATCCAGTAAGATGTCGAGCTGACTTTAAGCTAATATTTTATGTTTGCTTCAGTGCAAATTTATTACACTGTACCACAAATCACAAAACAAATGAACTAGTGTGATTTTCATTATCTTTCATGACCTCAGGACATCCCAATTACAGCCAATGAAGTACTTTTTGAAGTGTAGTCACGGTTGTAATGTAGGGAAACACGACAGCCAATTTGGGCACAGCAAGGTCCCACAAAATGCAATGAGATAATACCAGATGTGTTTTTTTTGTAAGTGATGTTGGTTGAAGGATAAATGTTGCCCAACACCGAAGTCTCCTAACTCTTCTTCCAAAATGCCATGGAATCATTTACGTACACCTGAGATGGCAGATTGGGCCTCGGTTTAATGCTTCATCTGTAAGATGGCATCTCCGATAGTGCAGCACTCCCTCAGTACTGCACTGGAGTGTCGGCCTAGATTTTGTGCTCAAGTCTCTGGAGTGGGATTTGAACCCACAACCTTCTGACTTAGAGGCGGCAGTGCTACCACTGAGCCAAGGTTGATTCACATCGTACCTACGGCAGGCAATTGGTAAGCATTCGATCACACCCCTGACTTCAGCCTTGTCACCTTGAAGCCTTGCTACCATCTACAAGGTGATCCCTACTCATTGCAAAATATCCAGCTTCTTCGTTGCTTTTATAGCCATGGTGTTGATATGGCTGGTCCAGTTAAACTTCTGGTCAATGGTGCCCCTCAGGATGTTGATGGGAGGGGATTCGCTGATGGCGATGCCATTGAAGGTCAGATGGAGGTGGTTGGGCCTTTTCTTGCTGGAGATGGTCACTTCTTGGCTAAACTGGCACAAAGGCTACTTGCCACTTGTCAGCTCAAGTCTGGAAGTTACCCAGGTCAGGCTGTAGGCTGGCATGGGCTGCTTCATTATCAGAGGAGTTGTGAATTTAGCTGAAAATTGCAAAATTAACTGTGAACAGCCCCTCTTAACCTAATGATGTAGGGAAAATCATTGAGCCACTGGAAATGGTTGGGCCAGGGATTCTGCGCTGAAGAACTCTAGCAGTGATGTCCTGGATCTGCAACGATTGACTTTTGATCACACCATCGTCCTGTGTGTCAGCAGGTGTGACTCCAGCCACTTGAGTGCTTTTGCTTTGATCCCTATTGACCTCAGTTTTGCTAGGGCTCCTTGGGGCCATACTTGGTCGAATGCTGACTTTATGTTGAGGGCAGCTACTCGCACCTCTCCTCTGGCATTCAACTTCTACATCCACGTCAGGAATCAAGGCTGCGACGAGGTTACAAATCGAGTGGTTTTGGTAGAATCCAAACTGAGTGTCGGCAAGCAGGTTTTTGGTGAATAAGTGTTGCTTGATGACACTATTGATTATTTCTTCATCACTATTCTGAAGATTGGGAGAACACGACTGCTAGGGTGGTAACTGGCTGCGTTAGAATTTTCCTTCTTTCTGAATTGTAGTACCAGATCTCTCGCTGTGGGCTCAGTCTGCCACCATGTTGGAGACTAGCATCTGTTAGCTGTAAGCACTTCAAACCATCTCGCTCATTCTGTGAAGAGCTCATTCCAAGGGCAAGGGAGGCAAGACACAGCATCAAAAAAAATGTGGAACTCTCAACAGGAATTTTTCCAAAGTATCACTTTTCCCTCCAGAAGAAATGCTAACGTTTTGTGTTTTATCTGACACTACGTTACAACTGGGACAGGGCAATTCCCTCTGGTAATGTTGGCAGTCAGTCCTTTCCTTCCTGGCCTTAATCCAAAACAGATGGAGCCTTTTGGTTCAGATCCTATGGCTTGTGGAAAATAGGTAACTTACTGCCAGACCTGTACAAAATGTTCCATATACACTCCTTATACCAGAAAATTACACAAGTTTTTTATTTATAAATTGAAAGGTTCCCAACTTTCTTTGAAAAACAATCAGCTCAAGTTCTGGAGAGTTGTAGTAACAAGATGGGCAGAATAAATTGTTCCATAGGCACTGCCCTCTGGTGGCACAGTAGGAGAAACTACAACATTTTCAACCTAGTTTTCACACATACAGAACGAAAAAAAGAGCTTTGTACCCTGTCTCCACTGCCAAAGAACATTCTGTTCCTTGGCTCCAGCTCTCCCTCATTCATTCCATTTAAACTGTCTGTTTTAGTAAAAATAAACAGTGGAACAGATAGAACCCACAGGAATTTTCTGCTGGCTCTATGACTCCGACTCAGCCTGGAACAGTGCGTTACAAGTATTGCACCCAGATGGGTTTGATATTTCCTGTGTGTGAAGGGGGTGGTGGCATGGCAAGGGAGAAAGAGTGGAAGGCAGTGCAGCTTAAAGGGGCATGGTCACCTGGGATCTATTCCTTGCTCACTTTAACAAGGAGAAAGCACTGGCCTTTATATAGAACCACATCACATCCTCAAGACATCCCACAGCGCTTCACAGCCAATTAAGGCTCTGAAGCGCAGCCACTGTTATGTAAACAAACACAGCAGCTACACGTTGCACAGCAAGATCCCACAAGCAGCAAATAAGATGAATGGCCTGCTGTGCTTTTTGGTGGTGTTAGTTGAAGCGAGAATTCAGGGAAAACTCCCATGTCATTTGCCAGGAACAGACAGATGGGGCCTCGGTTTAAAGTTCCCTCCGAAAGACGGCACCTCTGCCAATGTATTCCACCCTCAGCACTGCACTGAAGCATCAGCCTAGATTACGTGCTCAAGTCTCTGGAGTGGGCCTTCATCAGTTTGGCTCAGTTGGTTGGTTAGTTTAGCCAGAGGAAAGACTGCACTGACAATACATAGCCTGTCTAAACAGCTACTCCAATGAGATGCTTAGCCCACTTTTTAGTTATGGAAGTCAAATCAGCTTTGAGTCTCACTATCTCTGGTGGTTAAAGGAAACATACAATGGAGCCACACAGACCAAAAGGTTCCTGGTCTGTGCAGAGTTACCTGTTCTCAGCCAGGGTTGGCAGTGGAGGATTTCACCACTCCAGTGAGGGATGCAAAGGAAAGAAAAGTTAGCTAGGGGTCCCGTTCCAATAATCTCTGCTAGAAAGTGCACAAGAAGTTGGACTTTATGAGACTCCCCAATACTGACCGTCTATGCTTACACAGAAAACAACCATGGGGACTAGAAACCAGAAGGTACTCAGTACCCCTGAAACTACCCCAAGCAACCAACTATTCAACTGTTAAGGGCATCACACACCATGTCAAACAGCCTCCCAACACATCATCTGGATGCACATGGAACCATACCCCTGTAACTTGAGGAAAGAAGTTTAGAGGGGGGGGGGGGGGGAAGAAATAAAGTAAACCCAACCCACGCAAAGGAAAATGAAGAAAAAAGGGCAAGAAAGCCTCCCACCTTCACACAGTGCTTTCCAGAGCAGTAATACACCTTAGGGTTCCGGATGTCTTGGATATACTGCTCGAATTCATCCGAACGCCAAGATACATTACAGTCTTGGAACACATTCCATACCATGTAGTATCCAACATAAACACCAACTGCATTACAAGCGATTGAGTGAAGAGGCTGCCTCAGCTGTAGAAAGCCTTTGCATTGTGTATGAGGAAGAGCGAAGAGGACCCAAACACACATTCTTCAGGGACTCCCTCCCAACCACTCAGATCTAATTATACCTTGCGGCAAACACCCCTACACCTCAGGGTGGTCAACCTACTTTAGTAACAGCTTTGATTTAGAATAGCTCTCTGCCCTCACTCACACCCCCCTGAAAAAAGGCCCTTATAAACAGCATTATTACAATTAGCATAAAGCAGAAGACCATCTTCATTGCTGTCACAGTACATTTCCTCTTGCTCCTCCTCGGGTGGAATATTCTGCGCTTCCATCGAATAACGAGGAGACACCTTTCGCCTCCAGGAAACTCCCTCCTATTTGGCTTTGACATTGATTTGCATTAATTTCCTGACTTGCAGTCAGAGGAATGCCTATAATAAAATTACTTCTGTTTGACTGGAGAACCTAAAATGAGACCCAAAGCAATCAAAGATTGCAAGTCTATATTTTACAGGTTAAATCAGACTCTGCGTTACTAAAGGTACGCTCCTCTGTCCCCCTCCCCCAGGAATGGCACAGTATTAAGCAAAGTCGCCAGAGTTACTTTTGCATCGATCTTTCCTCCTCCTCTCCTTACTTGCCTCAGTTGCCTTGACAGATTCCTCTATGTCCACTTTTACCATCGCTCAGGAATCAGCAGACCAGAAGGTCAACCTGAACAAGGGATGTTGGCTTTTGCCAATTTAAGCTTCTTTTCCACCCCTGGGCTCACTGCTCTCCTGCAGATAGAATGCTTCAGGCCCTCATGACACTGATATCTATCTGCACAGATGTATGTTTTTCCCTCCTTCTCCCTTTCATCCACATTGCAAGCTGGTGGATGGAAGCAGCAGTGGCTGACTGCAACAGCAGAATACAACATTACACCAGGCCCTAATTCTGCCTTCAGCCAATGTGCATACTTTCCAGGAGGGAGTCGGCAACAACAACTTGCATTTATATAGCGACTTCAACATAGTACAACGTCCCAAGGCGCTTCACCGGAGCGTTATCAAACAAAATTTGACATTGAGCCACATAAATGCTACTGAACGCAGTGCTGAGAGGTCAACTGCATCAGTGCTAGAGGGCTTATTTTGTTAATCTGAGGTTTCTGAAGGCACACATTGCACCTTTAAGAAAATGGTCCAGAATTGAGATTGAACCCAGTCGCCCCTCCATACCTCTGTAGCCTCCTCCAGCCCCACAACCGAGAACTGCGTTCCTCCAACTCTAGGCCTCTTGTGCATCCTCCACTTCTTTTGCCCCACCATTGGTGGCCATGCCTTCAGCTGTCTAGGCCCTAAGCTCTGGAATTCCCACCCCAAACCTCTTCGCCTTTCCACCTCTCTCTCCTCCTTTAAGACACTGATTAAAATCTTCCTCTTTGACCAAGCATTTGGTCACCTGTCCTGATGTCTCCTCCTTTAGCTCTTCTTATGTCACTTCTTATCTGGCTACAGCTTGGGACGTTTTACTACGTCAAACACACTATCTACACACAAGTTGTGGTCCAGAGCAGTCCTCATGTCATATGAGCTGTATGCAATTAGGGGATTCTTGCAACACAACAAGCAAACTTTTAGGATCGGAAGAGTGAAGTGAATGAGCAGTTTCCCCAGTCGTTGGACACGCCCATAAATACAAACAACCTGACCGTCGCTATTGGAGACTCGTGAGCTGCTCCGTCTACACCGGAACCGTACCCGGTCTGCTAATCGCGCAAAGCTGGGTCACGGTCATCCAATTAATACAGAGAACCACAATAACGTCCCGCATCAAGAAAATGGATTCCAGTATTCCCAATTGGCTGGTTGGGAATCAGAGCCGAGAGTAAAAACAAATAAGACAGGCGAGCGGGGTGCCCAGAACTCCCTTTAACTCTTATGAAACCGGAGTTTCTATCAACAGAAAATGTAAAAACGCTTTGTGGAGGTGTGGCTGTACAAGTAGATAAACCGGTTCCTATTTGCATAGGGAAGCTCACTCCCAGCCGTCGACAGACTCACTGTCTGGTCTCTGAATGGAAATTCTCCAGTTGGTCAAAAGGAAAGCTAGTTTATACATCATGTACCTGCATTGTAACATTTAAAAACAAATGCCAATCTGGTCAAAAAACAAGGTGGTAGAAGAAGAAACACTTTCAGAGAGAAAAAATCCACATGCCTGATGATTCATTTGATAGTTTACCACCTTCAAATAGCTTCATAAATCACCTGCCTTTATAGCACCTAGCATGCATTTTTCATTTTTAAAAAAATGGAAAAAGCACAGCAGCCTGCAAATATACCATGCCAAGGGCAATACGTTCTATTACTGTAAACCCATTTACAGAACCATAAACCTGAAGTGGTTGGGAAATTTACTGTGGTTTTAATAAAACTGCAAGTGATGCACAATACAAGTGCTGCATCACAATTAAAAAAAATATTAGAATTCTCTGAATAGGTCTGTGCAGGGCTGAGCTAGTCAGAGAAGGAAGGACTTGGATTCTATCCCTGCTCTGTGCAGAGTCCGCTTGTCTCAATTGGGTCAGCAATGGGGTAGGCCCTTTACAAATCAGTCTTGGTGCCCCTCGGCTTGGGGCAGGAGGAATGGAGTCAGGGTTCCTGCTCTTGTTTGCTATCCAGTAAGCAATTCTTGGAAGGTTTCGAGGCATGAACGAGGTAATCATTGCATCTTATCGTGAACCTTGGACCTCTTCCATTTAATTGCACAGCCATCAGCCAGAACGAGTCCACTCTGGTGGTGTCTCTTGCTGTCCAGAAGTGCGGGAGAGATTAAATCCTTCCCTCTGGTGTCAGGTGATTCTTTTATTCAAGGTGGGGGGCGGGTGGAGTGAATTTAGAGTGATGCAGAAATACTTTGAATGGTGCTGCTGGCACAGAGTTCAGTGCACCAGCGAGTGTGAAAAAACACAAAAGTAACTGCAACTGCGCATGCACAAGGTCGCACATCTGCAGTTACTTTGGATTCACATTTCTGGCTTTTTCCAATATTAATGGAACACTTTAGGTGAATCCTAGCACTTCAGGAGGCAGTGTCTCCAAACGCTCCTTAGTGTTGTGGCCAAACTCAAGGAAGGCCAGCACTCCCGTAACCAGAAATACTTGCCTTACATAGGGCTTTATTGGGTCTCAAACATCTCAAAGCACTTCACATACAACGTGTCACTTATGCTGGCAAATCATTTTTATTGATTCTTGGGATGTTGGCAAGGCTGTCATTTATTGCCCATCCCTGAGAGCAGTTAAGAATCAACTACATCAGTGTGGGACTGGGGTCACATATAGGCCACACAGGGCAAGGACAGCAAGTTTATTTCCCTAAAGGACATTAACGAACCAGTTGGGTTTTACAACAGCTCTTCACGGTCACTTTTACTGATACCAGCTTTTTATCTCTAGATTAAAAAATATATATAAATTAAATTAAAATTCTCAAACTGCCATGATGGGATTTGAAATCACATTCACTGGATTACTAGACCAGTAACATAATCACTACACCGCTGTACCCTAAATGTTGCCATTTCTCCCCTGCACCAAGTCACAAAAAGGTAGCTAATACACAGAATGGTAACAAGTTACATATTGTTAAGCTACAATGTCATACAACAACCTTCTGAAAATGAAAATGTGAGGAGATCTTGCAATAAATAGCCAATAGCTTGACTTGCAGCCCCCAATGCCTTTCAAAAAACACACACTTAGCAACAGAAGAGAACGTGAAAGCCAATTAAAAGGAAACTTTCTGTTGCACCTCCTATTGTTACGGTCAGCAGATTTCTTCCCCTCCATCTCTGCCAAAAAAACTGCACATTTCCATTCCTACTGCACAACAAAATGACTCTCTTGTTAAGACAGCTGGCTTCGAACCAACCAGCACGAGACTTCAGTTCCTTTCTACCCTTCTCCCTTCCAGCTGTGTGTGCCAAATAGGAGGAAAAAATTGCCAAATTTAGAAGAAAATATAAAAGCAATTCACAAAAAAAAAAATTGGCAAATAGAAAGGGTAGAACACAGAAGAGGGGATTCAAGAAATGAGGAAGGGGCTGGGTGGAGAGGAAAGAACGGGAATGGGAGGGTGGTTGAAGAATGCACAGTATTTCTACTGAAACAGATTGAACAGTGCTCCTGGGATTAATAACTATCATGTTCTACTGCTGATTAATTATTTAGTCAGGCCAAACTGTAATTACAGCTGTTTCTCACAAGGTGCCACAAACAGATCTTACAAACTACCCCGAGCTCCCCACCGCCCTATATTTAAAGGCAAATACTTTCCCAGCTCGCTTATTTTACTATATTTAGAACAGGCTGCTTCTGAAGTTAGTCTCGATAAACGTGCACCAATCTCCTACTTTGGTGAAATGCTGCTGCTGCCATGTCACAACAGAAAACGACGCAAACCCCAGCAACTTGAAAATGGAAAAAATCCCGGGTGCTTCACAGAGATACAAGGAAAGAAACAAAAAAAATGGATGCACAGAGCCGAAGGAGGAGATTATTAGGAAGGATGACCAAAAGCTTGGGTGAAGAGGTGGGTTTTAAGTAGGGTCTTAAAAGGAGAGAGAAGGCGGAAGTGTTTCAGGGGGGAATTTCGGAGCAGAAGACTTAGGTGGCTAATAATGGGGTGGAATGACCGGGGGGGGGGGGGGGGGTGCGATTTACAAAAGGCCAGTCAGAGGAACAAAGAGCTCAGGCTGGGTGGGGGTGGGGGTGGGGGGGGGTGAACAGAAAGGTTGTAGCATACATCCAGTGATGCCCCCAGGACCAAATGTCATGGGCCTCAACATGGCTGCCAAAGGGAATCTCTATTAGGCCTCCAACAGGGCTGTAACTGGACAGGCAACACTTTGTAAAGAAAAACAAGTAAAGCAGCATACATAGAGTGTGTGTCTCTCCTGAATGCAACAGAAAAACACAAGAGCCCAAACTCACAGCTGAAATATTTTGTTCTGATCTGCAGAGATGACCTGAAAGGACACTTTGGGGAATTAAAATTCTTGGGAGCCTTTAAACCTACATTCCCCAGAATCTCAAACCTCAAGAAACCTTAACTTCCGACAACTTCATTTAATCCACGCAAAGGTTTACTAACTTTTTGGCAAGGCTCTTGCACACTTAAAGACTTTTGATGTTATTTTCACAATGAACAGATCAGTCCCAGCTTTAAAATTACAGGGCACAAGAAACTCCCAAAATATTCCTCCTTTTTTAAAAAAAGACACTGGGCCACATCCAACTCACTCTCTGCTGGTCCAACTCTGGCCTACTGTGGGTTTCACCCTCCCTCTCCTATCAGTAGCACAGCCTACAACATCTTGTTCACATATTCTGGAATTCTCTTCCTAAACTCCTTTACCATGCTCCCTCAAAATTCATCTCTTCTACCAGGCCTCCGCTCACCCTCCTCTCTCCCAATTCCTGATCGGTTCGGAATTCCCTTCAACTCAGCTAGGCGTCTTGGGAGGTTTTTTGTTGCTCAAGTTAGAGGCACTACATAAAAGCAAACCGCTGCTGTTATTTTGGTGATTGAACTGATCAAAAGGTAAACTGGGAAAAGATAATAAACTTCTCATGGGTAAATTAAAATGTGACTTTTTAAAAACAAAAGTATTGTAGTGGATCCTTGCTGAAAATTATGCAGCACAATTAAATCTTTCTCCCCCACCAAATAAAAGACAAGTTCATCTCAACAGAAGAACTGTAAAAGGTCAGATGGGATTGAGACAATGGAATGGAATAGGATGCGGATTAAGGAGTTGGAAATACCATGTAAAAAAAAATGTCTACAGCATTCCTGAGGAAAGGAACAGACCAGCCAACCTGCTACAGAGAACACAAGAGAAAAATTCACAGTGATTTGTTAATTTGCACAGTGGAACTGATTCAGCCATAAGAGCAGACACAGCATGGAACTTAGCCTCTTCAAGACTGATCATTATCTCCCATCACTGTTGACTGAGGCGGCTTAATTAACCTCCTTTGAAGTCAACCTTTCAAATACCTTTGCATTACACAGGCAGAAAAAACTAAATTTACACAATCAGAAACATGTCTGTGAAGATATTATTTAAAAAATGATCAGAGTAGAAGAGTACTTTAAGACCAGACCATCACCACCGTTTGCTAGAAATTTAGAGACAAGAATTATGGCATATATCTTGAATTTACAAGAATACCTGTACTCCTGAAATTTACAATATTTGCACCAATATCAATAGTACTATCCAACCCCTTTCAGTTTGTTCTTTCAAAAGATACAGCAAGTTAAAATTATATTTTTAATTAAGCACAAAGTTCAAAATGGAAATGTACATTACAGAAAGTATTCAGTTAAAGCAGCAGATCCTTTCAATAAATGGAAAATTAAATCTGCTCAGAGTGTGTGTGTAAAATGAATCTGCTCAGTGAGTGTGGGTATGTGTGAATTTGGCTCTGCTACACAACGCAGTACTTCCACTCAGCATAAACTCAGACATCCTACTACTCCAGGTTACTAAGGCAACATATTTTTTCTGTCTAGCAACTCACAGGATCAGTCTGAACCTACTGAATAAGCACTTTTTTTTTGGAACAAGAACAAAATTACATTCAGTCTTAACCAGACACACAAATAAATATATATTTTATACAGACATTTAAAGATATAAATATACATTCATTCCACAGCTACTTCACATTAAAGCAACACTAACACCCTATCTGACAAGTAGTGCTACATACATACCATCCAAGTGGACTATCTAACTCCGCCAGGCAGATTGCATACCAGAAATTCTATGAAATCTTATAACACAAGGAGAGATTAAAAAACACTTACCTCTAGAAAATTCTTAGGATTTGATAACCACCATCAATTTGAAGGGAAATTGAAGACAGGGACTTAAAAAATATTTTTAAAAGGTAGATTGAGAGTCGAATGTCTTTTTTTAAAAAAAGCCTGGTTTTATGTTCTCATGTTGGGCAGATGTGGCCGTGCTGGTGGTTTTAAGGGTAACTGGAGGTGGGGGTGTTGCGAGTTGGTGGTCCCTGAACCTCACAGGAATGGAAAGAGGCTGGAGCTGCTGCTGCTCCAGCTGCTGGTTGCTCGAGTCGCTGCCGGGGTGTTAGCAGAGCTGCTGCTGCTGCCGGGGACCGAGTGACGGGGAGGGAGGGAGGGAGCGGGCGGGCGAGAGCTGCCTGCTGCTGCTGCTGCTGTGGCTCCGAGCGGAGTGCAGGGGGACGGAGCTGCAGCTCGAGCCTCGCCAGTGACTGGCTCCAAGTGAAGTGACTCAATGCCTCCCTCCCCCCCGCCTCGGCCTCGCTCACTCCTTTCTCTCGCCACCCAGCGGAAAAAGGACTTGCTGCGAAGCTGACGCACGCTCTGACAAGTTCCAGCCCACTGCTTCCTGTTTCCAGCAAAACCTTTTTTTTTCTCATTCTATCTAACCAAGTCATACATTTTTTTTTTAATGTTGCATTTATTATTAGCAAAGAAATTCCACAATACTTCAGGTAATTTATGAACCAAATTGTACGTAAAATGAATTATTGTAGAATTAAATTGAGACAAATCTAATGTAATTTTTCTTTAAAGTTGCAAAGTAAAATGTGACTTCTGGGTGTGCAAAGCTCTTTATTTCACTTTCCCTCCTCCCCTCACACAAAACATTATGAGAACAGGCTGTTGGCACCAAAGGTCAGATTAAAGTCTCTGCAGCCTGTCTGTTTTTTTTTGCCACAGCCTTTATTAGACTAACGCAGCCAATAGCTTGTCAGAACTTGGCTAGAATCCAAAAAAAATGAGGCACTGACTCTTGTGTGTGTCTCCTCTGACATCACCAGTGCATGGGGAAAAAAAGGTTTCTTTCTCCACTTGTTCACACATTGAGGAAATGTGATGCATTATCAGTCTCTGTCAAACTCTTGTGTCAGATTACACAATGCTGAGGTAACAGAACTGAAACAGCGCATGATATAAAAACCCTGTGCTTCCCATATACAGTTTATCCAGCTCCACTGCACAGGGAGTTACCTTTATGTTCTACCCTGTCAGCTCAACCCTTATCGCTTGCTCACTTTTTCCAATAATGTAAATGGTGCAGTGTGAATTCTCACAAGTTCCACAGATTTCTACATAGCAGGAAGTGTTACTTGAATCATAGAATCTTACAGCACAGAAGGAGGCCATTCGGCCCATCGTGTCTTTTTTTAAATTGATTCTCCTGACGTGGGCATCGCTGGCAAAGCTGGCATTCATTGCCAGCCCTAGTTGCCATTGAGAAGCTGGTGTTAGGACTTCTTCTTGAACTGCTACAGTCGTTGTGGTGATGGTACTCCTACAATGCTGTTAGGTAGCGAGTTTCCAGGTTTTTGACTCGGCGATATATGTCCAAGTCAGGATGGTGTGTAACTTGGAGATGCTAGTGTTCCCATGTACCTGTGTTGGCTCTTTGAAAGAACTATCCAATTAGTTCCACTCCCCTGCTCTTTCCCTACAGCCCTCCAAATTCTTCCTTTTCAAGTATATATCCAATTCCTTTTTGAAAGTTGCTACTGAATCTGCTTCCACCACCATTTCAGGCGGCGCATTTCAGATCATAACAACTCGCTGCTTAAAAAAAATTCTCCTCATCTCCCCTCTGGTTCATTTGATTCAGTTTTGGAATTTTGCATATATAGAGTCCCAGAAGCGGTCAAAAAATGCCACTTTTAGAACAATAATAAACCATGTACCTTAATGATTGTTTGTAATCCAATTACAAACCTAGAAAATTGCCTTTTTTGTTTTAGTTTTTCTCCTGCCTTCTTCTCTCAAAGACGTGGCTTCAAGGAAGCAGCAGTGGACATTTATCTTCACACAAAATCCCACTTACAGTTCTCTGCTGCCGTTAATAACAATAGAAAACAAACAACAATAACTTGCATCTATATAGTGCCTTTAATGTAGAAAAGATCCCAAGGTGTTTCACAGAAGCGTATCCAAAAATCGACGCTGAGTCAAAAATATCAGAAGGGGTTGTTAAAAGCTTTGTCAAAGATGTGGGTTTTAAGGTGGGTCTTGTAGGAGGAGAGTGAGGTGGAGAGGCAAAGAGGTTTAGGGAGGGAATTCCAGAGCATAGGGCCTAGATGGCTGAAGGCACAGCGACTAATGGTGGGTGAAGGGAGCAGGGGATGCACAAGAGGCCAGAGTTGGTGGAACACAGAATTCTCGGAGGGTTGTACGACTGGAGGAGGTTACACAGAAAGGAAGGGGTTAGGCCATGTGCGATTTAAACACAACAATAAGAATTTTAAAATGTAGGCATTGGGGAACTGTGTAAGTCAGTGAGCATAGGGGTGATGGGTCAGCGGGACTTGGTGCAGAATAGGTTATGGGTTTCAGATTTAACCTCAAGCAAATGGGTATTGCGTAGACAACAACAGTAGCAAATCTAAACTTAATGTGCTCTGCACAGTCGATGGAAAAGGAGACTGGAGCTGCTGGATGTCCTGACCTGCTGCTGGTGTTATGACCTCCCCTGAATGCCATGTAAAAGTTCAGCATGTCAGTTGGTAGCACTATTGCCTCTGAGTCAGAAGGTTGTAAGTTCAAGCCCACTACAGAGACTTGAGCACATAATCTAGGCTGGCTCCTCTGTGCAGTACTGAGGGAGCTCGGCACTGTCGGAGGTTCCATCTTTCAGCTAAGATGTTAAACTGAGGCCCTGTCTTCTCTCTTAGGTGAACGTAAAAGATCCCGCTCAAAGAAGAACAGGGGAGTTCTCCTGTTGTTCTGGCCAATATTTATCCCTCAACTAACATCGCTAAAGAAACAGGTGATCTGGTCATTTATTTCATTTCTATTTGTGACACCAATTGACATCTGCGTTTCCTACATTTTAACAGTGACTACACTTCAAAAGTATTTCATTGGATTTAAAGCACTTTTGGGGGTCCTGAGGTCATGAAAGGCATTATATAAACGCTGGTCTTCCTTTTTTTTAGCATAATGCAAACCTAATGATAAATTGGACCAGTTTTCTGTTTGAAAATTACCAAGCAAATATTTTCCACAGAAACAATCTGTAGCGCTACATAATCAGGCGGAACATCCACCAATGAGAAAGATCCTTTATTTATGCTTTTTTTCCTCTATGCTTAGGCTCTCCTCATTAACCAGTGTCAGAATCCCTTGCATCGTGCAGAAAATGTAACAGCAGAAGGGAATTGGACATGCATAGCAACAGCTGTTGTTCATTTTTGGAATTAACTGACACAGAGGCTGGCACCAGTTAATTATGCAGATATGGGAGACTTATACATGTAGGTCACTCACTCTTCTGGAATCTGTATCCTTCAGTCCAAGAAAGAAGGAACTTGCATTTATATAGCGCCTTTCATGGACCTCAGGCCATCCCAAAGTGCATCACTGCCCATAAGGTACTATTTAAGTGTAGCCACTGTTGTAATGTAGGAAACGCGGCAATCAATTTATACACAGCAAGGTCCCACAAGCAGCAATAAAATAAATGACCAATTAAACTGCTTTAGTTATCGATGGATAAATGTTGGCCAGGACCCCGGGAGAACTCCCCAGCTCTTCTTCAAAATAGTGCCATGGGACCTTTTACGTCCACCTGAGAGGGCAGACGATGCCTCGGTTTAAGGTCTCATTCAAAAGACGGCACCTTCGACAGTGTAGCACTTCCTCAGTACTGCATTGAAGTATCAGCCTAGATTACACGCTCGAATCTTGGATTGGGGCTTGTGTCGTGTTTTAACATAGAAACATAGAAGATAGGAGCAGGAGTAGGCCATTCGGCCCCTCAAGCCTGCTCCGCCATTCAACGAGATCATGGCTGATCATCCAAATTCAGTACCCTGTCCCTGCCTTCTCGCCATGTCCCTTGATCCCTTTAGCCTTAAGAAATATATCCAACTCCTTCTTGAATATATTTAATGAACTGGCCTCCACTGCCCTCTGTGGTAGAGAATTCCACAGGTTCACCACTCTCTGGGTGAAGAAATTCCTCCTCATCTCAGTCCTAAATGGCTTACCCCTTATCCTTAGGCTGTGACCCCTGGTTCTGGACTCCCCAGCCATCGGGAACATCCTTCCTGCATCTAATCTGTCTAGTCCTGACAGAATTTTATAAGTTTCAATGAGATCCCCTCTCATTCTTCTAAACTCCAGCAAGTACAAGCCCAATCGACCCAATCTCTCCTCGTACGTCATTCCTGCCATCCCCGTTATCAGCCTGGTGAATCTTCGCTGCACCCCCTCCATGGCAAGAACATCCTTCCTCAGATAGGGCGACCAAAACTGCACACAATACTCAAGGTGTGGTCTCACCAAGGCCTTGTACAACTGCAGCAAGACATACTTGTTCCTGTACTCGAACCCTCTCGCTACGAAGGCCAACATACCATTTGCCTTCTTAACCGCCTGCTGCACCTGCATGCTCACCTTCAGCAACTGGTGCACAAGGACACCCAGGTCTCGTTGCACTTCCCCTTCTCCCAATCTATTGCCATTCAGATAATAATCTGCCTTCCTGTTTTTGCCACCAAAGTGGATAACCTCGCATTTATCCACATTATATTGCATCTGCCACGCTTCCGCCCAATCACCCAACCTGTCCAGATCATACTGGATTTTCAGGGCATCCTCCTCACAGCACACTCTCCCACCCAGCTTTGTGTCGTCTGCAAATTTTGAGATATTACATCCAATTCCCTGGTCTAGATCATTAATATATATTGTGAATAGCTGGGGTCCTAGGACTGATCCCTGCGGTACCCCACTAGTCACTGCCTGCCACTCGGAGAACGACCCGTTAATTCTGACTCTTTGCTTTCTGTCTGCCAACCAGTTCTCTATCCAAGTCAATACCTTGCCTCCAATCCCATGTGCCTTAACTTTGCACGCTAGTCTCTTATGCGGGACCTTATCGAAAGCTTTCTGAAAGTCCAAATACACCACATCCACTGGTTCTCCCTTATCTATTTTACTAGTTACATCCTCAAAAAATTCCAGTAGATTAGTCAAGCACGATTTACCTTTCGTAAATCCGTGTTGACTTTGTCCGATCCTGTCACTGTTCTCCAAGTGTTCTGCTATTACATCCTTTATAATGGACTCTAGCATTTTCCCCACTACTGATGTCAGGCTCACCGGTCTATAATTCCCCATTTTTTTCTCTGCCACCTTTTCTGAATAGTGGGGTAACATTAGCTACCCTCCAATCCATGGGTACTGTTCCAGAGTCTAGCGTCTACTATCTCTAGGGCCACTTCCTTAAGTACCCTCGGATGTAGCTTATCAGGCCCTGGGGATTTATCGGCCTTTAATCTCGTCAATTTCCCCAACACCATTTCCCTATAAATACTGATTTCTTTCAGTACCTCCCTCTCATTATAACCTATGTTCCCCGACATCTCTGGGAGGTTATTTGTGTCCTCCTTTGTGAAGACAGAACCAAAATATGTATTTAATTGGTCCACCATTTCTTTGTTCCCCATTATAAATTCCCCTGATTCTGACTGCAAGGGACCTACGCTTGACTTCACCAATCTTTTTGTCTTCACATATCTATAAAAGCTTTTACAGTCAGTTTTTATGTTCCCTGCAAGCTTACTCTCATACTCTATTTTCCCCCTCTTAATTAATCCTTTTGTCCTCCTTTGCTGAATCTTAAACTGCTCCCAATCCTCAGGTTTGTTGCTTGTTTTGTCAAGTTTATATGTCCTCTCTTTGGATCTTATGTTGTCCCTAATTTCACTCGTTAGCCACGGTTGAGACACCTTTTTTGTTTTATTTTTATGCCAAACTGGGATGAACAAATTCTGTAGTTCATCCATGCGATCTTTGAATGTTTGCCATTGCCTATCCACCGTCAACCCTTTGAGTGGCATTCCCCAATCAATCCTACCCAACTCGCGCCTCATACCATCGTAGTTTCCTTTATTTAAATTAGGACCCTAGTCTCTGAGACAACTACTTCACTCTCCATCTTAATGAAGAATTCTATCATGTTATGATCGCTCCACCCCAAGGGGCCTCGCACAGCAAGATTGCTAATTAATAATACCCAGTCTAAAATGGCCTGATCCCTAGTTGGCTCCTCGACATATTGGTCCAGGAAACCATCCCTTCACTGATGAGCGTCACCAGGCTATTTGCCCATAGAGACACGCAGCCATGCACTTTCTAGCAGGGGTCACTGGGCGGTGATCAGAAGGGGAAACCCCGGCTAATCATTCCCTGCCTTGGCACTGAGGCCAACATAGTGTCCCGATCACTGCCCCAGCTGAGATCAGCTAACTCACCACTGACCAGGGACTGAACCAAGGAAATTCCTGCTCTATTAGCTCATTTACACATTCAGCCAATTGACTAACTATACCACGGTGGGCATCCCAACTGGGAATTTTTTTCTCTATTTTTCACTTATTCACTGGTGGGTGGGGAAGTTTAAAACTTTCTTGAGTGAGAGGTGTTTTCCGGTTAGGAAGTTGAAGCCTGTTAAAAAAAAAGGAAATCTTGAATAAATTAGGATAACTTAATAGTAGTGGGGACTGAGGGGGAAAAATTCGGTTGGTTTGCGCCTCCCGTTAGTCCCTTAAGAGGGCGCTAATGGGGCGCAAAGCAACTAGCGCCCATGCACGGCAATGTTTGCGTCACTCACGAAATTAACTAGACATTTTGCGGCGGCGCTAAACACTACTGCCATGATCTTCTGCGCCGGCAGATCGTGACGTCAGGCGAGAGTGCAACGCCCCGGTAACACCCCGGACCGGATATTGAGTGGCACCCTTTGTCTTACCGCCTGCCGCTAGCAATGACAGGTTGAGGGGAACATTTAGCAGTCGGGAAGGGACTGGGGAGCACTATTTAAAGGTGACCATTTCCTGCCTTTTTTTGTTGGCGAAATTTTTGCACTACGCATTCCTCGTGAGAGAGAGAGACTTCTGGAGAGATTCAAAGCTGTGTTGAGGAGTTTTGGGTACTGAGCAGCACTTTGCAGGTTCTTTCTGACTTGATCTTCCTTGCATTGATTTAGAAGGGAATATGGGGGCTGCACTCTGAGCTCTTTCCCATGGTCTCTCCATTGTTCTTTCCAACAGATTTGATGTACAGGTCTCTCCAGGCCGAGATTCAAGGCTGCAATGAGCAGGGTGTGGATGGAGAGCAAGATCGGCCCTCCCCTTTAAGAACTGGCCGGCGCCAGTGTGTCTGTGTTCCATTGCTGACAGACATCACATGAGCTTCGCCAGCGCTCTGAGGTAGCGCTTCGCTCCTCGGCCTTTGCGCTTTAAGACAGGTGTGTAGCGCCTGATTTAGCGCTCCAATCACCTCCAGGGGCGATAAAAGCCAAGTTTGCAGTGGGAGGCGATAATTAGCGGCAGGCGCTAATCTTTGCGCCCGGCCGATAATTGCGCCCCAAATGGAGCGATACTAAATTTCTCTCCCTGAATGTTTTATTAATAATGGGCTTACCGCTCACTCCATTTTGAATTAGACAATTCAGCTTTTGAGTCTGATGTTCAGAAATTTGTAAAACGTGAATGGACGCCAAAATTCTGTGTTATTAAAAATTGCGGCACTTTTTCCATCAGGTACTTCTGTGTATTATGATGACAAGATAGAAAGAAAGTGAATTGATATAGTGCCTTTGAGAGCCTCAGGACATATCAAAGCCAATGACTTTTGAAGTGTAGTCACTACAGTTATGCAGCCACATGTGACAGACAATTTGCACACAGCAAGTAAGATGTATAAACAGGTCCAGGCAGCGGGCGGTCGAAGGGGTCGTTCGGCCTGATTGCCTGCCTCTCTTCCACGGCTATGTTCGTGCCCGGGTGGCCCTGGAGATGGAGCATGCGGTGTCCGCCGGCACACTTGAGGCCTTCCACGACCGGTGGGCGCCAGGGGGACTGGAGTGCATCATCACCCCAGTCAATGCAATTTTAATCTAATATAACAACAGAAAATGCTGGAAAAACTCAACAGGCCAGGCAACATCCGTGGAGAGAAATTAGAGTCGATGTTTCGGGTGAACCCTTTTTCAAAACTGGAAAGGAAATGAAATAGATCGAAGTCAATTTTAATCTAATTTGTTAAGTTTTATTAATTTACAGCTGATTTGTTTAATGATCCAATCAAAAGAGGGAGCAAAAGAGGAGCAAATAAGATGAGTTAAAGAAGAAAGAATGCATTTATAGAGCGTCCTGTGCACTCTGGCCTTCCCGTATCCTGCTCACTCTGGCCTTCCCCTATCCTGCGCACTCTGGCCTTCCCTTATCCTGCTCACTCTGGCCTTCCCCTATCCTGCTCACTCTGGCCTTCCCCCAACCTGCTCACTCTGGCCTTCCCCTATCCTGCGCACTCTGGCCTTCCCGTATCCTGCTCACTCTGGCCTTCCCGTATCCTGCTCACTCTGGCCTTCCCGTATCCTGCTCACTCTGGCCTTCCCGTATCCTGCTCACTCTGGCCTTCCCCTAACCTGTGCTCTCTGGCCTTCCCGTATCCTGCTCACTCTGGCCTTCCCGTATCCTGCTCACTCTGGCCTTCCCGTATCCTGCTCACTCTGGCCTTCCCCCAACCTGCTCACTCTGGCCTTCCCGTATCCTGCTCACTCTGGCCTTCCCCCAACCTGCTCACTCTGGCCTTCCCCTATCCTGCTCACTCTGGCCTGCCCGTATCCTGCTCACTCTGGCCTTCCCGTATCCTGCTCACTCTGGCCTTCCCGTATCCTGCTCACTCTGGCCTTCCCATATCCTGCTCACTCTGGCCTTCCCCCAACCTGCTCACTCTGGCCTTCCCCTATCCTGCTCACTCTGGCCTTCCTGTACCCTGCTCACTTTGGCCTTCCCCCAACCTGCTCACTCTGGCCTTCCCCTATCCTGCTCACTCTGGCCTTCCCGTATCCTGCTCACTCTGGCCTTCCCATATTCTTCTGCTTACTCTAATCTTCCCCCATCCTGCTCACTCTGGCCTGCTTCTATAATGAACGCTCTGGCATACAATTACAATTTTTTTTTTACAATTTAAATCGCTTTATTGGCATGATAAGTTACATCTTATGTTGCCAAAGCATCAAAATACATCTATGGTTTAGCACATAAACGCAGTTCTATTCATACAGTGTATAAACAGGTATATCCCTGAGTGTATAAATATACATTCGCATTGTTTATATATATTTTTTTCTTAGTTTACTGGTTGTCCCTCTGTTCATGGCAAGCTGTAACATAGTGCGCCGCCAGTGTTATACAGCTTCTCTCCTCTCCCAGTAGGAATGGGAGTTTTTGGTTGTCATTCAGATTTCTGAAATCAGGGCATATTTGTGAGAATTTTTGGTAGAAATTCTCCCTGATGCCCTGATATTTTCCACAAGCTGTGAGGAAGTGCATCTCTGTCTCCACCACTCCCTGACTGCAGTGAGAGCATATCCTGTCCTCTCTTGGCAGCCTGGTCTGCCTGTGTCTGCCTTTTTCGATCGCTAGGCTATGTTCGCTAAGTCTGTACCTTGTCAAGGTTCTTCTCAGTTTGTTATCCTTTACCATGGTCAGGTAATCAGCTATGTTGTATTGTCTGTTTAGGGCCAAGTAGCAATTGAGTTTGCTTTGGGTTTTTGTTGTTTCTGCCCAATATGTCAGATATTTTTCCTTTTGCTTAGCGACGATTGTGTTGGGTCGAATTCTTTGTGTTACCCTGTCACTGTCCTGGGGCTGGTTATTGTTAGTATTGTTAGTAGTTACTTCACTGAGTCCCAGGACTAGTTGACTGAGGGTATTCTTCTTTATGGTCAGCTCTTGGCATTTCAGGGCGTCGTAGTGATAGCATTGGGGATTGCTCATTTGTAGGTGATTCCAAAATTTGGTGGCTCTTTTTTGGATAGTGATTATTAATGGATATTGGCCTAGTTCCGCCCTGCATGCATTGTTTACTGTTTTCCTTTGAGTCCGGAGGATACTTTTACAGAATTCTGCATGTAGGATCTCAATTGGGTGTTTGTCCCATTTTGCAAATTCTTGTTGAGTTAGCGGTCCCCATACCTCACTGCCATAGAGTGCAATTGGTTCAATTACTGATTTGAAAATTTTGAGCCAAATGCTAATTGGGATTTCTATTTGGATTGATTTTTTGATGGCATAGAAAGCCCTTCTTGCTTTCTCTTTCAGTTCATTCACAGCCAGTTTGAAGTTTCCCGTAGAACTGATTTTTAAGCCCAAGTATGTGTAGTTAGTGGTTTGTTCAATTTTGGTTGTTCCTACTGTGAAATTTATTTTGGGTCCCTGATGTTTGGATCTTTGCTGGAACACAAGGACTTTGGTTTTTTGGGGATTTATTGTCAGGGCCCAAGTCTGGCAGTACGACTCCAGCAGGTCCAGGTTTTGCTGTAGCCCCTCTTTAGTAGGTGACAGCAGAACCAGGTCGTCTGCATAGAGGAGGAATTTAACCTTGGATTCATATAGGGTGAGGCCGGGTGCTGTAGATTGTTCAAGTAGTTTTGCCAATCCATTTATGTAAATATTAAAGAGTGTCGGTGAGATTGGCGAGCCCTGCGTCACCCCCCGCCCCTGTGGGAAGTATTTTGTTTGTTTGTCTCCAATTTTAACTGCACATTTGTTGTTTGTATACATTGATTTAATTACATCATATGTTTTCCCTCCTACCCCACTTTCGATAAGTTTCAGGAATAAACCGTCATGCCAGATGGAGTCGAAAGCCTTCTGGAAATCTACAAAGCATGCGTAGATTTTGCTTTTGTTATTGTGAACGTGTTTGTCAATTAGGGTCTGTAGGGTGAAGATATGATCGGATGTTCTATAGTTTGGCAGGAATCCAATTTGGCTTTTACTCAAGACATTGTGCTCCTCAAGGAAGTTTATAAGTCTTTTGTTTATGATGCTACAGAATACCTTCCCCAGGTTACTGTTTACACAGATGCCTCGATAGTTGTTTGGGTCGATTTTGTCCCCACTTTTGTATATGGGCGTTATGAGTCCTTTGTTCCAGATATCAGGGAAATAACCGACACTCAGAACCAAGTTGAAGAGTTTTAGGATAGCCAGTTTCATTTTGTTGTCTGTGTGTTTAATCATCTCGTTTAGTATGCCATCTGTCCCGCAGGCTTTTCCTGGTCGCAGGTCCTTGAGTTTTTCAAGAAGTTCTTTTTCTGTTATTATGGCGTCCAGCGGGTTTTGGTTATCTTTTATGACCATTTCTAGCTTTTCCAGTTTTTTGCATATTTGGTGTTGCTCTGGTCTTAGTGTTTTTTTCTGGTATAATTTTTCAAAGTGGTTTACCCATGTGTCCCCATTTTGAATGGCCAAATCGTCGTGTTGTTTTTTGTGTAGTGTTTTCAAGTTTTCCCAGAAACAATTGGAATCAATGGATTCCTCCATGGAGCTGAGTGTATTCTTAATATATTGCTCTTTTTTGGTTCTGAGTGTGTTTCTGTATTGTGTTAGTGTCTGACAATAAGTAAGGCGTAGTTCCTCGTTTTCTGGATGTCTGTGTTTTTGGTTTGATATTTTTCTAAGTTTTTTCCTCATGTTATGGCAATCTCGGTCAAACCATTTTTCATAGTTTTTTGTTTTGGGTTTGTTCTTGCGAGCTTTCAAGTTTGCATTTGTTGCCAAATTATCAAAAATATTGTTTAGTTTACTAACTGCCCGGTTTACGCCTTCTTTATTGTGAGTGTATATGTTATCCAGAAAGGTGTCTAAGAGAGCTTGAGTTGATGCATTGCTAATTGTTTTCTGGTATTTTTCCGTGTCGTTTTTGGCCCATCTGTACGATTTTTTGGTGTTGTACAGTTTACTGGGTTGTGTTTCTATGTTGTTTGTTTCTGTCTTTTTGAGGAACATAGTAATTTGACTGTGATCTGACAGTGTTGTTTGTGGTTTGACTGTGAATGCTCTGAAAGAGGATGGGTCTAAGTCTGTAATCATATAGTCTACTGTGCTGCAGCCAAGAGGTGAGCAATAGGTCGATCTTCCTAGGAGGTCTCCTATGAACCTACCATTGACAATGTACAGACCCAGGTTTCGACAGAGCTGTAGTAGCTGTTTTCCGTTGGTATTTGACTGCTTGTCGCAGTTATGCCTGTATGGAAGGGAAGGGATGTCAAAGTGGTTATTCCCGAAAACATAATTGTTTCCCTGATTATTGGTGAAGTCTGGTTCTTCGCCCGTTCTTGAATTGAGGTCCCCACAGATCAACACGTTCCCCTGGGCCTGGTATTGGATAATTTCCCCCTCCATGTTGGAGAAGGTGTCCTCTTTAAAGTACGGGGAATCGATTGGAGGGATATAAAGTGCGCAAATGTAAACATCTTGGGTGTTTGAGATAATCTCCCTCTCAAGTTTGAGCCACATATGGTTTTCGCCCTTTTTTATAAATTTGATGTAATTCTTAAGTTCTGTTTTAAACCAGATCAGTATGCCTCCGGAGTCTCTGCCTTGGGTTACACTTGGTAATTTATTGGAGGGCACCACCAGCTCAGTGTACCCTTGGGGACAGCCAGTGTGTCCTTTTCCTTTATACCAAGTTTCCTGTAAAATGATAATATCTAGGTCTTTAGTTTCATCTATGAACTCTGGGGTCCTACTTTTCACTTCTCGCAGTGAAGAGCGTAGACCTTGGATATTCCAGGTCGAAATATATAAGGATTTCATGTTAAGTTTGATCTTTTACTATGATAGGTTAAAGAGTGGTACGTGTTTGTCGTGTCTAAGTGTGGGAAAAAAAAGATCACATCAGTTGTCTACAAAAGTTAATACAATTTGGTTACAGTTCTTTCTATTAATTAGTCCTTGATCCATAAGGCGGAAGTAGATGCTGCTGCACATCTGCTTATTGTCTCTTAATGGATTGTTTCTGTCTGAGGTATTGCGTACGTCCTGTGCATCTCTCCCTCTGTCTGGCTGGGAGCAGTCCTATTCCCCTGTGGGACAGGAGTGATGCAGGTCTGACATTGTTGTTTTGCATGGGGATCCTCTCTGGTCTCGGTTGGTGTGTTGGTGGTCCTTGTAGTGTTCCTGATATGTACCCCGCTGATCTCTGGTGGTCGGGGGGGGGTCCTCTTGGAGTCTGGGTATGGACCCGGTTAAAAGCGACGTCCTTCAGGGCTTTAGCAAGGATCGATATTCTTTGCCTTTGGATGTGGACGTGGTCGTAAAGACATTCCTCATCGAGGGTGGGGTGTTGGGCCAGGTGTACGTTGTGGTTTGATTCGCAGTCTCTTGCTATGCTGGCATTTATCTCATGAATTGTGTTGTTGTTGAAGTCTGTTCTCGGCAATATTGTGGAAACAGTGATTCTAGTGTTTGGAAATGTACTGCTTGCTTTCCTAATCATTGCTCTGAGCGATGTTGCTACTTCTTTCTGTTGGGTCTTTAGGTCATTTGTGCCCGTGTGTATTATTATGTGTTGGGGGGAGCCTAATCTGGCTTTGGTCAGCCATCCCATGGCTCTGTTTGTTGTTGGGCACCAGATCTTTTCTACTTTACTTCTAGGGAATAGCTTTTTCTCCCATAGAAATTTCCCATTTGAGTCTATGAGTATTACGACGTCAGCCTTGTTTGTGTTTACTGTCTGGTGGCTTTCGCTTGGACTCATAGTGTGTGTGCTGGGCTGGGGTGTCTGGTGTGTGCGTACCTCTTGTGAGCGGCCCGCTTGTGGTTCCACGGTGGTGGGGGAAGATTGTGAATCAGTATGCTGGTCGGTCTGTGTGGCACCCCTTGTATTGTGTGTCTGTTGCTTTTGTTCCGTGTGGGAGTGCAGCCGTTCCGTCCGGCTCTGTCTTGTCTTATCTCTAGCCTCTGGTTGCTGGTCTAATGGTGTTTTCTCTCCTCTATGGCTCTCTACTTTTTCCTGCAGCTCTTTCACCTGATTCCTAAGTAGATTCACCTGGTTCTCAAGTAGCTTCAGCTCTCTCTTGTGTCTCTCCCTCTCCTGATTTTGATTGTCATTCATTTTGAGGAAGTCCTCTCTAAGTTTAACCATCTCTATCTCTAATTGATTAAATTTATCTTTTGGTTGTATCTGGCTGTGTGATCCCGGGGTATGTGTCTGGTCGGCCCTGGTAGGCTCACTCACTTCCTGGCTAGGCTGGTCGGCCCTGGAGGGCTCACTCACTTCCTGGCTATGCTGCTCTTCTCTTGGTGAGCTGGGAATGGTAGGGGGACTATGTGTGGCTTCCTCCCTGGTAGTTATGCTGGGGTTTGTCAGTTGTATCATGTGGCTGTGGTTCCCCGGGGTTAGTGTCTGGTTTGAACTGTGTGGCTCGTTCACCTCCTGACCAGGCAGATTTTCTCCTGGTAAGTTGTCAATGTTGGGGGGAGTGCGGGCCACTCTGGGGCTGTTCCTTCCCCCCTTAGTTAATTTTTTCAGTGTCCTGAAGGCCGTTGCAAATTTGTCGAGGTTGCCTTGCACTAATATTGTCCCGGTATTGTACGCGTTGACCGTCGTAGTTGAACTGTCTCCTGGTGTGTTAATTTTCATTATGGACCCATTTGCGGTATTTTCTAGCTTAACATTGGTATAGTGTGATTTTATTGCTGTGATCCAAGCCACTGGCTGATCTGAGTAGAAAATGAGGTTACTTTTTGTCCCATTGTTGTAACAGTCAGCAAAAAGTGTTTCTGGTTTTTCTCTCATCTGCTCATGCTTGATCGCTTTTATAGCTTTTTTTGCGGTGTTGGGGGGAATCTGGAAGCGGGGCTGTTGTGGATCTTCTGATTCGCTCATTTTTGGTAAAGTATTGTTGATCTTAGAATAAGCTTTTCTGGGGCCCCGGGTTTGGTGTTTCCCTCTCCCTGTTCGCGAGCTTTCCCGGTCCCCCTCTCCGACCCCGTGGTCCCTGGGCCTCGGCTTCTGGGTTCACCCTTCTCAGGTCTGGGTCTGTGAGCCGCTGTTTCCCGGTGCCTTCGGGCTGTTCCCCTCCCCCTCAGAGGCCTCTGTGCCTCTGTCTCGGCCTGGCTCCTCGGGCCTTTCCCTGGCTTCAGTCTCCCTCCCTGGGCCCTGTACTCACAGTCTTGGTTTGCTTCTGGAAGCCTTCTGGTTGCTCCCCTTCTCCTCAGAGGTCTCTGGGCCTGGCTCCTCGGGCCTTTCCCGGGCTTTCTAGCCCAGCCGCCGCTCGGGTTGTGCCTCGTTCGCCGTTCGGGTGCTGGACTGCGGTCGTCGCTCGGGTGTTGGACTGCGGCCGTCGCTCGGGTGCTGGACTGCGGTCGTCGCTCGGGTGCTGGACTGCGGCCGCCGATCGGGCCGTGTCTCGTTCGCCGCTCGGGCTCCCCGAGTCACCTCGTTCCGGCTGCCGCTGCGTCTCCGTGCGGCCTCCCCGATTCGCCTCGTTTCCCGAAGCGGCCTCCCCGAGTCTCCTCGCTCCGGCTGCCGCTGCGTCTCCGTGCGGCCTTCGCGCCTCGGTTCCCGATGCGGCCGAGTCACCTTGCTTCTGCTGCTGCTGTGGCCCCGTTTGTTTTTTTTTCCCTTATTTCTTTTTTTTTTTCTTTGGCTTTTTTTTTCTAGTTTCCTCTGGTTTTTTTTCCTTTGGTGGTCTTTTCCTTCCTTACTTAATCTAGACTAAACTAAACTTAAACTTAACTAAACAAACTAAACTAACTTAACTAGAACTAAATTTAACTTTAAAACCTTTTTAAACTTGAAATGAACCTTTTTTTTCCCCACTTTAAACACTAAAAACACTAAAAATTCAGCAGCCCATCTTCAGCGTGTGTATTCACTCTGTCTGGCTGACCCTAACCCCCCACACACATACAGGCCATACACCTTTTATGCTCACCCTGGCCTGCCCCATCTTGCTCACCCAAGCTGCTCCAATCCTGCTTGCACTGGCATGCCCCTGTGCTCTCAATCTGACCTGCCCCTCTCTGCTTGCTCTGGCCTGCTCCCATTGTTCCTACTGGCCTGCCCCACTGAACCCTCTGGCTGTATTTGGATTTACACGCCAATGACACAAGTCCTTTTATTTAATCTTCCCAGCGTTTACTATGTACAGCACTCTGCATTTAACCAGCCAGGCTGTATCACATTACCAGCCAGACATATCTGCTAATGCTTCAGGCACAGCAGGAGAGGCAATGGAGATTCAGGGGAAGACTATTTATACTAACTTGGGTTCGATCCAATAACTTTGGGAGGACTTTTTTCAAAATTTTAAATCAGTGTTTGGAAGAGATGATTTAATTCATTTAAAAAGAACTCTTCTTTTCCACCAGCTTCATCAGTACATTTGTCTCCTTTGCAGTGTTAATTTAGTAGCAAGATTATAAAGAAGACTAAAAGAAAAATTGTGAATTTTCAGCTACAGTGTGAGTGTGCCCTCTGTTTATAATCAAAGGGATGCTGTCATTAAGGAGAAAGAAAGCATGTGTTTCAATGCAGTTCACATCCTTGCTTGCATTGTTTGGCAACCTCTTTTCTGTGTCGATGATATAAATTTCATTGGAATGTGTCCTTGTTTCTAAAAAAAGTATTTGTGTCATAGATTCAGAAAGAAATCGAGGTGCAGATATTCCGCTGTCCTTTGTCTTTGAGCTAGAGCCCACGTTTCTTTGGAGGGGCATAACACAGAATAGCAGATCTATACAAACAAGGAAACAGTCACATTTGATCCAGGATCTGTGTTGAATTAGCTGATCTCAGCAGGGCTGCGGTAAGGGTGTGTAGATGTGGCCTCAGAGTCACTGTGTTCCTGCCCCCGATCACAATCCAGTGACACCTGTTGGAATCGCATATGCGTGAACGTCAAGTGAGGATGGGATCAGGCACAGCTGTGATGCCTTGCCGTGGCTGAACAACCTGCTGATACTCACTTACACGGGAATAATTGGCGATTGGGCAGGGGGTGCCTGTGGAAAGCAAGGAGCCAACGGCCTCCAGTGACAATTGACAAGATTAGAGGTGAAGCAAATGCTCCCGAAGGCTTGTTTGGCAAATGGACTCTGACGTGGTACTAACTAAACAGAAAAGTCCAACTTTTGATTCCCATTTTGTGCTTGAGCTAGTTGATCTCAGCCAGAGAGACAGTGGGGCATTACAATTGCCCTTACAGCTCTCGGGTTAGGAAGGCTTCCTCGGAGAATGGATCCGTAGCTTGGTGCGGTCTCAAGAGCTTTTGTTGCTAAGCTTCAAGTGGCTCTGAGAGATGAATTTCTTTCACCCCTGTCACTGGGGAGGACAGCGTTAACAAATAAACATAAAGTGTTCTGACAGATGCAAACCGTTTTCGAATGCATTTGTTCGGGAGTTTCGTTTTGCCGCTTATCTCTCCCGAATTACATCCTCCCTGGGTTATGTAACACGGGTTACAGACCTGCCTGTAAGTGGAGCCGTCAGCAGAGAGAACAAACTCAGGAAATGATGACTGAGTCTTGCAGATAACGGGTGTCAAAGGCAACGTCATTTACTGGCTGACCAAATTTCAGACTGGAAAATATGTTTCCCACTATACGTGCAGAATCTCAACAACCTGCTTCGTACAGCGTGCTCAGTCGGTTGCAATTTTGCCTCTTGAGAAAGAAAATTGTGGGTTTAAGCCCCATCTCAGGACTTGAGCACACAACAATTGTTATCATCTGGAATGCACTGAAAGGGTGGTGGGAGAAGATTCAATAGTAACTTTCAAAAGGGAATTGGATATATACTTAAAAAGGAAAAAACATTCAGGGCTATGGGGAAAGAGCAGCGGAGTGAGATTGAATAGCTAGCTCTTTCAAAGAGCCAGCACAGGCACAATGGGCAGAAGATCCACCTGCTGTGCTGTAAGATTGTATGATTCTATCAGACTGGCACTCCTGTGCAGCACTGAGGGGGTCCTGCCTTGTTGGAGGTCCCACATTTTTGCCCAAGCCTCCTGAAGGTGCTGTTTCACTGGCACCAGGTGCCCGCTACATTGCCCAACTGGCTGTTTTCTACACATGAAGCGAGGACTTCCCTCCCTCACCTCGATGGGTCAGTGTGGTAAATGCACTGGTTGGTGTGGCACTGAGTCACATTTCCTCTGGTGGGGGGGAACCCAGAACAAGGGAACACAGTCTGAAAATTCGACCTAGGCCATTCAGGAGTGAAATCAAGAAGTACTTTTTCACATGAGTGGAAATCTGCAACTTGCTCCCCAAAAAGGCTGTAGATGCTGGGGGTCAATTGAAATTTTAAGATTGAGAGTGATAGATATTTGTTAGGTAAGGGTATCAATGGATATAAAACAAAGGCGGGTGAATGGAGTTGAGGTGCAGATCATCCATGATCTAATTGAATGGCGGAACAGGCTCAAGGTGATCAATGGCCGACTCCTATTCCTATGTTTCTATAAATCATAAAGACTGGGAAGGTTGTAGGTGGACTTTATCCTGTTTCCCTGAGGTAGAACTATGTGTTGAAACAGCTGATCTCAGCTTGATTGGTAATGGCAGTGCTACAATTGGCCACAATGCCTCTGAGTTCGGGAGTGGAAAAAAATCAGTCAGGCTTCTGGTTACTATTGGATGACCCCTGCTGAAAAGTGAGTGTGGGCCAGGTGAGTGAGGACAAGATTGAGATTAGCTGTGATGGCTGACACAGTCCAATAGTCGGCAACATTTACTGTTTAGTATCGCGCTGGAGTGATTTATCAAAAGTCTACTTAAAGAAGCGTGCCCAAGGAAGTCAATGGCACCAGGAGGAGAGGGAAACATTGGGAAAGAAGAAGCAGGCCTTAGTTATAGTGGTGCAGTTCAGAAGGTCGTGGGTGCAAGCCCCATTCCAGGACTTTAATACATAATTTGGGCTGACACTTGAGTTCAGTTCTGAGTGAGTGCTGTATTATTGGAGGTGCTGCCTTTCAGATGAGACGTTAAACCGAGGCCCCAATTGTCTGTTCTGGTGGTTATAAAAGATCCTATAGCACTACTAGAAGAAGAGCCAGCATTTGCCCCTCAACCAACACCACCAAAACGGACTAACTGGTCACTCATCTGTTTGTGGGATCTTACTGTGTTTTCACATAAAACAACACTTTTAAGTGACTGCACTTAACAAGTAATTTATTGTGAAACATTTTGGGACATTCAACAGATGTGAAAGTTGCTGTGTAAGTGCAAGTCTTTATTTTCTTTTTTCCCCACAGATGTTCATTGGTAAAGGGACAGGGAACATGAGACGAAAAGAAAGGAATTTAAATAGAGGGTATGGACAGAATGTACAAAGGACACAAATCTTTAAAATGCTACATAAAAACTCCTAACTTACCAAACAAGAAATTTATGACCACATTTTTGCATATTTTCCATTCCATAATATACAGACAGGATAATAGCAGCCGTGCAGTGAGCCACTGTGTTAGTCAAATCACACAGTTCTGACAATGTCCTAGAGTATGGATAAAAACCGTGAGATTGAATGGCATCCTTAGTCTCACTTCTACTGTTTGTGCCAATACCTTATCTAGTTATGGCAGTGAGTAACTGAGTGCTACAATTGATCTCAGTGCCCCCCCCCCGGGTTAAGAAGCAGAACATCGGCCAGAATGTCCGCTCCTGATCATTAACTAGCGATCCATGCACTGTGTATGGATATTGGCCGAGGACAGGGTTAGACTCAGCTGGGGTGCCTCCTCTCCAGTCAAACAGAGTGCTGACATGCATTATCAGGGCTAACAACAACAAACAGTAGTAACACCACCAACAACAACCAACAACAACAACTTGCATTTATAGAGCGCATTTAATGTGAAGAATGTCCCAAGGCACTTCACAGATAGGCATGAAGAATAATGACAGATTACCGGAGGACAACTAACACCTGTGGAACGATTTCTGATCTATTTATGACTCAAATCCCACACCAACATGGTTGACTCTTAACTGCCTTCTGAAGTGGCCAAGCAAGTCACTCAGTTGTATGAAACGACTATTTGAAGAAGGCCCACCACCAGTTTCTCAAGGGCAACTACAGATGGGCAATAAATGCCGGCCTTGCCAGCAATGCCCACATCCCAAGAAGGAATATATGAAAATAAAATGAGATCATTGACTGGTACAACAGCATTACAAGTATGTGTCTCTATTGAATGGAAACAAACCTTAGGGTACAACAGAAACCTTGCTTTAGTTATTTATGCCGATTGTGACCCAAAATACAAGACGAAATGCAATCTCCGTATTCGCATGATGCCAGAAAAGAGTTTGTAAAAGTACAGACTCAACTTCAAATGTGGTTTGCTCAGTTTAGTCACTTCTACCATGAAAAGGGGCTCCCTGTGTCTGTGGCTCCACAGACAGTTCTGCTTTCTCACAGGTACAAATGAATATGACTGTGTGTGCTTTCAAATGCTAACTGTGAGAGCAAAGATGAAAAAGATGTCGGCCCTGAAATTCCCACAGGTTGCGTTCCTAGGGGATGTGTTCGGATCATGTCCCCCAACAGTGACCTCCAGCACTGACCCCTCCTAGAGATTGCGGGGTCAGTGGGAAGGTATCTCATGCTCATGGGGCAAATCGGCACAACTGCCACTTGCGGCACTTCTTTGGCACCCAACTGCCATGTGTGCCTGGATGGCTGAGTTGAGTTGATTGCCTAGGCACCTGACCCTGCAAATGCTCTTCAGGATCCATGTAGGATTACCAACCCTCCAGGATTGTCCTGGAGTCTCCGGGAATTAAAGAGCAATCTCCCAAACACAGCTGCGAGTGGCCCAGGACAAAAATTATAGTGGCACTAAAAAACAAAATCGGAGATGGGATAAAAGGCTGTTTGATTGACAGTAAAGAATCATCCAATATGGGTAATGAAGAGTCTGTTTGCTTTCCAATTAGTGTGGGAAAGCATTCCGCCGTTAGGATGGACGTGTCGCGTGACCAATGGCAGGAGAGTGAGGGTGGGGCAGTTAAAAGGTGGGAGGGCATGTGATGAAACCTACAGGAATATGCCCAACCAGAGTTGGCAACCGTAGGTCTATGCCAGTTGCAAGGCCTGGACCACACTGGTGGGGGCAACATGAGCCCACCTTTCTCGATGTACTGACTGCCACTGATAGGTGGGCACCCATCTATGGCCAGGACCGGGACCTCCTGGCTCAGGAGGTTCACCCCCTTGGCCCCACCCCAGGCCTGTCATTTGCATCACAAAGGAACAGATGGAGCTCTGCCGCTTATACAGCAACCAGGAACCTCCCAGAAAATGGCGGCTTGGGCGTTCCACAGGTCTCCTGCTGAAATTAAGTTGGGAAACCTGTGGAATTTCAGATCCTCTGTATTATATTGGATTGTCACAAGGGTTAATCACAAGCTGCTTTGAATCTGTTACAGTCCAGTGATGGTGTAAAATTCTCCTGAACGTATTAAATTTTCAAATTAACATATGCAAGGGGTCTTATGCCTGTTTTAGGCAGCCGCCGGGGATGCCTAAGAAATGGGCCTGATGAATTTAGCAGTATGCTGAATGCAGGAGCAGATTGGGCACAGGCCGTCCCATTGCACAATTGGTCAGCATTGCGTCCGATTTACACCCGAAAAACTGCCGCAATGTATTCCAATTTCTCCCCCTGGTATTTTTTTTATTTGCTTGCGTACACTGAACCAATGGTTTTAAACCCCTTGACCTCTTTCCTGCTCTGTTATCTCAAGCCACTTAATATGTAACAAGTAAACCACATTCTTGCCTCTCCTACCTTCTATCATACAGACTAAAAAGACTTTTCCCTCAGTTCCCTTCATCCATCCAATTGTCTTTCCTCAAGACTTTGATCCATGCTGATATACAATTCATGGGAACAGGCAGCCCTTCCAGTACCTTGCACAACTGATCTTTGGTCATGTCTGATCCCAAATAAACACTGTTGATCAAAGTCACAAATGACATCCTATGTGACTGTGACAAAGGTAAACTATCCCTCCTTGCCCTTCTCGATCTGTCTGCAGCCTTTGACACGTTTGACCACTCCATCCTCCTCCAACGCCTCTCCACCATCGTCCAGTTGGGTGATACTGCACTCACCTGGTTCCATTCTTATCTATCTAATCGTAGCCAGAGAATCACTTGTAATGGCTTCTCTTCCCGCTCCTGCATCATTACCTCCGGTGTCCCCCAAGGATCTATCCTTGGCCCCCTCTTATTTCTCATCTACATGCTGTCTCTTGGCGACATCATCCAAAAACACAGCGTCAGTTTCCACATATATACTGACGACGCCCAGCTCTACCTCACCACCACCTCTCTCGGCCACTCCACTGTATCTAAATTGTCAGACTGCTTGTCCGACGTCCAGTACTGGGTGAGCAGAAATTCCCTCCAACTAAATATTGGGAAGACCAAAGCCATTGTCTTTGGTCCCCACCACAAACTGCATCCCCTAGCCACCGACTCCATCCCTCTTCCTAGCATCTGTCTAAGGCTGAACCAGGCTGTTCGCAACCTTGGTGTCATATTTGACCCTGAAATGAGCTTCCGACCACATATTCATGCCATCACTAAGACCGCCTATTTCCACCTCTGTAACATCGCCTGACCAAGCCCCTGCCTCAGCTCATCTGCTGCTGAAACCCTCACCCATGCCTTTGTTACCTCTAGACTTGACTATTCCAACACACTCCTGGCTGGCCTCCCGCGTTTTACCTTACAGAAACTTGAGGTGATTCAAAACTCAGCTGCCCGTGTCCTAACTTGCACCAAGTCCTGTTCACCCATCACCCCTGTGCTCGCTGACCTACATTGGCTTTCCGTTAAGCAACGCCTCGATTTCAAAATTCTCATCCTTGTTTTCAAATCCCTAATCCCTCAATGGCCTCGCCCCTCCCTAATCTCCTTCAGCCCCACAATGCCCCTGAGATATCTGCACTCCTCTAATTCTGGCCTCTTGAACATCCCTGATTTTAATTGCTCCACTATTGGTGGCCATGCTTTCAGCTGCCTAGGCCCGAAGCTCTGGAATTCCCTCCCTAAACTTCTCCGCCTCTCTACCACTCTTTCCTCCTTTAAGACGCTTCTTAAAACCTACTTCTTTGACCAAGCTTTTGGTCATCAGCCCTAATTTCTCCTTATGTGCCTCGGTGTCAAATTTTGTTTTATAACGCTCCTGTGAAGCGCCTTGGGACGTTTTACTACGTTAAAGGCACTATATAAATACAAATAGTTGTTGTTGTTGTTGGGCTATCAAACAATCCTGTTTTAAGTGAATGTCAGGCGAAGGCAGAATCGGGTTTAACTGCAGAATAAAATAACGTTGCAATGCAGCTTTCCCAACCTATTTCATAATGGTGTTGGAAAAAATTGAATGAGGAGGTAGGTCATCAGATATCTCCCATCAGTCTTTGTTACCTGAATATCCCATGACATTTGTCTACATTGTGTATTAGTCTACAAAGAAAGTACCTTCCTCGTTCTCACCAATCTACCTGTCGCAGATACATCTGTCCATGACAGTATTGGTAGCAGTGACCACCGCACAGTCATTCTGGAGATGAAGTCCCGTCTTCACACTGAGGACACCCCCCATCGTGTTGTGTGGCACTACCACCGTGCTAAATGGGATAGATTCAGAACAGATCTAGCAAATCAAAACTGGGCATCCATGAGGTGCTGTGGGCCATCAGCAGCATTGTATTCCACCACAATCTGTAACCTCATGGCCCGGCATATCCCTCACTCTACCATTACTACCGAGCCATGGGACCAAACTGGTTCAATAAGGAGTGTAGAAGAGCATGCCAGGAGCAGCACCAGGCGTACCTAAAAATGAGGTGCCAACCTGAGGAAGCTGCGACACAGGACTACATGCATGCTAAAAAGCAGAAGCAGCATGCTATAGACTAGGCTAAGTGATCCCACAATCAACAGATCAGATCAAAGCTCTGCCGTTCTGCCACATCCAGTCGTGAATGTAGTGGACCATTAAACAAGTAACGGGAGGAGGAGGCTCCATGAATATCCCCATCCTCAATGATGGTGGAGCCCAGCACGTGAGTGCAAAAGACAAGGCTGAAGCGTTTGCAACCATCTTCAGCCAGAAGTGCCGAGTGGATGATCCAGATTGGCTTACTCCTGAGGCCCCCACCATCACAGAAGCCAGTCTTCAGCCAATTCGATTCACTCCACGTGATATCAAGAAACGGTTGAGCGCACTGGATACAGCAAAGGCTGTGGGCCCAGACAACATCCCGGCTATCGTGCTGAAGACTTGTGCTCCAGAACTAGCTGCGCCTCTAGCCAGGCTGTTCCAGTACAGCTATAACATTGGCATCTATCTGACAATGTGGAAAACTGCCCAGGTATGTCCCGTCCACAAAAAGCAGGACAAATCCAATCTGGCCAATTACCGCCCCATCAGTCTACTCTCAATCATCAGCAAATTGATGGAAGGTGTCATCAACAGTGCTATCAAGTGGCACTTACTCACCAATAACCTGCTCACTGATGCCCAGTTTGGGTTCCACCAAGACCACTCGGCTCCTGACCTCATTACAGCCTTGGTCCAAACATGGGCAAAGGAGCTGAATTCCAGAGGTGAGGTGAGAGTGACAGCCCTTGACATCAAGGCAGCGTTTGACCGAGTGTGGTATCAAGGAGCCCTAGTAAAACTGAAGTCAATGGGAATCGGGGGGGGGAAACTCTCCACTGGCTGGAGTCTTACCTAGCACAAAAGAAGATGGTTGTGGTGGTTGAAGGTCAATCATCACAGCCCCAGGACATCGCTGCAGGAGTTCCTCAAGGCAGTGTCCTAGGCCCAACCATCTTCAGCTGCTTCATCAATGACATTCCCTCAGAACTGGGGATGTTTGCTGATGACTGCACAGTGTTCAGTGCCATTCACAACTCCTCAGATAATGAAGCAGTCCATGACCGCATGCAACAAGACCTGGACGACGTTCAGGCTTGGGCTGATAAGTGGCAGGTAACATTCGCGCCACAGAAGTGCCAGGCAATGACTATCTCCAACAAGCGAGAGTCTAACCACCCCTTGACATTCAACAGCATTACCATCACTGAATTCACCACCATCAACATCCTGGGGGTCACCATTGACCAGAAACTTAACTGGACCAGCCACATAAATACTGTGGCAACAAGAGCAGGTCAGAGGCTAGGTATTCTGTGGTGAGTGTCTCACCTCATGACTCCCCAAAGCCTTTCCACCATCTATAGGGCACAAGTAAGGAGTGTGATGGAATACTCTCCACTTGCCTGGACAAGTGCAACTCCAACAACACTCAAGAAGCTCGACACCATCCAGGACAAAGCAGCCCACTTGATTGGCACCCCATCCACCACCTTAAACATTCACTCCCTCCACCACCGGCATACCGTGGCTGCAGTGTGTACCATCTACAAGATGCACTGCAGCAACTCGCCAAGGCTTCTTTGGCAGCACCTCCCAAACCCGCGACCTCTACCACCTAGAAGGACAAGGGCAGCAGGCGCATGGGAACACCACCACCTCCAAGTTCCCCTCCAAGTCACACACCATCCCGCCTTAGAGGTATATCGCCGATCCTTCATCATCGCTGGGTCAAAATCCTGGAACTCCCTACCCAACAGCACTGTGGGAGTACCTTCACCACACAATTAGAGGGTGAGAAGGTTGGATCTCAAACAAGCGTGCTAAGCTTGAAGGAGACTATGAAGGTATGAGAGCGGAATTGAGTAGAGTGGATTGGGAAAATAGATTAAAGGGTAAGACGATACATGATCAGTGGTGTACATTTAAGGAGTTATTTTATAACTTCCAAAAAATATATATTCCACTGAAGAAAAGGGTGTAAAAGAAAAGACAGCCATCCGTGGCTAAGTAAAGAAATTAAGGATAGTATTCGACTAAAAACAAGGGCATATAAGGTAGCCAAATCTAGTGAGAGGATTGGGAAAACTTTAAAAGACAGCAAAAAATAACAAAAAGATTGATTAAGAAAGGGAAGATAGATTATGAAAGTAAATTAGCAAAAAATATAAAAACAGATAGTAAGAGTTTTTATAGTTATATAAAAAGAAAAAGGGTGGCTAAAGTAAATGTTGGTCCCTTAGAGGATGAGACCGGGAAATTAATGGTGGGAAATATGGAGATGGCAAAAACACTGAATGAATATTTTACATCAGTCTTTACAGTAGAAGACACTAAGAATATCCCAACACTGGACAAACAGGGGGCTAAAGGGGGGGAGGAGCTAAACACGATCAAAATCACTAAGGAAGTGGTACTCGGTAAAATAATGGGACTCAAGGCGGATAAATCACCTGGACCTGATGGCTTACATCCTAGGGTCTTGAGGGAAGTGGCGGTAGGGATTGTGGATGCATTGGTAATAATTTTCCAAAACTCCCTGGACTCGGCAAAGGTCCCGGCAGACTGGAAAACTGCTAATGTAACACCCTTATTTAAAAAGGGCAGTAGACAGAAGGCTGGAAACTATAGACCGGTTAGCCTAACATCTGTGGTAGGTAAAATTTTGGAGTCCATTATTAAGGAGACAGTAACAGGACATTTGGATAATCATAATTTAATAGGACAAAGTCAGCATGGTTTTATGAAGGGGAAGTCATGTTTGACAAATTTGCTGGAGTTCTTTGAGGAAGTAACGTATAGGGTGGATAAAGGGGAACCAGTGGACGTAGTGTATTTAGACTTCCAAAAGGCATTTGACAAGGTGCCACACAAAAGATTATTGCTTAAGATAAAAAATCACGGGATTGGGGGTAATATTCTGGCATGGATAGAGGATTGGCTATCTAACAGAAGGCAGAGAGTTGGGATAAATGGTTCATTCTCAGACTGGCAATCAGTAACTAGTGGTGTTCCGCAGGGGTCAGTGCTGGATCCCCAACTCTTTACAATCTATATTAACGATTTGGAGGAGGGGACCGAGTGTAACATATCAAAGTTTGCAGATGATACTAAGATGGGAGGGAAAGTAGTGAGTGAGGAGGACATAAAAAACCTGCAAGGGGACATTGACAGGCTAAGTAAGTGGGCAGAGATTTGGCAGATGGAATACAATACTGGAAAGTGTGAGGTTATGCACTTTGGCAGGAAAAATCGTAGAGCAAGTTATTATCTTAATGGCAAGAAACTGGAAAGTACTGAAGTACAAAGGGATCTGGGGGTCCTGGTGCACGAAACTCAAAAGGTTAGTATGCAGGTGCAGCAAGTGATTAAGAAGGCCAATGGAATGTTGGCTTTCATTGCTAGGGGGATAGAATATAAAAATAGGGAGGTATTGCTTCAGTTGTACAAGGTATTGGTGAGACCGCACCTGGAATACTGCGTACAGTTTTGGTGTCCATACTTAAGAAGACATACTTGCTCTCGAGTCAGTACAAAGAAGGTTCACTCGGTTAATCCCGGGGATGAGGGGATGGACATATGAGGAGAGGTTGAGTAGATTGGGACTCTACTCATTGGAGTTCAGAAGAATGAGAGGCGATCTCATTGAAACATATAAGATTGTGAAGGGGTTGGATCGGGTGGATGCGGGGAGGATGTTCCCGATGATGGGTGAAACTAGAACTAGGGGGCATAGTCTTAGAATAAGGGGCTGCTCTTTCAAAACTGAGATGAGGAGGAACTACTTCACTCAGAGGGTGGTAGGTCCATGGAATATGCTGCCCCAAAAAGCTGTAGGAGCTACATCATTACATAAATTTAAAACAGAAATAGGCAGTTTCCTAGAAGTAAAGGGAATTAAGGGTTATGGGGAGCGGGCAGGAATTTGGACATGACTCTAGGTTCGGATCGGTCATGGCCCTGTGGGTAGCGGAGCGGGCCCAGGGGCCGTGTAGCCTGATCCTGCTCCTATTTCGTGTGTCTAATTCTGTTAGATGCAGGAGATGGTTCTGTGATAGTGGATTGGCGGTTAGGATCAGATCAGCCATGATCTTATTGAATGGCGGAGCAGGCTCGAGGGGCCGATTGGCCTACTCCTGCTCCTATTTCTTATGTTCTTATGTTCTTAAACTGCAGCAGTTCAAGAAGGCGGCTCACCACTACCTTCTCAAGGGTAATTAGGAATGGGCAATAAATGCTGGCCTTGCCAGCGACGCCCACATCCCATAAACGAATAAAAAAAAGGATTCTTATACTTTCTGTATGAGGTTTTTGTCTCTCAAGCCTTCTCTTGGTTATACTTACTTAATGGCCTGGAATTTCCTCCGACTTCTGCTGCTGTAACTTTGCCAAACCCCACGTGTTTTCCAGCAAAGTCTTGAGGAAATTCCGGGCCAATATTTTCTTCCCCATGCTCCAATTATCTTCCCTCTTCTCCTGAATGCACTGACTCATGCTGGGATAAAGTTCCATGGGTACCAACACCCATCCAATACCCCACCCAATTGACCTCCTGTGAACTTTGATAGTGAGCACTGAAAGAAAGAAGTTGCATTTATGTAGCACCTTTCGACTTCAGGATGTCCCAAAGCGCTTTACAGTCAATTAAGTACTTTTGAAGTGTAGTCACTGTTGTAATGTAAGAAATGTGGCAGCCAATTTGTTCACAGCAAGGTCCCACAAACAACAATGCGATAATGACCAGATAATCTGTTCAATAGTGAATGTTGATTGAGGGATAAATATTGGCCAGGACACCGGGGATAACTCCCTTGCGCTTCTTTGAAATAGTGCCGAAATAAGTGTAGATTCAAGATCCACACAGAGATTTGAGCACATAATGCAGGCTGATGTTTCAGTGCAGTGCTGAGGGAGTGCTGCACTGTCAGAGGTGCCGTCTTTCGGATGAGATGTTAAATCAAAGCCCTGCCTGCGCCCTCGGGTGGAGGTAAAAGATTCCATGGCACTATTTGAAGAAGAGAAAGGGAGTTCTTCAATAACTGGCCAATATTTATCCCTCCAAAAATACATAAGACAGATTATCAGGTCATATATTTCATTGCTGTTTGTCCGACCTGCTGTGTGCAAATTGGCTGTCATGTTACTATTGAGTGAGTACACATTGGTAGTAAAATGCTTTGGAATGCACTGAGGTTGTGAAAAGCATTGTATAAATGCAAATATTTCTTTCTTTTTTTATGTTCACAGAGGTGGGAACAGGCACTGAACAGTGAAGGGAGAGTACTGAAGGCATGGTGCAAGTATAGGGCGTGAAAACACTGTTTTCTTTGCCTGGATCCTGCCATTCCCTTTTGGAGACTGGCACGCCTCATACCTCTGGGCCTATCAGCCTCCAAACTTACGCCAGATCACACTAAGGCTAAGAAAGTCCTTGTTTCAGGCATGGGGCGGGGGTGGGGTGGGGGGTTGCCATGATTGCCGCAGATGGAGGTTCCGCCCTAGACAAGAGCCTCTGGAAACTAACAGCAGCCCAGGTCCAGCAAATGTGGGTCATGGCCTATTTTCCAGGCCTTCTGCTTAGGGTTGCCAGCACTGATTGGACTGTATTTTGAAAGGTTTCACCTCCTCCAACCATCCCACCCTCACTCTCCTGCCATGCCATCAGCTGCTTGACACTTTAATCCTTGTGATAATTAATCAATAATGGTGGCTATAATAATCCTCTGATCACCAGAAACTGCTCTATAAATCAAATGGTTTTATCAGAGCGCGCATGCGACAGGGCTGCATCGCATCCTGCTCACAGGAGTGTCTGGGATATTATACTTTAACTCTGGAAGACTTCCAGATAATCGGGAAGGGTTGGCAACCTGACTTGCACTGCACTCCTGTCAGAGTACCAGGGCTACATACAATGTCGCGACACATAGTGAGCAGAGGAACTTTTATCCAGATTTACTCCCAGCTACTTTTTCATTAAATTTTAACTTTGATGAAAATACAGCCCATTGTTGAACTCTCTTGAAGTCCCTCCCTAAATCCCTCCATCTCTAGCTCTCCCACTTTAAAAACCCCCACAAAATCTATCTTTTTGACCATGCTTCATGTCTTCTCTCCTAATTCTTCCACTACTCTTTCTTCTCAGGTGGATATTTTTTTTTAAACTTTCATTCCGGGATGTGGGCATCGCTGCCAAGGCCAGCATTTATTGCCCATCTTTAATTGCCCTTGAGAAGGTGGTGGCGAACTGCGATCTTGAACCGCTGCAGTCCGTGTGGTGAAGGTACTCCCACAGTGCTGTTAGGGAGGGAGTTCCAGGATTTTGACCCAGCAACGATGAAGGAATGGCAATATATTTCCAAGTTAGGATGGTGTGTGACTTGGAGGGGAACTTGCAGGTGATGGTGTTCCCATGCGCCTGCTGCCCTTGTTCTTCTAGGTGGTAGAGATCGCGGGTTTGGGGGGTGCTGCTGAAGAAGCCTTGGCAAGTTGCTGCAGTGCACCTTGTAGATGGAACACACTGCAGACATGGTGCACCGGTGGTGGAGGGCGTGAATGTTTAAGGTGGTGGATGAGGTGCCAATCAAGCGGGCTGCTTTGTCCTGGATGGTGTCGAGATTCTTGAGTGTTGTTGGAACTGCACTCTTCCAGGCAAGTGGACAGTATTCCATCACACTCCTGACTTGTGCTTTGTAGATGGTGGAAAGGCTTTGGGGAGTCAGGAGGTGAGACACTTCCTGCAAAATACCCAGCCTCTGGCCTGCTCTTGTTGCCACAGTATTTATGTGGCTGGTCCAGTTAAGTTTCTGGTCAATGGTGACCCCCAGAATGTAGATGATGGAGAATTCGGTGATGGTAATGCCGTTGAATGTCAAGGGGAGGTGGTTAGACTCTTGCTTGTTGGAGATTGTCATTGCCTGGCACTTGTGTGGCGTGAATGTTACTTGCTACTTATCAGCCCAAGCCTGAACGTCATCCAGGTCTTGCTGCATGCGGGCATGGACTGCTTCAATTTCTGAGGAGTTGCAAATGGAACTGAACACTGTACAGTCATCAGCGAACATCCTTACTTCTGACCTTGTGATGGAGGAAAAGTCATTGATGAAGCAGCTGAAGATGGTTTGCGTCTAGGACACTGCCCTGAGGAACTCCTGCAGCGATGTCCTGGGGCTGAGATGACTGATCGCCAACAACCACAACCATCTTCCTTTGTGCTAGGTATGATTCCAGCCAGTGGAGAGTTTTCCCCTGATTCCCATTGACTTCAGTTTTACTAGGGCTTCTTGATGCCACACTCGGTCAAATGCTGCCTTGATGTCAAGGGCAGTCACTCTTACCTCAACCCATAAAAGATCTCAAGGCACTATTTTTAAGAAGAGCAGGGGAGTTCTTCCCGGTGTCCTGGCCAATATTTATCTCTCAACCAACATTCAGTAAAACAGATTATCTGGTCATTACCTCATTGCTGTTCCCCCTGGTACGGCCCTCATCTTCGCTCCCTTAACTCCAAGGGACACAGACTTGACTGGATATGGCGGACAACTGGTTTAGCCATTCACCACCAGATCTGGCTGGACCACATAAAGCATTATCGGGTCTTGCTTACGTCTGCCAAAATTGCTCACGACTCCAGAATCCTTCTGGAATGCAAAGATAAACCCCAGCTTCTATTCTCCAATGCTAACCATCTTCTTAAACCCCTCTCCCCTGTCTCCTCCGCCCTCACCTCCGACAACAAGTGTGAATAGCTCATGGACTTCCTTGTCTCTAAGACTGAGACCATCCGTTCAGCTGCCTTTGCCACTTCCTTCCCCTAGCCCACCATGCCAAACTTCCTCTAAGGTTTCCCCCTGCCCTAGCCCTGAACTTACATCTTTCTCCAGTTTCTCTCCAATCGCCCCTCATGACCTCTCCGCTCTCCCCTCATGACCTCTCCACACTCATCTTGTCCATGAGACCCATTTCCTGCTCCCTTGACCATATTCTCACCAAACTGCTGACCACCCAACTTCCTTTCCTGGCTCTCATGTTAGCTGACATTGTTAACGGTTCTCTCTCCTCAGGTACTGTTCCCCTCTCCCTCAAATCTGTCATCATCACCCCTCTCCTCAAAAAACCAACCTTTGATCCCTCTGTCCTTGCAGACTACCACCCCATCTCCAACCTTCTTTTCCTCCCAAAATCCGTGCCCATCTTTCCCGCAATTCCATGTTTGATTCCCTCCAATCAGGTTTCCACCTCTACCACAGTACCGAAACGGCTCTTATCAAAGTCACAAATGACATCCTTTGTGACTGTGACAAAGGTAAACTATCCCTCCTCGTCCTTCTGGACTTGTCTGCAGCCTTTGGCATGGTTGACCACTCCATCCTTCTCCAACGCCTCTCCACCGTCATCCAGCTGGGTGGGACTGTACTCGCCTGGTTTCATTCTTATTTATCTAATTGTAGCCAGAGAATCACCTGCAATGGCTTCTCTTCCTGCTCCCGCATCGCTACCTCTGGTGTCCCTCAAGGATCTATCCTTGGCCTTCTCCTATTGCTCACCTATATGCTGCCCCTTGGCGACATCATCCGAAAACATAGCATCAGTTTCCACATATACACGCTCTACCTCACTGTAAAGTCTGTGTGTTCTAGTTGTAATTAATAACACACAGGCTACAAGATTAAAGTTCAACAGGTCTTTACTGGTTGGAGGTCAGGACTATCTGAAATACATCTTACTACACAGTGCTTATATACCGGTGGTCACCACCGGTATTACGTATACAGCAGCCAGAGAAAGTAGTACATCTCTTAAGGTGGAACAGGCTTAAGTTCTCTTAAGGTGGAACAGGTTACATACACCACAATCCTCCCTTTTTAGCTTAATAGTCATATCCCCATTTAACATAACGTCATAACATATATACATATATAACTTCAGGTATAACAGTTCAAAGGTTCAGTCTCTCAGGAGGCCTTCTGATTCGGTCTGGATAACGCCTTTCAGTGGTCTCTGATTCTTGTTGCTGAGGTGACTCTGCTTGTTGGTTCCCTATGTATTGGACGTCATCATCAGGTACAGTCCCTGCCGAGGTAGATGCTTCAGGTTCATTAACGTCTTCCACAGTTGTCTCTGTCGCAACCATGGGTTCGACTCTTGCTCTTGATTCTACCAGTTGATCCGCATGACGCCTTATCACATTGTTACCAATATCTACTGTGTACATCAGAGGTCCTTGTCTGGCCCGAATTGTTCCGGGCTGCCATTTTTCATTTCCATAGCCCCTTGCCAACACTGGTTGTCCTACTTCGAAACTTCGAGTGGACTTGTTATTAATATGCCGGAACTGTTTGTTTTCCACTTCCCTCCGCACATTTGGTTTTAACAAGTCCAACCTGGACCGCAACCTCCTGTTATAAAACATCATGGCAGGACTTTGGTTAGTCACTGCATGAGCGGCGTTTCGATACACCATTAGGAAATTGTCCACCTTGTGCTGTAGCGGAATCTGATCATCGTTCATGGCCTTTATTGCCTTTTTGAATGTTTGGACAAATCTCTCGGCCAACCCGTTTGTCGCCGGGTGATATGGGGCAGAGGTATAATGTTTCACCCCATTCTTCTTTAAGAATTTTTGGAATTCTTCCGACACGAACTGTGGTCCGTTGTCCGAACAGATCTGTTCTGGCAATCCGTTCCTTGCGAATATTGTTCTTAACACCGCAATTGTCTTTTCTGAAGTAGTGGTATTCATCTTGATCACTTCTGGCCATTTGGAATGTGCGTCCACCGCAATTAGGAACATGGAGTCCATGAATGGACCAGCAAAGTCAATATGTACGCGTTGCCATGGGGCTGAAGGCCATTCCCATGGGTGTAGTGGTGCGATCGGAGGTGCATTTTGCACTTTTTGGCACCCAGCGCAGCTTTTCGTCAACTCCTCTATCTGTTGGTCAATACCCGGCCACCATACATAAGCCCTAGCAAGACTTTTCATCTTAACTCCCCCCAGATGACCTTCATGCAGTTCTTTTAGAACTCTTTCCCTTAACTTGGGAGGAATAATCACTCTTGTCCCGTACATCAAAGTACCATGGCAGACGGACAGCTGGTCTCGCCTTGCCGAGAATGCCGGTAACAGAGGATCACCACGTGTTGGCCATCCTTTCACTGTCACCTCGTAGACTCTGGACAGTGTCGGGTCGTTCCTGGTTTCTCTTTCAATACTTGCATTGGTGACTGGTAAACACTCGATGATGGTCGAATGAAATAACTCAACAGGGTCAACTTTCGTCGTTTCTTCTTCTTCAGGTAGTGGCAGGCGCGACAGCCCATCAGCATTGCCATGCTGCTTCGTACCTTTGAATTCTATTTGATATTGATGTGCCCCTAGGAAAAGGGACCATCTCTGGAGACGCTGTGCTGTCATCACTGAAACACCCTTCTTAGGGTTAAAAATGGATACCAATGGCTGATGGTCTGTCAGAAGTGTGAATTTTTGGCCCTGCAGGTAATGATTAAACTTCTTCACTCCCCATACAAGGCTGAGAGCCTCCCTATCGATCTGCGCATAGTTGCGCTCAGCGGAGGTCAATGATCTGGATGCAAACGCGACTGGCCTTTCCGTGCCATTTGGCAACTTGTGTGAGAGTACTGCCCCAATACCATATGGAGAAGCATCACAAGCCAACCGAATAGGCAGTGTCGGGTTGAAGTGAGCCAACACTTCCTCTGAGGTGATCAATTCTTTGCTTTTGCGAAATGCCTTCTTACAGTTTTCGCTCCATTCCCATGGTACCCCCTTCTGTAAAAGAGTGTTTAGCGGATGCAGTACCGTGGATAGGTTTGGTAGAAATTTATGGTAATAGTTAATCAATCCTAGAAACGACCTCAACTGAGAGACATTATCCGGAGCGGGAGCCTTTACAACTGCCTCTATCTTGTCAGGAGACTTATGAAGCCCCTCCCGGTCAATGACATGACCACAGTACGAGATCCGCTTCTGGAAGAACTCGCATTTCTGCCGATTAACTCTAAGTCCATACTCTTTCAGTCTGTTGAGCACCAGTTCCAAGTTTGCGAGGTGTTCTTCATCACCATCACCTGTAATCAGAATATCGTCCAGGTAACATTGTGTGCCTGGAATTCCCTGTAATACCTGCTCCATGGCCCTCTGCCAAATTGCTGGAGCCGATGCCACTCCAAAAACCAGTCTATTGTACCGGTACAAACCTCGATGCGTGTTGATCGTGAGGTATTGGCGTGACTCTTCTTCAACCTCCATCTGCAAGTACGCCTGCGCCAGGTCTATCTTGGTGAAGTGTTTCCCTCCAGACAACGAAGCAAAAATATCCTCAATCCGCGGAAGCGGATACTGCACCGTGTGAAGCACCGGATTAACGGTGATTTTGAAATCTCCACAGATGCGAACCTTCCCTGGTTCTCCTGGCTTGTTGCTCGAAGGACGTTTCATAACGGGAACAATGGGCGTAGCCCACTCACTCCAATCTACCTTAGGCAGTACACCTGAACGTTCTAGCGCTTCCAGTTCTGCTTCTACAGTAGGTCGTATTGCATAGGGTACCGGTCTGGCTTTAAAAAATTTTGGTTGTGCATGTTCATCAATCTTGATGTTTGCTGTAATTCCTCTCAGTGTTCCCAGTCCCTGCTGGAACACCTCTTTAGCATCATCCAATATTCTGGACAATCGTTTAGGTTTGACATCTGTTTCCCCGGAATCTACCATTAGTGCCTTCAAGGAGTGCCAGTCCATATTCATTTTCCTAATCCACTCCCGTCCCAGTAGTGGTGGACCTCCTTCAGGTAGCACATATAAGTCCATTACTTGGCTTTCTTCGCCCTTGTGGACCACTTTTACCTCTATCTTTCCGACGGGGTACACTCTTTGCCCCATGTATGTTTTCAATATAATCTCCGTATCCCGTAGGGGAATATGTTGGAATAACCTTTTGTAATCTTTCTTATTCATGACCGTCAATGCCGATCCAGTGTCCAATTCCATCTTTACTTGGGCTCCTGCTATCTGAAGGGTGATCCAAATTGTCTGGAGATCTGCATCCTTACCAACGTTGTGTACTCTTAAGCTACCCAGTTCATTACTGCTAGCGTCTGAATCTGACTTCTGTTCGGTCGAACTGTTCTTTGTCACCTTGTGTACCTTTATGTATTTTCCTTGCAGTGACTTTTTGTTGCTGGTCTTCTTTCCTGACCGGCATACTTTAGCTATGTGGCCAAGCCTACCACACGTTCTGCATTCTTGGTTTTTAAACCAACACTGGTTCTGATCGTGCGTTGTCTTTCCGCAACGATAACATTTTACAGTACTCAAACCCAATTTATTTGTACTGAGTTCCGGTGACCGTAGCTGCACTACTGCCGTGCCTCTCGCTGCGGCTTCGTGTGCTGCTGCCATAGTGACCGCTTTCTCAAGCGTCAGCTCATTCTCCTCGAGCAATCGCTTTTGTGTATCTTCTTTTAATAAACCACACACAAATTTATCTCGTAGCGCCTCTGTCAATCTCGTTCCGAATTGACAGTACTTTGCTAGCTTACGCAATTCCATTAAATATTCAGCATTGCTTTGATCCTTCAGCTGCCTTCTGCTGTAAAATTTAAATTGTTCCGCTAGCATCAGCGGCGTGGGGTTTAGGTGATTTTTCAGGACAGTAACAATCTCCTCGAACGTCTTATCCGCCGGTTCATCTGGTGATACAAGGTGCTTCAATTGCCCGTATGTCTTCGCACCCATTAAGTTTAATAATGTTAGTGCTTTCTCTGCATCTGGGATCTTATTTGCTTTACAATAATTTTGTATGCGTTCTACATACATAGCCCAATCTTCGATGTCGCTATCAAAGGTATTAATGTTCCCATGTTTAGGCATCGTTGCAATTTAATTTATTTTTATCCAAGATGGCGGCTTCCGCGCTCTTTTCTTCGTCCTCCACCTACAAAATGGTGGTTTTCCCGCGCTTGTCGGTCTTCACCCTTCCCCCGACGCTGTCTCCGCTTCACCGCGGCTCTCGCGCCTTCAGTTGCCCCCAGACGCTGCGCCTTTTTGCCCGAATGCGGCCCGGCCCTTATCACCAGCCGCGATCGATGTCCCCGCGCTGCGCCTTTCGGCCCGAATGCGGCCCGGCCCTTATCTCCGGTCGCGATCGATCTCACCGCCCTTATTCCTCCGTCTTCCCTCCCCGTCTGTACAGCCAACGTGGCCGATTTTCTGGTCGCGTCGCTGCCCGGCTTACCCACTACCGAGGTAGAAAGAAGATAGCTGACAGCCGCTGATGGAGGCTTCGAGTTCAGGGTGTCTTCTGCACTCTGGTTTCTCGATGTCTGCCGCGCGACGTGTCTTCCAGCAGGGTGATGAGGGTGGAAACCTCTCTTCGACGTCCGTTCAGTGGACGAAGCCGCCGTGGATATAACTGCCGCAGGGTAAGAATCTGACTCGTCGCCACTGTAAAGTCTGTGTGTTCTAGTTGTAATTAATAACACACAGGCTACAAGATTAAAGTTCAACAGGTCTTTACTGGTTGGAGGTCAGGACTATCTGAAATACATCTTACTACACAGTGCTTATATACCGGTGGTCACCACCGGTATTACGTATACAGCAGCCAGAGAAAGTAGTACATCTCTTAAGGTGGAACAGGCTTAAGTTCTCTTAAGGTAGAACAGGTTACATACACCACACTCACCACCACTTCTCTCGACCCCTCCACTGCCTCTAAATTGTCAGACTGCTTGTCCAACTTCCAGTTCTGGATGAGCAGAAAGTTTTTCCAGTTAAATATTGGGAAGACCGAAGCATTGTTTTCGGTCCCCGCCACAAACTCCGTTCCCTAGCCACTGACTCCATCCCTCCCCCTAACTGAGGCTGAACTAACTGTTCGGAACCTTGGTGTCATATTTGATCCTGAACTGAGCTTCTGACCACATATCCGCAGCATAACTAAGACCGCCTATTTCCACCTCCGTAACATCGCACGTCTCCGTCCTTGCCTCAACTCATCCACTGCTGAAACCCTCAGCCATGCCTTTGTTACCTCTAGGCTTGACTATTCCAATGCACTCCTGGCTGGCCTCCCACATTCTACCCTACGTAAATTTGTGGTCATCCAAAACGAGTCCTAACTCGCACAAAGTCCCGTTCACCCATCACCCCTGTGCTCGCTGACCTACATTGGCTCCAGGTTAAGCAACGCCTCGATTTCAAAATTCTCATCCTTGTTTTCAAATCCCTCCATGGCCTCGCCCCTCCCTATCTCTGTAATCTTCTCCAGCCCCACAACCCCCTGAGATATCGGCGCTCCTCTAATTCTGCCCTCTTGAGCATTCCTAATTGGTGGCCGTGCCTTTTGTTGCCTAGGCCCTAAGCTCTAGAATCCCCTGCCTAAACCTCTCTGCCTCTCCACCTCTCTCTCCTCCCTTAAGATGCTTCTTAAAACCTACACCTTTGACCAAGCTTTTGGTCACCTGCCCTAATTTCTCCTTATGTGGCTCGGTTTCAAATTTTTTGACTTATAGTACTCCTGTGAAGCGCCTCGGGACATTTTACTACGTTAATGGCACTATATAAATACACATTGTTGTTGTTGTATTGTTGTTTGTGGGAGCTTGCTGTGCACAAGTTGGCTGCCGCGGTTCCTACATTACAACAGTGACTACACTTCAAAAAGTACTTCATTGGCTGTAAGTGTTTGGGATGTCCTGAGGTTCTGAAAGGCGGCTGTATAAATGGGCCGTGTCCAATCCCAGAGTTGTGGCAGTTCCATTTAGGAATTTATTTTTAGGAATGCCTTTACAAATTCATTAGAAATGGCAAACATTGAAAATCTTCTGGAATCTTCCCCTTCTGTTCCGGATGCTGCTAACACATAGTAACCAGAAGAAATTATCCCTGCAAATTTCTTATTTCTTTTTTTAAATGCAGCTGTGTTTGATACGCACAATAGCCCTTCTCTCAATCCCAGTTTTGGATTGTTTCTACGTCGCCTTCGTTGCTTAGGGTTTCACTACTAGAAAAAGGAAGTGCTTCCTCCTAAGGTGGGCGGCACTCCTGTTTCATGAAGTCACTGGAATGGAACTTCACAGCATCATAGCAGGGGGAAATTCCCAGGCAAAACTCCTGTTTCCCGACTGGCTGCATCTATCCAGCTGTGTTTTATTCTCAATTTCCAAGGTGTCAGCCTTGGCTCAGTGGTAACACTCTCATCTATGTGTCATGGGTTCAAGTCCCACTCCAGAGATTTGACCACATAATCTAGGCTGGCACTTCAGTGCTGTGCTGCCTTTTAGATGAGACGTTAAAACTGAGGTGTTAAACTTAGTCTACCCTTTCAGGTGGACTCTCTGGAGAAGAGCGGGGGAGTTCTCCCCGGTGTCCCGACCAACATTTATCAACCAACACCTAAAACAGATGATCTGGTCATTTATTTCATTGCTGTTTTGGGGATCTTGCTGTGCACAATTTGGCTGCCTACGGTACAACAGTGACTATACCCTTTCTTTCTTCCCTCATCTGCTAAAGATGCCGACTCTTGCCAGGGTACGTTTCCTTGGGTGCCATCCACCCTTTGGTATCTTGCCCCAAGAAGTAATTCTTCATCTTGACGCTGGGTTTTCTCAAGCTATTCAACACTGGTGTGGATTTGGTGTGCTGAATGGCCTGTTTCTGTGTTGTAATGTTCCATGATGCAATTTGACGAGGAAAGGCAGATCACGCCAAGCCCTATCCTGATCTCATCTGACATCCATGGATGGCTGGGTAGATGTGAAGAACAGCAATACTGACTGATCTTGTCCCCATCCCTAACCTAGAAGATACTGAGGCCAACCTAGCACCCATGCTGCAGTCATAACTGAAAGCAGGTAACTCAGCATATACCAGGGATCAAACTGGGATCTTCTTGGCAAGTAGTACACCAGGCAGTGCATTAAGTGTCACTTAAAATTAAAAACGTCATCCCAGCAACAAATCTTGACTATTCTACGCATATACTAGTATTGTCCAGTAGAAATCATTGACTAGCCACAAGTGTGGCTATGGCGATACCATTTTAGCCACATGCACTAATTTTAGTAGAAAACACATTCCATACACTCATGCTATACAGGTAACTGTACTTCACATGTGTACATTTACTTCACAAACATCTACCACCATTCAGTAACCAAGGAATTAAAGCACTCACAATGATCAAAAACACTCACACACTCTGCTTTTCATTTTACCATTTTACCAACAAACACACAAAAAGGTTAAAGTTCACATGCATACACCATGCAAATAAGAGTACAGGGTATTGAGTTCACATGCCCAATAGTAATGCCTATTACTTAATTTTGATTTACCAATCAGAAATGCAATTAGCCATATCTGGATTCCCAATTAGCCACATAGGGCTAGTGGCCAATGCATTGGACAACATTGCCTTAAATTGCTAGGAAAAATTGACATAAGTGGCTCTTTACAGTTTGATCACCTTTTGTAAACTGGCCCACTTTTTGATAAAGACCCCTTTCTTCTTGCTGCTTTCACTTGCAGTGCATGAACAAATAATTTAATCTAATCGGGTCTTTAAATGCCAGCGTGACTGCAGGAAGGCTTCCAGTGAACAGGCCTTCAACCAACCAGAAGTTTTCTTTAATGAATCTGCAAAAACAGCACAAGTCAAGTCTCTGGTTGCTGACTTGAGTGGTGCTTTATTAAAGGAACAGAGTCCCGTACAGAGCAATAAGGTGTCAGATTCGATCCCTGAGCTGTGTTCAGTTAAGCTGCTTTTATTTTAACACTGTTTTAATCTAGATTCCAGATGTTTACACTACAAAATCCAACTGCCTTATCCCGATCCTCGGCCCACAATAAACTTGGGTCTATGAGTCAAGTGCTGGCATAAGGAGGCTGGATTTATGAGTGTAAATGTTGGATGACAAGATGACAATTCTCTCAGAATCCAGGTTAAAACAAGGCAAATAGAAAAGCAGCTTTATATATTTCACCTGTGCTAATAGAGAGGGCACAATAACCAGCCTTAGTGCTACTGCGCTGGGAGAGAAGAAATCAGATAGAATGCTTACAGACCAGGCAGATTTTAGGTGTCAGCTGTGGCTCAGTGGTAGCATTCACGCCTGAGTCAGTAGGTTGTGGGTTCAAATCATACTCCAGAGACTTGAGGACATTAGTCCATGCTGACACTCCAGTACAATACTGAGGGAGAGCTACACTGCTGGGGGTGCTGTCTTTCATGAGATATTAAACCGAGGCCCAGTCTACCCTCTCAGGTGGATGTACAAGATCTCATTGCACTACTCAAAAATGAGCAGCGAAGTTCTCCCTGGTGAACCAACATCACTAAAAAGAACAGATTTTCTGGTTAATGGCCCAGAAATTAGGGTCTCCATGGGTGAGTACGCATGGGGTACTCGCCCGTAGGCCCAATGGAAGTGCCGGTTTCCTGCATGCACTGCGCATGCGCAGGAAACTGGCACTTCCGTTCCTCTGAACGAAGGGGTTCAGAGGTCGAACGCGTGCGCAGGAGGGGCTGCGCATGTGCATCGAACTTCGTTTTTTTTTACAGGTTTTCCCGGGAAGGTAAGTCTCCAGAAGTTACACATATAAAAAGCAGTCGCAAGGCCTGCTTTTTACAAGGTAAGTGGTGAATTAATTAAAATTAAAACATTTTTTCCACAGGTTTATTATTTTTAAATACTTTAAAGCAAGGTAAGTTTATTTTTAGCCCCGTCAGTAAATAAAATTATTTTTTTCAAAAATTTAAATTATTGTTTAAAATAGTTATTGATGTGCCTCAATAATTCCGAGACTCGAAGTTAGCAGAACAAAAACAAGGCTTTTATTAACTTAGAACATAACACATAAGAGAGAGAGATGTCTTCCTTCTGGAGACTGAGGCCAGACTGAGCTAGCTTACAAACGGGGCCAGGTATGGGCGGAGCCCTACACACAGCCCATTCCAGCACATTCCAGTATACAATACAGCACATTCCAGTACACAATACAATGAGGTCTGGGGGAAGGGAAATGACACTGAAACCGATCTCAGTCACAGGCAGTGATGAATGGAATATTTCATCACATTCACCCCTTCTATAGATTTAGTCTGTTCGGGGGTTTGATAGTCCTCTACGACCGACGTGGCTGTTGCGGTGCCGCGGGTGTCGGCTGGGTGTCCCCGGTAGCCTCCTGGGTCTCTGCTGGGGGTGCCGCCAGGGTTGTTGAAGGGGTAGTTGGTGGGGGTGCCGTTGGTCGGTGTTCTTCCGGGGGTGATAAAAGAGTAGTGGGTGGGTAAGAGTTGCTGTGATCGTCGTTGCCGCTATTGCCGTGGTTGTTGTCGATGCTGGCTGGGGCGACGTCTTTTATGGACACGGTGTCCTCCCTTCCGTCGGCGTGCCGGACATATGCGTATTGGGGGTTGGCGTGGAGTAGGTGTACTGGCTCCACGAGAGGGTCCGTCTTGTGGCCCCTCACATGCCTTCGCACAAGTAGCGGATGTGGGGTGGAGAGCCATGACGGCATGGATACGCCTGAGGTGGATTTCCGGGGAAAGACAAACATTCGTTCATGAGGCGTGGTATTAGTGGCCGTACGCAATAGCGACCGTATCGAATGGAGCACTTCCGAGAGGACTTCCTGCCAGCGGGAGATAGGGAGGCCCTTGGTCCTTAGAGCTAGAGTGACTGCTTTCCATACTGTCCCGTTCTCTCGCTCCACTTGGCCGTTACCCCGGGGGTTGTAGCTGGTGGTACGGCTCGTGGCGATCCCCCTGGACAGCATGTACTGGCGTAGCTCTTCACTCATGAAGGATGCCCCCCTATCCGTATGGATGTAGCTCGGCATACCGAACAGGCAGAACAGGCTGTTGAGGCATTTAATGACCGTGGCGCTGGTCATGTCTGGGCAGGGGAAGGCGAATGGGAACCGGGAGTATTCGTCCACAATGTTCAGGAAGTAAACATTGCGGTCGACGGACGGGAGGGGGCCCTTGAAATCTAAGCTGAGCCGCTCAAAGGGCCGTGTAGCTTTGATTAAGTGGGCTCTTTCTGGGCGGTAGAACCGAGGCTTGCACTCAGCGCAAGTGCGGCAGTTCCTGGTCAGGGACCGAACTTCCTCAATCGAGTAGGGTAAGTTACGGGACTTTATGAAGTGGAACAGCCGCGTGACCCCTGGGTGGCAGAGGTCGTTGTGGAGGGTCTGTAGCCGATCCCCGGTGGCGCTGGCACACATCCCTCGTGAGAGGGCGTCAGGGGATTCGTTAAGGGCCCCTGGCCGGTAAATGATGTCGTACTCGAAGGTGGAGAGCGCGATCCGCCACCTAAGAATCTTATCATTTTTAATCTTCCCCCTCTGTTTATTGTTGAACATAAACGCTACCGACCGCTGGTCGGTAAGTAGGGTGAAGCGTTTGCCGGCTAGGTAGTGGCGCCAGTGGCGCACTGCCTCCACGATGGCTTGGGCCTCCTTTTCCACGGAGGAGTGTCTGATCTCGGGCCCTTGGAGGGTCCTCGAGAAGAAAGCTACGGGCCGCCCCGCCTGGTTGAGGGTGGCCGCCAAGGCGAAGTCAGACGCATCACTTTCCACTTGAAATGGAGTGTTCTCGTCCACTGCCTGTAGCGTGGCCCGCTCAATATCCTGCTTAATGCTTTTGAAGGCGGCGTGGGCCTCAGCAGAGAGCGGGAAAGAGGATGCTTTCAAGAGGGGGCGGGCTTTGTCGGAGTAGTTGGGGACCCATTGGGAATAATAAGAAAATAACCCCAGGCACCTTTTCAGGGCTTTGGGAGTGTTGGGCAGGGGCAGCTCCCGTAGGGGGCGCAATCGGTCGGGGTCTGGTCCGATTTCCCCATTCTCCACCACGCTGCCTAGTATGCAGAGGCGCGTGGTGTTGTAAACGCACTTGTCCTCGTTGTAGGTGAGGTTGAGTTTTTGTGCGGTTTTCAGGAACCTCTCGAGGTTCGAGTCGTGATCCTGCTGGTTGTGACCGCAGATGGTGACGTTGTCGAGGTAGGGGAAGGTTGCCTGCAAGTAGTGGTCATCGACCATGCGGTCCATCTCCCTCTGGAAGACCGAGACCCCATTCGTCACCCCAAAGGGGACTCTGAGGAATTGGTAGAGGCGTCCGTTCGCCTCGAAGGCGGTGTACGGGCGGTCCTCTGGTCTGATAGGGAGCTGGTGGTACGCTGACTTGAGGTCGATGGTGGAGAACACCCGGTATTGGGCGATTTGGTTCACCATTTCTGATATGCGGGGTAGCGGGTAGGCGTCTAGTAGGGTGTACCTGTTGATCGTTTGACTATAGTCGATCACCATCCGTTTCTTCTCGCTACCCCTTACCACTACCACTTGGGCGCGCCACGGGCTGTTGCTGCGTTCAATAGTGCGCTCTTTCAGGAGCCTGTCTACCTCGGTCGCGATAAACCGCCTGTCCTCCCAGCTGTACCTCCTGCTTTTGGTCGCTATTGGCCGGCAGTTAGGGGTAAGGTTCGCGAATAGCGAAGGCGGCTTTACCTTCAGGGTAGCCAGACCGCACACTGTGAGGGGCGGCTGGGACCCACCGTACTTGAGCGTGATGCTTTGGTGGTTGCACTGGAAATCCAGGCCCAAGATCACGCTCGCACATAGGTTCTTCATGATTAATACTTTAAAATTATCATATACAGTTCCGTTAACGCACAATTGTACCGTGCAGTAACCCAGAATGGTCGATGTCTGGGTTTTGTCAGCCATAGAGATGGTACCCTGAGTAGGGACCACCTTTAGGGAGAGTTGTTGTGCCAGTTCTGGGTGGATAAAGCTCTCCGTGCTTCCACTGTCAATTAAGCATTTAACCCGGCACCCGTTTACCTCGATGTCCACCATTGATCTGGATAGCGGGTGCGGCCTGGTCTGGTCCACTGTGACCGATGCCACTGTAGGGCCCTGATCGATACAAGATGGCGTCCACGCTGTCTGCTCACAAGATGGCGGACCCCACGAGGTCGGGCAAGATGGCGTCCAAGATGGCCGCTCCCACGGCGCACACGCGGCGGTGGCGGGTTTTCCGGCGGTTGGTTTTCCGGCGGGGTTCCCTCTGCACACCTTCCCGAAGTGCCCCTTCTTACCGCACTTAAAGCAGGTGGTGCCTTTCGCCGGGCACAGGTTTCTGGTGTGCTTTGGCTGCCCGCAGAAGTAGCAGTTGGGTCCCTGACGCGTCGCGGCTGTCGTAGGGCTTCTGGGGGGAGAGCGGGGCCCCGCCGGTGTCGGGCTGTCGGGCGGGGACGATGCCTTCCAAGATGGCGGCGCCCTCGGTGCACACGTGGCGGCGTGGACGGCGCGGGCTGAAGAGTAGGCGTCCGAGTTTCTCTGGGCCACATCCAGGGATCGCGCGGTGTCCGCAGCCTGTTTCAGGTCCAACCCCGTTTTTTCCAGCAGTCTTTGCCGGATGTAAGTGGAGCTGAGGCCTGTGATGAAGGCATCGCGAACAAGCTCGTCAGTGTACACTGCGGCTTTTACATCTCGGCACTTGCAGTCTTTGCCAAGCATTTTCAGGGTGCTTAGGAACTCCTCCACCGATTCCCCAGGTCGCTGTGCGCGGGTAGCGAGCAGGTGCCTAGCATACACCTCATTCGTAGGCTGCTGGTAATGCGCCTTTAAGATGTCGCAGGCGGCCAGGTACGTCTCGGCGTCTTGGATGAGGGGGTAAACCCGGTGGCTTACCCAATTCCGCAGAATTCCGAGTCTCATCCTCGCAGCGTCCGTAGCGTCTTTGACGGCTGCGGAATTGTCCAGGAAGAATTCCATACACTCAAACCAGTGTCCGAAGCGTGCTGATGCGTCCGGAGCATGTTGATCCAAATCCAAACGTTCGGGTTTCAGGAGTTGGTCCATAGTGTTGAAAAATAAGTTAATAAAATTGATGTGCCTCAATAATTCCGAGACTCGAAGTTAGCAGAACAAAAACAAGGCTTTTATTAACTTAGAACGTAACACGTAAGAGAGAGAGATGTCTTCCTTCTGGAGACTGAGGCCAGACTGAGCTAGCTTACAAACGGGGCCAGGTATGGGCGGAGCCCTGCACAGCCCATTCCAGCACATTCCAGTATACAATACAGCACATTCCAGTACACAATACAATGAGGTCTGGGGGAAGGGAAATGACACTGAAACCGATCTCAGTCACAGGCAGTGATGAATGTAATATTTCATCACAGTTATTTCATATAATTTATAGTTTATTTAAAAAATGTGATTTAAAAAAAAAATTATTTGAAGATTTAGTGCTGTTTTGGGGTCGTAGTATTTATAAGTCTTGACAGCACTTCCTGTCAGACTTATGATTGGAGCATTCCCTGCTCTGATTGGCTCCCCATGGCCCACGTGATCCCAGGAGATGCATCGAACTAACTGCGCCCCTGGGATACGCAAGCACTGCGCGCCGGCAGCTGGACCAGGCCCCGGATCGGAATTCCACAGGGGCCCACAGCTCAACGGCCGGCGCGCAAGGTAAGTGCAGATCGGGGGCTTGCACCCGTGGGAAGCCCCCGACCCGAATTTCTGGGCCATTATCTCATTGCTGTTTGTGGGACCTTGCTCTGTGCAAATTGGCTGCTGCATTTCCTACATTACAACAGTGACTACACTTCAAAAATACTACTTTGGCTGTAAAGTGCTTTGGGATGTGAAAGGTGCTATATAAATGCAAGTTCTTTCTTCTTTAACCCTGATCTGTGTTGAGTTGGCTGCTTCTAGCCAGGATGCCAATTGATGTACTACCGCTAGCCTTAGCACCCCTCTGGCTAGTGAAGGAAAAACAGGCTTGTCACTGGAGCCCAGGTTTAAAATGAGGCTGATTACTAATAAACTGACATCTATTTTTGTGCCTATATCTGTTGATCTTATTTGAATGCTGTCTAAACAGTGAGCGTTCCTGACACTTGGCAAGGAAGATTTACTGAGTTGAACAGTGAGGGAATAAATTTAATATCGGTAGAGTTGCAGTCATTAGCCAAGCTGATCTCATCATTCCAACTGTATGTACTCATTCAGCTCCTGCACTCACACTGTCAGGCTCAGGATTTTATCCAAGCTAGTTACTCTGATGAGGTCATCAGTACTTACTGTTTACATGAGAATATTTTTGACAAATGAACAGACCTAGAAAGGGAGAGGGAGTTCAGATAGAAAGAGGGAGAGGGAGAAAGAAAGATAACAGATGAGTGAAAGTTGACATGACAGAAATGGGAAGCAAAGGTGAAAGCGAGGCAAGGTGAAGGGACATGAAAGGGAAGAAGAAAAGAGGGAGGACTTGAGATAGAGAGGAGAGGGGTTCTGTAAGAGAAAGGTGGTGAACGAGAAGACTGAGATGGCAGAGCTTTTAGCACTCTTGACCCAACACTATTACAGTAAATTCATTCCGTAAATCCCCCGCATTCTTACATTGGAACTGCTAGATGAAAAACAACCAAGGTGATGTGCCTTCAATAATTCAAAGACAAGGAATTTAAAGGATTCAACTAAGGCTTTTAATCACTAAGAACATAGCAGCATTACAGGTCTTCCCACATCGGGCGTCTGGTAGGAATGACTCATCCAGCTCCTGAGACCTTTATATGGCAAAAGACAGGGGCGTAGCCAATACACACAATAGGGACAAAAGGGGGCGGTTCACACAATACAAGCAGGTGAAACACACAGGTAAAACACATAGGCTGATGAAGGCATATATTTCATCACACAAGGTCCATCTAGTTTGCCTTCTACTATCTTGCTTGTTGTATGATACAACAATATTGGAGTTGTTGACTAATCATGACAATCAATCTCTATAAATACTTCTACACCAGGCCCAGGCATGAGGCAAGTAAAACCCCTAGTGGTGGAAAGCTTTGGGAATCATAGGTTCAAAATCACTTGTTCCTTCTGAGCATGCTACACTTGCCATATGTCAACCAGACAGGATTGCCTTTAAGCTTGGTAACTTTGCTTCACATGGTACACATTGGTCCATTGCATTTAGAATCACCTCCTTGAAGGAACTCCATAGTTCCTCCACTCCCTTAGCCATATTCAAATCTGCTAGGACCACTCTGACAAGAATTTTCAAGCGCATAAAGCTGGTCCACTTAAAATTTGGTAATTTTGTTTGGGTTTATATAAGCTCTTCAATCCTTACAATGCCAAATGTGATCACATTATGATCACTGGTACTTTATAGCCTCCCGCACCTTTGTGCTGTAGATTTGATTGACCCTATTACTCATAATCAAATTCAAGATGTTTTCTCTCCTTGGCTCTTTTACAAACTGAGTCATAAAACAATCTTCCATTAATTGGAAATCCCTGCGCTGTCTCACCAGTAGAGACATTATTGTTCCAGTCAATTTCTCGTTAGTTGGTCCCCTATTAGTCGCCTTCTTTCTCTCATCCCACAGTTCCACATCAAGGCATTCACCCTGGCCTGGGGGTCTATAGCATACCCCCTGTAATAGTTTATCCCTGTTACCATTTATTAATTTTACCCAAAGTGATTCTGTGTCTGCCCTTTCCTTTTTTATATCCTCTCTCATTTGTGCCTCAATACTGGAGTTTGTAAGTACTGACATCCTCTTCCTTTTCTCCCGATAGGGTTTCTTCTAAACAATTTTTAACCTTCTACATATCTATCCCATTAAGTGGAATTATTCCACCATGTCTCTGCGATGCTAATGATGTCCAATCTATCATCCCTGGCAAGATGAAAGTGATAGTGGAGGGAGAGGACAATAAGGAAGTGTGCAAGAAACAAAAATAACAGTTAAGGAGAAAGAGAAAACATGCATAGATGAAATGTGAGAAACAAATAACAACAACAACAACTTGTATTTATATAGCGCCTTTAACGTAGTAAAACATCCCAAGGCGCTTCACAGGGGTATAATAAAACACAATTTGACACCAAGCCATATAAGGAGATATTAGGTCAGATAACCAAAAGCTTGGTCAAAGAGGTAGCTTTTAAGGAGGAAAGAGAGGTAGAGAGGCGGAGAGATTTAGGGAGGGAATGCCAGAGCTTAGGGCCTTGGCAGCTGAAGACATGGCCACCTTCAGATGATGAAGCAATTAAAATCGTGGATGCTCAAGAGGCCAGAATTAGAGGAGCGCCAATATCTCAGAGCGTTGTGGGGTTGGAGGAGATTACAGAGATAGGGAGGGTGAGGCAATGAGGGATTTGAAAATAAGGATGGAGCCAATGTAGGTCAGCGAGCACAGGGGTGATGAGTAAACGGGAGTTGGTGTGAGTTAGGACATGGGCAGTCATGTTTTGGATGACCTCAAGTTTCCATAGGGTAGAATGTGAGAGACCGGCCGTGAGTTCGTTGGAATAATCAAGTCTAATAGGCAACAGAAGGCACGGCCACCAATGGTGGAGCGATTAAAATCGGGGATCATAAGAGGCCAGAATTGGAGGAGCGCAGATATCTTGGAGGGTTGTAAGGCGAGAGGAGGTTACAGAGATAGGGAGGGTCGAGGCTATGAAGGGATTTGAAAACAAGGATGAGAATTTTGAAATCGAGTCGTTCTTTAACCAGGAGCCAATGTAGGTCAGTGAACACAGGGGTGATGGGTGAACGGGACTTGGTGCGAGTTAGGATATGGGCGGCAGAGTTTTGGGTGAGTTTGTGTTTATAGAGGGTGGAAGATGGGAGGCCGGCCAGGAGTCGTTGGAATAGTCTAGAGGTAACAAAGGCATTGATGAGGGTTTCAGCAGCAGATGAGCTGAGGCGGGGCGGAGTTGGGTGATGTTCTGGTAATGGAAATAGGCGATCTTAACGATGGCGTGATATGTGGTTGGAAGCCCATTTCAGGGTCAAATATAACACCAATGTTGCGAACAGTCTGGTTCAGCCTCAGACAGTTGCCAGGGAGAGGGATGGAGTCAGTGGCTAGGGGACGGAGTTTGTGGCGGGGTCCGAAGACAATGGCTTGGTCTTCCCAATATTTAGAGACAGTGGAAGGGTCGAGAGAGGTGGTGGTGAGGTAGTGTTGGGTGTCGTCAGCGTACATGGCATGCCTGCCAGAGAGCCTGTTGTCACTGTCAAGGAACATGGAGGATGTGGTGTATGTGCCTTTAAGAGCCCCCTGTGTACTGTAATGCCGGTAATGGCCACTCGGGCTATATAAGCCTGTATAGTGTCTTGTATCTGTTAGTTCACCTCCAGACTTTGTTCAGTAAACACCTGTGAAACCAACTCCTGCATTCCGTGTCTCCATTAACACACGGATACAACAGAGGAGTCCGGCACCAACTTTGCACAGGGCTTTGCGCAGAGCTTGGAGCCCATGATTTCCAGGATGGAAGTGATGGGCAACTCCGTTAGCGCACTTGTGGACCCAACCTGATAAGTGGCAGGTAACATTCACCCCACAGAAGTGCCAGGCAATGACTATCTCCAACAAGTGAGAATCTAACCACCTCCCCTTGACATTCAACGGCATTACCATCGCCGAATCCCCCACCATCAACATCCTGGGGGTCACCATTGACCAGAAACATAACTGGACCAGCCACATAAATACTGTGGCAGCAAGAGCAGGTCAGAGGCTAGGTATTCTGCGGTGAGTGTCTCAGCTCATGACTCCCCAAAGCCTTTCCACCATCTACAAGGCACAAGTAAGGAGTGTGGTGGAATACTCTGCACTTGCCTGGATGAATGCAGCTGCAACAACACTCAAGAACCACAAGACCATCCAGGACAAAGCAGCCCATTTGATTGGCACCCCATCCACTACCTTAAACATTCACTCCCTCCACCACCAGCGTACTGTGGCTGCAGTGTGTACCATCTATAAGATGCACTGCAGCAACTCACCAAGGCTTCTTCGGCAGCACCTCCCAAACCCTCGACCTCTTCCACCTAGAAGGACAAGGGCAGCAGGCGCATGGGAACACCACCACCTCCAAGTTTCCCTCCAAGTTACACACCGTCCTGACTTAGAAGTATATCACCAATCCTTCATCGACGCTGGGTCAAAATCCTGGAACTCCCTACCCAACAGCACTGTGGGAGTACCTTCACCACATGGACTTCAGCGGTTCAAGAAGGCGGCTCACCACCACCTTCTCAAGGGCAATTAGGGATGGGCAATAAATGCTGGCCTTGCCAGCGACGCCCACATCCCATAAACAGTCTGATGGCTGATGTCTCAGCTTCCATTGCAGCACAAGTGGAAGCAACCCAACATCTGAGTGCTGCAGTGGAAGCTCAGACTGCTGCCATCCTGCTGCGTTTAGCAGTGTGGAAAGGGGCTTGCAGTGTGTCACAGCAGTCCATCAATCTGTCCTCAAACTGATTACTAGAATTGCTGAGGCACCGACCCGGGGGAGTGGCAGTGGCTCCATGGAGCACGAACCTGCTGTCCTCTCTCAGGATGACAGCATTCATACTTCCACCACTGCCACGCCGCCAGTGCCCTTGCTTTTGTCTGTCAGCCAGCCAGCCCAATGTGCTGCTGCCCATGCCGAAGTGGTGCAGTCTACAGCCGGGCCTTCTAGGCCTAGAGCTGCTCAAGGTCGTCCTTCAAGGCCATTTGCAGTGTCCCCCACTAAACGTCAGCAGCTTTCCACCAAACATGCTGCAGTACTAGGACATGCAAAGACACACGGAAGACAGGCACTAAAGGGATGCACAAGGGTGATTAGTTGACTTTGTTATGTAGTATTGGATTGATTGATTTATAAATGTGGTTTCGAATGTTTGTTTTGTGGTGGCTTTCATTTCAGTATTGTGGCCAAGAGGCGCTGTATGTTCCGTGGCAGAGGGATGGTAAGAGCAGCTTTGCTGGCTCTGCTCCATCACCCTGTCATGCTGCAGCGCAAGGGGAATTGCAACTAGAGCCCCCATGACTGGGAGCAAGTGGTGTACTCAGAGACCTTCCACTAACAGCCATGGCCTTCCAACGTTCAGCAGCACTCCCTGCGCATTTTAACAACTTTGTTGTTGTTAACAACTTTTGAAATCTCTTACAACAACCCAGTACTCCTAGAAACTCTGCAAGAGCCAATACAGAAGCAGTAAGCAACTTACCTGGAAGTTGGATTTATTCCTTTAAGTGGCGCTGGTGAGGGTTCTCTCGTGCAGCCGAACGCATGTTCAGCTGGGCATGTTTAGGAGAGGGCATTGAATGTAGCGGTGATGTCGAAAATTGCAGATCCTGTGTCAAATCAGAGTTGCACGTTGACTGATGTCATGATCTACCTACTCTGCATACTGCCAACGCACGCATGTACCGCCCACGCTATCCCCTTCACCAAGATGGCTAACAGTGTGGGCTGCGCTGGTGGTGGAAGCGAGGCGGATGCCATTTTTGTTTTATAAAAGGCCAAAACTACTGGTGCTCCGGGGTTGAATTTCGTGGCCAGTATTTCTTCCATTACCAGTATCCTTAGCTGGAGGAACATGAGAGGCTGAGAGTTTTTTGGTGGGGCCCAGCTTGAGAATGGTTCAGGATCACTGGATACGATAGTTTTGTTAAAAGAATGACAATTGCCTTTGACTGAAGGTGTGTGGGCACAGCATTGAGTGGGTGAGGTATCTGTTGTAGGTGGCACTCCAGTGTCCCTACCATCATTTTGTCACTGATTATACCTACAGTGGTATTACATTCAGCAGCAGGATCTGGCAAGCTGTGCCTACACCCCATGTAATCAGTAACTGAAGCCTAAACCCTCTGCTTTGGTGTTGTTTAGACCCAGTTGGCTATTGGCAGCTTGGACTGAAATGGAAGTGGGCTGTTTTCCGAGATCAACTCATTACAGCCTGCATTCAACAACGCTGCGCCCGTTTTACAGGTGTAGAATGGGTGCAGCAATGGCAAATTTAGCAGAGCGACGGCCCACGCTCAATTTGCTCGGAGGTTCAGGCCACCGCTAAATTTGTGTGGCCTTTTTTTTAGGCTGCTCTGGCAGAGCTCATTTCAGTATTGAATTGAATACCCTGCGCCTATTTTCAGGAAATTCGTTAAGTCTAGTCCGAAATAACAACAGAAATAATAACTAGTAGTCCGACTAGTTTCCCAGGATCTTTAGCGGCCTTGGAGGCATTGGAAGAAACCGGTGGGTAAATTACCTCAATGTGGTGCAGAGAAGAACAGGAGTACACTAATACTGCGGGTTTCTACTGGTACGCATTCGCTCCACTCCCATTTGTCTTCCCCGCCCCCCTCCCTGGAAGTACTTGTGGGCCGTCCTGGAGTCAAAGTTGGCTGAAATTTGAGGGACCTTGACTGGCGAGTTGTGTTGGGGTGTTCAATTGGCAGCCGCAGCTCACCGGTGATGCGCAAAGATGGTTCTCAGGGAGTTCTGCACGCCAATCATTCCGCGCCCATTATTGGGTGCTATCCAATTTTGGCCTCATTAGCCCAACTTCAGACACAGGCTTGCACAGGTGTAGGGACTGCACCAATGGTGAGGGGAAAATTGGTCTAAGCAAATTTTAAAGTAGACAGAATAGGGGGACAAAAGTTTTGGTTTTGTAAAAGATTGAGCAACTTATTACAACCCATTGGCAAGTTTCAACGAGTAGGGGACTAAGAAACATGGGCAAAAATGAAAGAAAAGGAAACCCAAGGTGCAGACAAATGATGGAATAGTCCAACACCTGACTAAATCCCTCCATGGTCTCGCCCCTCCAAATCTGTATAACTCCTCCAGCCCTACAACTCTTGGAGAACTCTGTGTTCCTCCAATTCTGGCCTCTGGTCCAATACCCACTTCGTTCACTCCAGCATTGCCGGCCATGTCTTCAGCTGTCTAGGCCCTAAGCTCTGGAATTATCTCCCTAAATCTCTCCACTTCTCCACCCTCTCTCCTCCTTTAAGACGCTCCTTAAAACTTTTGGTCACCTATCCTAATATCTCCTTCTTTGGCTCAGTGTCACTTTTTTTTTGTCTGATTGCACTCCTGTGAAGCGCCTTGGGATGTTTTATTACATTAAAGGCACTATATAAATGGAAGTTGTTGATGATGCTGAAATTGAGGTAGTTGCAAGGATGGTGGCCTCCATGCCACTCAGGCACCATCCTCATAGATTAGGAAATACACGGGAATGACTACCCATGTTTAGTTTATTACATCAGGAAACCTTGACCCAAGAAAAAGATTCTGCGACCCACATTTTCATGGCTCTGCATGGTAGGTGATTCCCTGTTTACACTAATAAGCAAAGCCAATATGAGGGAGAACTGCAGTTTTACCATCGTCTGAAACTAGGGTTACCAACTCTGGTTGGATGCTTTCCGAGAAGTTTCATCATCTGTCCTCCTACCTCGATCTGCCCCGCCCCCACGCTCCTGCTATTGGCCAACCTACACGTCCAACCTCATGTCGCATTACCTTCCCAATGCCAATCGGAAGGTGAACAGACTCTTCATTACCTAATTGGATGATTCTTAACTGTCAGTCAAACAGTTTTTGTCCCACCTCCGATTTTACTTTATTCCTCTGTAACTTTTCTCCAGGGTTGCTTGCAGCTGTGTCTGGGAGATTAACCAATTACTGGAGACTCCAGGAAAAATCAGATGGGTTGACAGCCCTATCTGAAATAACTCTAGGCTAAACACACTTTACCGGGTAAATGCAGCATTTTCTGACTGGTAAGTGTAAGATATCAATTCATCCAATGAGACCCATTGGCCTCTAGTGATACACAGAGTCTGTAGGTGTGACACAGAGATCAAAGAAAGAAGCCCTTGCCGGTGGCTTAACAGGGTGTGACTGTTTTTACATTTGATGCTCTTTAACTGCAAATTCAGCAAGGCTGCTAGCACGGCAACTGTTGCCCCTGAGCTAGGGTGCGGCAATCAATTCCCGGTCCAATTAGAGAAAGCAGGTCTCATGACATCATTCATAACGCACCATCAGCCGGTTTCCTTACAGGGACCATGGCCAACTTTCTTTTAACATTTGTGCTGTCAGTGTTCTACAGCATTGAAGTGCTGCAAACACTGACAATCACTGCACAGAGGTACAGGGCTGCACCCAGGTTCTCCCATGACTCCCTCCATATACTTATAGAGGGAGTCACAGCACGCAGGGAGGTCCTCTTCTCTTCCCATGCCTGGTTGCACATTGCACAGGAGGTCACAAGCAGAGCTGTCGTCAGGAGGACCTGGGTGCAGTGGTGAAACGTTAGTACAAAGCCACACTCACCTTTATCCTGCTGTGCCTCTCATCACATCCCCATCACTCTGCCTTCCCTACCCTACTCCTGCACATCCTTACACCAACTTACCTTGCACCTCCACCCTTCCCTCTCTATCTACATTATCACTTCCCCATCTCACTAGCCACCCCTCACACTCACCCTTATCCTAGCGCAATCATACCAACTAACAACATACAAGGGTAGCCACTGGGTGTTTTATCCAATGTTCATGTAAAGTTTCTGTTAATGTGCTGTCAAACATTGAAACCTTTATTTTCAACACTTTCCGGTCTTGGACAGATTTGTGTGCACCTTTGGAAGTGGCTTAGTGAGTTGTAGTGAATGGTGAGACATAATGGTATCCCCGCAATGGTGGTGAGTGTGAAAGGAATGGCTTGGGCATTGTAGGGATGCTTTATGGTGTTGGTGTGGGGCGATGCCAACCTGGCGCATCATGTGGCAGCCAGGGTGTACAGCGTCAAATGAAGTAAATCTGGCCATGGTGAGGCCATCCCTAGCCCCCGGGCAACAATGTGCTCAGGTGCTGATGCCCTCTGTCCCGTGCAGCATCAGGTGATTGCGGAGAAGTTTGGTGGTGTTGTTGGTGCTGCTGGTGTGCCTGGTGCTGCTGGTGCTGGGGTTGATCGTGGTTGGATTCTGAGGACCAAGATGAGACAGTATAAAGTGCACCCATGTTGATGGAATAGATGGCAGGTGAAGTAGAGATGACAGAAGCTGTTTGTCAATGGTGAGAGAGTTCTTCCAATGAGGTGATACTGGATCAAGAGTGGAAAGTGGAAAGCCTGTAGAATCTGTGCTGGAAATGGACTGAGAAGCAGCTTGTGGCTGAGGAAAGTGAAGATCTCTCAGGTGGGAGCTTTTACTGTACATTTGAAGCTGCCAAGTAGTCAGCTGGAGCAATGGCCACTGAACTCCTGCCTCAGGTTGACAGCCATGGCCCCTGAACATCATGGTTCCTGTGGTCATGAAGTTAAAGTGAAAAGGTAAGTTAAAAAAGTCTGTTAATGATCTGTCAACTAGATGTTAATGAGTTTAATTGGGTCGCCCATTGCTGCCTGTCGGGTCTGCTCAGCGCTGACAGACCCGACACTGGGAAAGGCATGTTGTGGCGGGCTGACAGCATAGTCCCTACCCGCTGTCAAAAAAATCAAATTTCTCACCCGACCCGCCACTGATTCCACCCGCTGACCTCCCAGAAAATTCCGGCCTTTGCCTTTCACTATTTCTACCCTGTATGGATCTTTGTCAATTTTAGGAAAGATACTGGTCTGAATGTCAAAAGCATATGATCAGCTGCTTTAAAGTCACTTCTGTTGCTTCTGACTGACACTTGCCAAATTTGCTTTTGGTATCAAGTGTGTAACCGGGCAATACCAGGAACTGCATCAATAATGCCAATGAGCATTAGAAACGCCGACAAATTTCAGAAGGCTTGGCCTTCCGAATGGGCATTGAGAAATTAGCACTCGGATCTGGCTGTCCATTTGCAATGCCAAACACCGTACACGTCAATGTTTCCACTAAGCGGCACGTGCGCGCGGTAATCTGCAAGGTCCCGCGGAGGCTGCTCACAAGCTTTTACGTTGGAATAACGCGCATGTGCAGAAATTTAAAGGGACCGCACATTGAAAGAAACAGGCCATGCAGAACAAAGTGCAGCTTACAGGGAGCTGACTTCAATAAACAGACCTAGGCCCAGTACTGGAATCATTACCAACATGTCAACTAGTGAGACTGATTTTATCTAGAAGGTATGTCGATATGTGGAGAACACAATGGCTGTAAAATGAATCATTTCATCAAGGACAAAAATTGCGATTAGGCACTCTCATGTGTGAGAACTGAAGCCTGGAAGTTATTTGTTTTGGGGGTCTCGTATCGGGCATGTGGACGATGTGACCCATCCATTGGAGCTGATCAAGCGTGGTCAAAGCTTCAATGCTGGGGATGTTGGCCTGAGCGAGAACACTGACGTTGGTGTGCCTATCCTGCCAATGGATTTGCAGGATCTTGTGGAGGCAGCGTTGGTGGTACCTCTCCAGTGCTTTGAGGTGCCTGCTGTACATGGTCCATGTCTCTGAGGCATACAGCAGGACGGGCATCATTGCTGCTTTGTAGACCATGAGTTTAGTGCCAGATTTGAGGTGCTGGTCTTCAAACACTCTCTTCCTCAGGCGACCGAAGGCTGCACTGGCACACTGAAGGCGGTACTCGGAGCTCCGACACGGCAAGAGAGCCCCAGGTGGTCAGAGGAAATGCTTCAAGGACACCCTCAAAGCCTCCTTGAAAAAGTGCAACATCCCCACTGACACCTGGGAATCCCTGGCCCAAGACCGCACAAAGTGGAGGAGAAGCATCCGGGAAGGCGCAGAACACCTCGAGTCTCTTCGCCGGGAGCAAGCGGAAGCCAAGCGCAAGCAGCGCAAGGAGCGCACGTCAACCCAAGCACCCCACCCATCCGCCCCTTCAACCACCGTCTGCCCCACCTGTGACAGAGACTGTAGGTCCCGCATTGGACTCATCAGTCACCTGAGAACTCATTTTTAATGTGGAAGCAAGTCATCCTCTGTTCTGAGGGACTGCTTAAGAAGAGAAGTTAGAGAAGAATTTACTGAGGGTGAGATCAGCAGGCAAACCTTTAACATGTTAGTATAAAATGCCTTTGTCCACTTTGAGGCATTCAAACAACGGACAAAGGAATGGCACATGAATGTGTTAGACATTCATCCACTGACATTACCAGCAGTTATGTCCAAGCTCAAATCTCTTAATAAACCCATATATGCAGTATGAACAGACTTGCGGACATGTAGCAGCACGTCTGGCTACAGTGGGACAAGGTACTGTGGGCCCAAAAACCTCTGGGGCCGTGAACTCGGCACCTGCGCCAGGATTGCCCCCATCAGTCTACTTCGGCGCTGACCCCATGGGAATATGTGGAGCCAATGGGAGGGGACTTCATTTGCAAGGGGCCTGCAGGGCGTCCATGCCACTGCGGGTGCATTCCTGACCCTCACCCCCTAGTAACTCCGACACCTGCTGCCATCTCGGTGGTGGCGGTGGGTGGGTGCCCAGGTCCCCTCTGCCTTGGAGAAATATTTCTTTGTAAAGGGGTAGGGTGATACTTGCAATTTCATTTCCAATAAAATCCTCATTCTCAGGCTGCTTCCCTGGCCTGGATCCCTTTGTGGGACTCACGTAGCACCACCTCGTGGGGCCTCCCTTTGGGATCCCCTTGTGGGACCCCCTTGTGGGTCCTCCTTGTGGGACTCACATGTCCCCTCCTGAAGGTGTTATCTCGCTGCTAGTACCGGCCTTCAAATACGCGCTGTGTCCCATCAAGGCTAGGGAAGCGGGATCTCTCAGTGTAGAGAGTTTCCTTGCACCCAGCCCCAGCGCTGTGCTCCTTGCATCACTTGCCTTATGTAGGGTGGATAGAGGCTCCTCACAAGGCCAACTGAGAACTCATGGTTTAAATTCTCCATCAAAGTACCCAAGGCCCGTTCTGTTTTGTCTGGCTTCTGCTGCAGTTATGGTGATATTCCGTCAGCACAGCTGATAAAACTTAAGCCTGCATTTTTAACTGCTCTGGCACAGGTTCCACACTGGACGTGGGCCAAGGTTTCATATCGTCTCTCCACCCTGACATTAAAATAAACATTTACACGCCCAGTTTTTTTCTCTCCTGTGTGCTATGGCATTGCCAGATGCCTCATTAGGAGGACTGTACCTTGATCCTGAGCTGAGCTTCCAATCCCTTATCCTCTCCATCACCAAAACTGCCTACTTCCACCTCAGTAATATTGTCCATCTCCACTCCTGTCTCAGCCCATCTGCTGCTGAAACCCTCATCCATGCTTTTGTTACCTCCAGACTTGACTATTCCAATGCTCTCCTGGCCAGCATCCGATTTACCACTCTCCATGAACTTGAGCTCATCCAAAACTCTGCTGCCCATATACTAACATGCACCAAGTCCCCTTCACCCATCATCCCTGTGCTCACTGACCTACATTAGCTCCCAGTCTCTGAATGCCTCGATTTTAATATTCTCATCCTTTTGTTCAAATCCCACCATGGCCTCACCCTGTCCTATCTCAGTAACCTCCTACAACCCTCTGAGAACTCGGTGTTCCTCCAATTCTGGCCTCTTGTAAATCCCCAACTTCCTTCGTCCCAGCAATAATGGTCGTGCCTTCAGTTACCTAGGCTCTAAGCTCTGGAATTCTCTTGCTAAACCTCTCCCCCAGTCCACCTCTCTCTTTTCCTTTAAGATGCTCCTTAAAACCCACCTCTTTGACCAAGCTTTTGATCACTTCTCCTAGTGTCTCCTTCTTTGGCTCTGTATCAATTTTTTTTTGCCTGATTCCGCTCCTGTGAAGTGCCTTGGGATGTTTTACTGCATTAAAGGCGCTATGTAAATGCAAGTAGTCCAGAACAAGCAGGCTTAAATATAACAGTTCAAATGAAGAATTTAGGAGGAATTTCTTTTCACACAGAATGGTGAGAATGTGGAACTCGCTGCCACATGCAGTGGGTGAAGCAAGCATTGATGCATTTAAGAGGAGGCTCGATCCATATAAGAGGGAAAAGAGAATAGGGGGACATGAGGGAAGGGTGTGAAGAAGTGGGATGAAGCTCGTGTGGAGGATAAACACCGGCATAGACTAGTTGGGTCAAATGGCCTGTTTCTGTGTTGTAGATTCTATGTAATATGTAATATGACAGGTTAATATTTTGGGTGGCTGGGTTCTGATGAAGGGAACCCACTGAAATAATAATAATCTGCCCCTTCTCTTTCAGAGGTAAAGAGAAAACACTGAAAATCTGTAATAAATCTGGAAAATGCTGGAAATATATAGCAGGACTGCGCCTGTATTTGTAAAGAGGGAGGACAATGTAACGTTTACAGTGTGGATCCTTCATCAGAACTTTATCAGTTAACTCATCTTACTTCCTTACAGTTGCTGAAAGATCCGAAGCGCATGTTCTTTGCAAAATAGTTGAAACTTACAATATACCGGACCTCGGTGATTCATTTCATCAGCTGGTGTATCACAGTAAGTCCTGACTGGGGAGCTTTGATGATTAATTGTACGGAGAGGCAATTGCTGCAAGTACCAGGCTCATTTCCATGGTCGTTTGTCTCTGTGCTGTGCAAGCTGATGTGCTGTGAGAGATAGCCGGAGTCACCGGCTCCCCAGAGGGTGTGGTATTTGAAGCATGCTACTGTTGTATGAAAGGCGGCCTAAGCAAAGGCTGTGACCTAATCTTTCACACTTTGTAGCATTGAGCTTGGGTTTACAGTGAGCAGAAGAAAGTAAAACACAGCCCAGCCTGGAGATGAAAGCTTGTTAATTCTGAGCTGGAAGGACATTAACACATAGGTGTGAAAAGCAAATCTTCAAAGCACCAAGCACGAGTTCCAGGCCTACTTTTACATGCAGCTTCATGTCGCTTTTGTATTTTTCCAGCCGCTGGCTCTCATAAACCCAGGTAGGATTGCCAACCCTCTGGGATTGTCCTGGAGTCTCCAGGAATGATAGATTAATCTCCCGGATATTTGTGAGAGCAACCAGGTAGAAAAATCATAGGGGGCATTTGCTTCTCCCTTTTTACTCTGGGCGGACTCACAAGTAGGCAAGGCCGCAACGCGACCAAGGATGCAACATGGCCCTGGCACATGCACACTCCAACTGGATAGAGTGGTTTCTGGAGATTGTGGGCATTGTAGCCGCCACTACTGACCCATTTCAGTGAGATTTGACGTGTCGGATGACCAATGGCAGGAGGGTGGGTGGGTGAGGCGGTTGAAGGTGGGAGGTCATGTGATGAAACCTCCCTGAATATGCTTCAACCAGAGTTGGCAACCCTACTATCCAATGACATTGTTGAAAAGCTATTGTGTGTGGATGTTGGGAATGCAGTGCTGTGATGTTCCTCCCAGCAGCAAAACAACCTGCGGACACTCAATGTCCAGGACGATGCATGAAGAATAGTCACTGGGATGAGGTATTGTAGGGCAGCCAGCATCAGTTCAGCTGAACCCTAGCATGAAATCAATGCCTTCAGAAGAGGAGTGAAAAGTAGCAAAAACCACAGGATTACGAATATATTCAGAATAGAATCATAGATGTCTATAACACAATTTTTATTTTTATTTTATTCACGGGTTGTGGCTGTCTCTGGCAAGGCCAACCTTTATTGCGAATCCCTAATTGCCCTTGAGAAGGTGGTGGTGAGCCGCCTTCTTGAACCGCTGCAGTCCGGGCGGTGAAGGTACTCCCACACTGCTGTTAGGGAGGGAGTTCCAGGATTTTGACCCAGCAACGACGATATATTTCCTGCTGCGCCTGCTTCCCTTTCTTTCTAGGTGGTAAAGGTCACGGGTTTGGTCGGTGCTGTCAAAGAAGCCTTGGCGAGTTGCTGCAGTGCATCTTGTAGGTGGTACACACTGCAGGCACGTTATGCCAGTGGTAGAGTGAATGTTTAAGGTGGATGGATGGGGTGCCCAAATAAGCAGGCTGCTTTGTTCTGGATGGTGTTGAGCTTCTTGAGTGTTGTTGGAGCTGTGGAGAGTATTCCATCACACTCCTGACTTGTGCCTTGTAGTGGTGGAAAGGCTTTGGCGATTTAGGAGGTGAAGCACTCGCTGCAGAATACCCAGACTATGACCTCCTCTTGTAGCCACTCTATTTATGTGGCTGGTCCAGTTAAGTTTCTGGTCAATGGTAACCCCCAGGATGTTGACAGTAGGGGAATTCAATGATAGTATGTCATTGAATGTCAAGGGGAAGTGGTTAGACAGCACCTCTGACCGTGCAGCACTCCCTCAGCACTGCACAGGAGTGTCAGCCTAGATTTTTGTGCGTAAGTCTCTGGACTGGGACTTGAACCCACAATGTTCTGACTCAGAGGCAAGAATGCTACCCACTGAACTATGGCTGACACTGACCTCACTCTTAGTAACAATGCTATATTGACTCTTCAACTAGAGGAAGTAGACTTTTCCTATTCACTTTATCAAACGACTCCTGCCAATGACTGGAAGCTGCGCAGAAGCATACTGCACATTAATCTGGAACCACAAGCTTCTTTTTTTTTTGACAGGGCATTTTTCCTCACAGCCCCCTCTCTCCCGGCATTTTTCCTCACAGCCCGCATCACGTGAGCGGGATCGTTAAAAAAAACATTTTAAATGCCAGGGGGGGAGCGGGTTGTGAGGAAAAATGTCGGGAGAGAGCGGGCTGTGAGGAAAAATGCTGGGAGGGAGCGGCTGTGAGGAAAAATGCCAGGAGAGAGCGGGCTGTGAGGAAAAATTTCGGGAGAGAGCGGGCTGTGAGGAAAAATGCTGGGAGGGAGGGGGCTGTGAGGAAAAATGCCGGGAGGGAGGGGGCTGTGAGGAAAAATGCCGGGAGGGAGCAGGCTGTGAGGAAAAATGCCAGGAGGGAGCGGGCTGTGAGGGAAAATGCCGGGAGAGAGCGGGCTGCGAGGAAAAATGCTCTGTCGAAAAAAAAGACACTCCTGGTTGCAGATTAATGTGCGGTACGCTTCTGCGCAGCTTCCGGTCGTTGGCAGGAGTCATTCGTTCTTTTTATTAGGCACACACGCCTATTCCTTGTGTTTGTCACCCAGAAATTAATTACCAAAATAAAAACTGCAGTTATGTCACTTAAGCAGCAATGAATACGGGATTTAAAAAAAGGCTTCCTGCGAACTGCTAGAACAGTATGGTAGGATAATGGTGGTGTTTATGCTTTGTACATCCCTCCTCTATGGCTCTCTCACACTGGCACAACAACCTTCATGTGCAGGTTACAAAATCAAATAGCCATTCTCTCACTCCCAACCCTACACATTTCCTGTGATCTGCTTTCTATGAATTATGATTCACTTTTATTAGGAAATAATTTTCTGTTTACTCACTCTTGCCCCAATGCTTCAAAAAGAAAGACTTGCATTTATATAGCGCCTTTCACAACCACCGGACATACCAAAGCACTTTACAGCCAATGAAGTATGTTTCCTATATTATGCCACACTGTTGTAATATAGGAAATGCAGCAACCAATTTGCGCACGGCAAGCTCCCATAAACAGCAATGTGATAATGACCAAATAATCTGTTTTATTGATGTTGATTGAGGGATAAATACTGGCTAGGACACTGGGGATATCTCCCCTGCTCTTCTTCGAAATAGTGCCACAGAATCTTTTACGTCCACCTGTGAGGGTAGACGGGGCCTCAGTTTAACGTCTCATCCGAAAGATAGCACCTCCTACAGTGCAGTACTCCCTCAGCACTGAACTAGAGTGTCAGCTAGATTTTTGTGCTCAAGCCTCTGGAGTGGGACTACGAACCCACAACCGCCTGACTTGGAGGCGAGAGTGCTACCAACTGAGCCATGGCTGACACTCAGCAGTTATAGGCACCACCTGAGCCAGATGGTCCAGCAAATCTTAGGTTCAACTGTGGAGCTGATTTACTTAATCTCACTCAAGACATCAGTTGGAACTCTACAATTCTCAACAAAAAAATTATGAATCATTCAAACTTTTTGTACCTTCATAGGTTGTTAAAATAACAGGCATGATGGGATTACGTGCAAGGTGCCCACAGGGGTCCTACTAGTGCCGCCTAATAGCTCTCTCAACCAATAGTGCCAAAAGAAGATTAATGGGTCATTCATCTCACTGTTGGCGGTAGGACATCGCTGGTGTAGAATGGCTGCCATGCTTGACTATGTAACAACACTGCATTTCAAAAAGTAAATCAATCTGTGTAGTACTTTAAGGCATTTCAACATTATGAAGCCCTATATAAATGCAAGAATAATGTTTATTATATTATGTACCAGGGCTTAAAGGGGTAAATTATGCCAACAGGTTGCATACGAGATGATCTAATTGAGGTGTTCAAAATGAGAAAGGGATCCGATAAGGTAGATATGGAGAAATTATATCCACTGGTGGGGGAATCCAAAACAAGGGGCATAAATAAAAATTAGAGCTGGGCCATTCAGGAGTGAGATCAGGAAGCATCTTTTCACACAAAGGGCAGTAGCGATCTGGAACTTGCTCCCCAAAAGTTATCTAAGACTGAGATTGACAGAATTTTTTGGGTAAGTGTATCAATGGATCAAAGGTGGGTAAATGGGGTTGAGGTACAGATTAGTTATGATTTGATTGAATGGTGGAACAGGCTCGAGGGGCTGAATGGCCTACTCCTGCTCCTATAACATACATAATAACATATGGATTATATATTTGGTAAAATGTATTATCTTGACTTGTTTTCCACTGCTGATGTTGAAACACTTCTATTTTTACACTATCTTAGCATCTCTTTCAGAGACATACAATAAATTAAATTTAAGTGTAGTTATTATTGTTATGGAATTAATCACAGCAGCTATTTTATGCACAATAAACACTGCATTTGGCTTATTTACTATATTTATCCAAAAATACAACAGGAATAATTGCTCTTAAGGTTATATGCTTTAAAAGAAAAAAAATCTTTATTATGATGCTTATCGTGCCTCTCAATGCTTCAAATACAAAGAATTACTTTTGGTGTGCAGTGATTGTTGTTATGTAGGCAAATATTGCAGTCATTTTGCATAAAGCAAGCACCCACAACAGCTTGCATTTATATAACACATTTAACATAGTAAAATGTTCCAAGGTACTTCACAGAAGCATAAGCAAAAAAATGTGACACCGAGCCAAAAAATGACACATTAGGACAGGTGACCAAAAGCTTGGTCAAAGAAGCAGGTTTTAAGGAGCGAGAGACAGGTACAGCAACAACGACAACTTGCATTTATATAGTGCCTTTAACATAGTCCCAAGGCGCTTCACAGTAGCACTATCAAACAAAATTTGTCATCGAGTCACTTAAGGAGATATTAAGGCAGATGTCCAAAATCTTGGTTAAAGAGGTTGGTTTTAAGGAGCGTCTTAAAGGAGGAAAAAGAGGTGAAGATGTGGGGAGGTTTATGGAGGTAATTCCAGATTTTAGGACCTTGGCAGCTGAAGGCACGGCCACCAATGGTGGAGCGATTAAAATCAGGGATGCGCAAGAGGCCAGAATTGGAGGAGTGCAGATATCTCAGGAGGGTTTGAGGAGGTTACAGAGATATGGATGGGCAAGGCCATGGAGGGATTTGAAAACAAGGATGAGAATTTTAAAATCGAGGAATTGCTCAACTGGGAGCCAATGTAGGGCAGCGAGCACAGGGGTGATGGGTGAATGGGACTTGGTGAGAGTTAGGATACAGGCGGCAACATTTTGGATGAGCTTAAATTTATGGAGGGTGGAAGATGTGAATGGCCAGCAGAGCATTGGAATAGTCAAGTCTAGAGGTCACAAAGGCATGGATGAGAGTTTCAGCAGCAGATTGAGTCGGGCGATGTTACGGAGGTGGAAGTAGGCAGTCTTAGTGATAGCGTGGCTATGTGGTCACAAGCTCATCTCGGGGTCAAATACGACACCAATGTTACGAACAGTTTGGTTCAGCCTCAGACAGTTGCCAGGGAGAGGATGGAGTTGGTGGCTAGGGAATGGAGTTTCTGGTGGGAACCGAAGAAAATGGCCGGAATTTTCTGGGAGGTTAGCGGGCATGATCGGTGGCAGGTCGGATGGGAAAGTGGTTCCTTTTCACATTGGGTCGGGCCCCTGCTGTCAACCCATCATCATGTGCCTTTCCCAATGTAGGATCTGTCAACGTTGAGCAGACCCGACCAGCAGCGGTGGGGAACCTATTTAAAATGATTAGCATCTAGTTGCCAGATGCTTTCACTTACCTTTTCTCTTTAACTTCATGACCATGGGACTCCCCACTGTGTGCAGACCATGGCTGTCAAGCTGAGGCATGAGTTCAGTGGCCATTGCTCCAGCTGATTACTTGACAGCTTCAAATGTACAGTAAAAGCTCCCAGCTGACAGATCATCACTTTCCTCAGGCAGAAGCTTTTTCTCACTCCATTCCCAGCACACATTCTGCAGGCTTTCCACTCTCCAACCACTCTCACCTCATTGGAAGAACTCTCTCACCATTGACAGATTGCTTCTGTCATCTCTACTTCACCTGCCAACTATTCCATCAACATGGGTGCCCTTTATACTGTCTCACCTTGGTCCTCAGAATCCGACCACGATCAGCCCCCACACCAGCAGCAACAACAACAACATCAACCTTCTCCGCAATCACCTGATGCTGCACAGGACAGAGGGCATCAGCACCCGAGCACATTGCTGCCCAGGAGGCCAGGGATGGCCTCACCATAGCTAGCTTTACTTCAGTTGATGCTGTGCACCCTGGCTTCCACATGATGCACCAGGTTGGCACCACCCCACACCAACATCATAAAGCATCTCTACAATGCCCAAGCCATTCCTTTCACACTCACTACCATTGCGGGGCGTACCGTTATGCCTCACCATTCACTGCAACTCACTAAGCCACTTCCAAAGGTGCACACAAATCTGTCCAAGACCTCAAAGTGTTGAAAATAAAGGTTTCAATGTTTGACACCACATTAACGGAAACTTTTCATGAACATTGCATAAAACACTCAAGTGCCTACCCTTGTGTTTTAGTTGGTATGATTGCACTAGGATGAGGGTGAGTGTGAGGGGTGGCTAGTTAATGGGGATGTGATAATATAGATAGAGAGGGATGGGTGGATGTCCAAGGTAAGTTGGTGTGAGTAAGGATGTGCAGAAGTAGGGTAGGGAAGGCACAGCAGGATGAGGTTGAGCGTGGCTTTGTACCAACGTTTCGTGATCTATTGAGATCATTGAAACAATTGTGGCACTGCATCCAGGTTCTCCTGACAACATCCCTGCATGTGCCCTCCTCTGCAATGTGCAACCAGGCTGTGCTGATCTCCTGAGGAGGTCTCTTCTGCCCATGGGAAGGGAAGAGGACCTCTCTGTGTGCTGTGACTTCCTCCATAAGCATATGGAGGGAGTCATGGGAGAGCCTGGGTGCAGCCCTGCACCTCTGTGCAGTCATTGTCAGTGTTTGCAGCACCTCAATGCTGTAGAACACTGACAGCACAAATGTCAAGATAAATGTGGCCATAGTCCCTTTAAGGAAACCGGCTGATGAAGTATCATGAAATGACCTCACCAGACCCGCTTCTTCTAATTGGCCTGGGAAACACGCTGGGTGGGCTTAACAAGCCCAATCAATGGAAAGTCATTTCACACAGCGGGATGGAGCTAACAGTGGGGTCAGGACCCGCCACCGACATCGCCCGCCACAGACCCACCGAGGTAAGGAAAATCGCAGATAATGGCATTGGTCTTCCCAATAGTTAGCTGCAGGAATTTTCTGCTCATCCAGTACTGGATGTCAGACCTGGAGTGTGACAATCAGAGACAGCTGAGGGCACAGCCGTCAATGGTGGAACGAACGAAGTGGGAGATACATATGTGTGGCATGGGTTCGATGGGCCGAATGGCCTTCTTCCGTGCTGTAACCATTCTATGATTCTATGAAGTGGCCAGAATTGGATAGCAATGAGGTGAATGGCCACTAAATCTATTTTTAAGTGTGTTGGTTGAGGCAGGAATGTTTGCTGGAACACCAGATGAGCTCACTGCTCTTCTTCTATGGAAGTTTCAACACCCAAGTGACAGACAAGGCCTCAATCCAGCATTTAATCCAAATGATGGCACCACCAACAGTACAGCACTCCCTCAGTACTGCCCTGGAGTGGGACTTGTATCCACGACCTTCTGACTCAGAGGAAATTGCTACCAGCTGAGCCGAGTTGACACTCAACCCTTTAATGTTGTGCCAATACGTTTCCTGCATGACATGTTTGATTCATCACCTCAAATTGTCCAAACCACCAGTGACAGACCTGTAACCACCAAACACTTGACTCTAGTTCCACAAAACCCAGTAACGAGTGAAAAGCAAAATACCGCAGACGTGGGAATCCGAAACAGAAAGAAAACAGAAAATGCTGGGAAATCTGAGTGGGTCAGTTGACATCTGTTTGGAGAACAGTTTTGGGTGCGGACCCTTCTTCTAAACACTCTAGGTAGACTAGAATGAACCTGGGACCTTTCGGCCCACATGAGCCTCCTCCCACTCTATCTCTTCTCACTCTGCCACCATACCCCTCCATTCCCTTCTCTCTCATGAATTCATCAAGCCTCTCCTTTAATGTGTCAAATCTATCTGCTTCAACCACTCTTTGTGGCAGTGAGATGCACATTCTCAGCGCTCTCTGTGTAAAGAAATACCTCCTAACGTGTCGACCTTGGCTCAGTGGGTAGCACTCTCACCTCTGAGTCAGAGGTTGTGGGTTCAAGCCCAATGCAGAGACTTGAGTACATAATCTAGGCTGACACTCCAAGGCAGTACTGAGGGAGTGCTGCACTGTCGGAGGTGCAATCTTTCAGATGAGTCGTTAAACTGAGGTCCCATCTGCCCTCTCAGGTGGACACAAAAGATCCCATGGCAATATTTGAAGAAGAGCAGATGAGTTCTCCCCCGTGTCCTGGCCAATACTTATCCATGAACCAACATCACTAAAACAGTCACATTTCAAAAATACTTAATTGCTGTAAAGCGCTTTGGGACATCCTGAAGTCATGAAAGGTGCTACATAAATGCAAGTTCTTTATTTTCCTAAATAGTTTCTTTGATCTTTAAGTGGCTAGCTTATATTTATACCCCTTTGTTCTCATCCACGTGGAAACAGTTTCTGCACATCCACCCTATCGAACCCTCTTCATACTTTTAAAGACCCCTCTCAGCTCTCCTCTTAGTCTCTTTTTCAGAGAAAAGAGCCCACAGCCTGCTCAATCTCACCTGATAGATGACCTGCAAGGCACCACAGCAGGACGACAGTTCCCTTTAGCTGCACTACTGACTTATTAAACATTGGCTCAAGTGGGGAGGTTGATTGCAAAATGTGAACTAAGTCCAGCAAATCCCACCTTGCTGTAAAGTGAGATTAAAACCAAACCAGGATGACCGGCAAAGAAAGAGAAAGAAAAGGGACTCACCGTGCAAAAAAAAGCACCAGATTTTCTGTAAACTCACATGGAGACGGGTATGTATAGAAGAAGCAATCATTTTACAGCTAAATCTAAAGTTAAAATAAAAGGCATAACTCTTTACTGACACTTGGGCCAATTTTGTACTTTACTGAAACCTCCACCTACATATGAACTACCCTCCCCCAACCGAAAGCAGAACAAGTCAGACAAAAAAAACCACACAGGTCTACAGAAAGTACCAAACCACACCCGGCCGGCAGCCAGTCTGCTGAGAGTTTCCCCCACATATTCTGGGAAACTTTTGTATCTGGAGAGTTGGGGAGGGGGAGGGTGTGTGTGTGTGTATGTGTGGAATGGAAGACTGCAAATACAAAAATCCCCTTACATAATAGGACTTATTTACATTGCGATCAAGTTAAAGCTTGCTTTTTGCAATGGTGAGATTCTCCTGACAGCCTAGGGCAAAGGCAACTCTTTGAAAGATAAAAGGTGATGAGTGGGGAGACGTGAAGGAGGGATAGTACCACGAAAAAGAGAAAAAATAGGTCAGATAAAATCTTAAACGGTACCAGACGAGAAACACTTTAGGGAGACAGATGCTACAACTGTTTGACTGACAGCTCCTCCGCCCACTCAGTTGGACATTAGTCACTTTTATATGGTTCTTTGACCACCAGTTTCTGTATAACAGGCATCCTGCAGCCAGCAGCCAGATGAGGCTAAAACGGTCAGATTTTGGCAGCCCAAAGGATCCAATTATCCCTGGGACTCAATACCCTACCTCCTTTCCTTACCCGGTCTGGCTTCAGTTTGACACCAATGTGGTTGACTCTTAACTGTTGCACTGTCGGAGGTGCCGTTTTCAGATGAGATCTTAAACCGAGGCCCCGTCTGCTCTCTCAGGTGGACTTAAATGATCCCATGGCACTATTTCGAAGAAGAGCAGGGGAATAATCCCCGGTGTCCTGGTCAATATTTATCCCTCAACCAACATAACAAAAACAGATTATCTGGTCATTATCACATTGCTATTTGTGGGACCTTGCTGTGCGCAAATTGGCTGCCGCATTTCCCACATTACAACAGTGGCCCAGAAATTCGGGTCTCCACGGGTGAGTACGCACGGGGTACTCACCCGTAGGCCTAATGGAAGTGCCGGTTTCCTGCATGCACTGCACATGCGCGGGAAACCGACACTTCCGTTCTACTGAAAGAAGGGGTTCAGCGGTCGAACGCGTGCGCAGGAGAGGCTGCGCGTGCGCATTGAACTTACGTTTTTTTTGCAGGTTTTCCCTGGAAGGTAAGTCTCCAGAAGTTACACATATAAAAAGCAGTCGCAAGGCCTGCTTTTTACAAGGTAAGTGGTGAATTAATTAAAATTAAAACATTTTTTCCACAGGTTTATTATTTTTAAATGCTTTAAAGAAAGCTAAGTTTATTTTTAGCCCCGTTAGAAAATAAAATTATTTTTTTCAAAAATTTAAATTATTGTTTAAAATAGTTATTTCATGAAATTTATAGTTTATTTTAAAAATGTGATGTTTTTTAAAAATGTATTTGAAGATTTAGTGATGTTTTGGGGCTTATAGTATTTATAAGTTTGACAGCCCTTCCTGTCAAACTTATGAATGAAGCATTCCCTGCTCCGATTGGCTCCCCATGGCCCACGTGATCCCAGGGGACGCATCGAACTAACTGTGCCCCTAGGATACACAAGCACTGCGCACCGGCAGTTGGAGGAGGCCCAGGATCGGAATTCCACGGGGGCCCACAGCTCAACGGCCAGTGCGCAAGGTAAGTGCAGGTCGGGGGCTTGCACCCGCGGGAAGCCCCCAACCCGAATTTCTGGGCTGGCGACTCCACTTCAAAAGTACTTAATTGGCTGTAAAGCGCTTTGAGACATCCAGTGGTTGTGAAAGGCGCTATATAAATGCAAGTCTTTCTTTTTAACTGCCCTCTGAAGTGGCCAAGCAAGCCACCCAGTTGTATCAAACTTGGGCAACTAGGGATGAGTAATAAATGCAGCCTTGCCAATGATGCCCAAATCCTGAGGAATTCATGAATGAATCCTATCTTTGCTCTAACTGCACCTTGCAAAAGCACTGCACCAATAGTAATGTGATCTGGGCATGTTCCTTTCTTGACATCAGTGTCACATATATACCCCAGTTACACTTAGGTGTTGTGTGTCATCACGCCACTGCTTGATGCCGGTGGGTATCTTCTGCGATCATTCACGCTTCCCCTCTGACTTTCATTCACAAGGAGCCTACTAGTGTGATGTGAAAGTAAATGCGGAGGAGCAAGGGGTTTCTTAGGCCACTCTCCCTATGTTTGGCCTTTATTAGAAAATGTTATTTAAGGCGCGTCGTTGTGCTCTTGTCAAACTAATGAAAAAGCACTGTCTATTTACAAATACATGACACACTCTCCCTGATGCCCAATGTGGCAGTGAATGGTAGTGGCTGTTAATGGTTCCAACACCATCATCAAGTTTGCAGATGACACCACAGTAGTAGGCCAGATCACCAACAATGATGAGTCAGCCTACAGGGAGGAGGTCCAGCATCTCATGAAGTGGTGCGCCAACAACAACCTGGCCCTTAACACCAAGAAAACAAAGGAAATAATCGTGGACTTCAGGAAGTCCAAAGGCGGAAGTCACACCCCCATCCACATCAATGGGGCGGAGGTGGAAAGGGTGGCCAGCTTTAAGTTCCTCGGAGTCCACATCACGGAAGACCTCTCCTGGTCCCTCAACACCTCCTCTCTGGTGAAGAAGGCCAGCAGCGCCTATATTTCTTGAGGAGGCTGAAGGGATGTAATCTGTCACCCCCGATCCTCTCTAACTTCTACCGCTGCACTATAGAGAGCATCCTGACAAACTGTATCACGGTATGGTACGGCGGCTGTAGCTCCCATGACCGGAAAGCCCTGCAGCGGGTAGTCAAAACTGCCCAACGCATTACCGGCACCCGGCTACCGACCATAGAACATATATATCAGAAACGCTGCCTACGGAGGGCACGGACCATCATCAAAGACCCTACCCACCCCAGCCACAGTCTGTTCGCCCTCCTACCATCTGGAAGACGCTACAGATGCATTCGCACCCGTACGACCAGATTTAGGAACAGCTTCTTTCCCAGGGCTGTCATCCTACTGAACTCCACAAATAAACACTAAAGCCTGCACATCTGCCGATGCACTTTATTATGGTCATATTTATGCTAATATATATGTACAAATGTATGTTGAAATGTTTAAGTGTCCTAATCCAAATTGTACACTCTCGGGAGCCGCAAGCCTACATTTCGTTGTACTGCACTTGTGCACTAACAATGACAATAAAAGTTGATTTGATTTGATTTGATTTGATAAGCTGCTCTTAAACTGGCACTCGTTTAGTTGGTATTTGTGGAGACTGGCATCTATGAGCTGGCTTTTGGCATTTACCGTGCAACCTGACCCTATCCTGACAACAGAACGGCAGATTTATGAAAAACTAGTTCTAGGATTAAGGCAAAGGGATTAGAGAGCTGAATTTAGTAGTGTAAACGCTGGGAGGCAGTTCTTTGATGTGCTGTCATTGAATCCAAGCACCAGTATAAAAAAAGTAACGGACAAGGAAGGCCTCAGGCTCAATCCAGGATTCATTCTGACTTAGCTGATTTCAGTAGGCACTAACTAATGCTCAACACCCCTGAAGTAGGGAAGGGAAAATGAGTCGGGGTCCAGCTCCTATTTGCTATTCAGTGACCGTTGCTGGGGCATGTACCCGAATGGGCGTTGCTTAAGGGTAGGATCAGACCTGGCTGTAATGCACCACCTCATGGTCGAACTGCCTTTCAACACTCATGGTCAGACCTCAGACATGATGAATAACTGAATGCCCTAACCCAACCGTTACCCTAACATGAGTCGATGCCTCGGGAGGAAAGGAAATCTGGGGAATAGGGAGGGAGAGGCCCTGAAGGGAACAACAGGACTTGTTTACATTAAAAAAAAAATTTTTTTATTCATTGATGGGATGTGGGCGTCACTGGCTGGCTAGGCCTGCATTTAGTGCCCATCCCTAATTGCCCTTGAGAAGATGGTGGTGAGCTGCCTTCTTGAACCACTGCAGTCCATATGGTGTAGGTACACCCACAATGCTGTTAGGAAGGGAGTTCCAGGATTTTGGCCCAGCGACAGTGAAGGAACGGCGATACAGGTCCAAGTCAGGATGGTGTGTGGCTTGGAGGGGAACTTGTAGGTGGTGATGTTCCCATGCGTCTGCTGCCCTTGTCCTTCTAAGTGGTAGATGTCGCGGGTTTGGAAGGTGCTGTTGAAGGAGCTTTGGCGAGTTGCTGCAGTGCATCTTGTAGATGGTACACACTGCAGCCACAGCGCGCCGGTGTTGGAGGGAGTGAATGTTGAAGGTGGTGGATGGAGTGCCAATCAAGCGGGCTGCTTTATCCTGAATGGTGTCGAGCTTCTTGAGTGTTGTTGGAGCTGCACTCATCCAGGCAAGTGGAGAGTCTTCCATCACACTCCTGACTTGTGCCTTGTAGATGGTGGAAAGGCTTTGGGGAGTCAGGAGGTGAGACACTCGCCACAGAATTCCCAGCCTCTGGCCTGCTCTTGTAGCCACAGTATTTATATGGCTGGTCCAGTTCAGTTTCTGATCAATGGTAACCCCCAGGATGTTGATCGTGGGGGATTCAGCGATGGTAATGCCATTGAATGTCAAGGGGAGATGGTTAGAGTCTCGCTTGTTGGAGATGGTCATTGCCTGGCACTTGTGTGGTGCGAATGTTACTTGCCACTTGTCAGCCCAAGTCTGAATGTTGTCCAGGTCTTGCTGCATATGGACACGGACTGCGTCAGTATCTGACGAGTCTCGAATGGTGCTGAACAGTGTGCAATCATCAGCGAACATCCCCACTTCTGACCTTATGATGTAGGGAAGGTCATTGATGAAACAGCTGAAGATGGTTGGACCTAGGACACTGCCTTGAGGAATGTACAGTGATGTCATGTGATTGAGATGAATGACCTCCAACAACCACAGCCAACTTCCTTTGTACAGGGAGAAATAATGGGCAGCAGACCCCCTGTATAATATAGACCTAGAGCTAGAAAATTCATGGGGTGAGGGGGTTGTTGGGAACATCCCAGTGTCGTGATTAGGTCACAACATGCTTGGCCGCCTGATTTACACCTTAGATATCTCAGATGGAGATAAAAATGCAGAAAAAAGCTTGCATGGCTTCACTGAGAGCTGTGTAACCTCAAAAAACCCACCAGCAGCCACACAAAAAGGCATAGAAAGAGAACAATAAAATCCCAAATAAGTGATGTGAGTGGCGCTCTCTTGGTGCCTTGGCTGGTTCATGCACTGCCCAATGTGGCACTTGTTATGTCTGAATAAACACTCAAATTGGTGTGGTAATGACTGGCTGCTTTTATTTCCAGACCCACTGGAACATTTCGCCAAAGAATAACAAAGCAATACAAGAGAGACCTTGCAGTGTAATTGCTTCAATGTGGTTACTCCCATCAGGGGGTCATCTAGTGTTCAGTTAACAATATGCACGCACCATATTTATCAGCATTGAGCCATACAGACTGGGAATGTCCAGAGGTTTATGCTCTGGTGGGTTAAAGATAGAAGAACTCAGATGAGGCAGCGCTAGGAACACTACAATTGGCCTCAGAGTCCTTTTGCTGGGGGGGGGGGGAGGTAAAATAACCCGTATCACCTTTACCAATCTCTATCCAGTATCACATGATGAAAAGTGTGTGTGCGTGCACGTATCTGCATGCATGCATGTAAGTGTGTAGGGTGAGTACAGGATCAGACTTGGCTGTGATAGTTCCAGTGGCCGAATAGCCAACAGATAGAAAGAAAAGAAAAAACTTGCGTTTATGTAGCGCCTTTCACAGCCTCAGGTCGTCCCAAAGCACTTTAAAACCAATAAAGTAGCTTTGAAGTGTAGTCACTGTTGTAATGTAGGCAATGCGGCAGCCAATTTGTGCACTGCAAGGTCCCACAAACAGCAATGTGATAATGACCAGATAATCTATTTAATTGATGTTGATTGAGGAATAAATATTGACTCAGGCCACAGGGGAGAACTCCCCTGCTCTTCTTCTAATAGTGCCATTGGATCTTTCACATCCACCTTGAGTGGACAGACAGTGCCTCAGTTTAACTGATATTCCCTGCCTGGGGTCATGCTTGATGGCCACTTGGGTAAGATTCCAGAGGGCCCATGCGACCGGAGCCCAGCCTGAGTCAGTGCCTTCAGTTGAGAAAGTTGGAGCTGGGGATAAAAAAAACCCAACCCCAGCAAATACGCAACCTTGAGGCTTTTTCACAACAGTCGCGTATTTCAATGGGAGTTGCATCAACAGATTTATAGATACAGAGCCTAGTCAAACACTATTCAACAAACACAGTGACTCTTTAAATAAACCAATATTTGAGGAGCAAGCCTGAGTTTGCTCTCTTTGCAAATATCCTACTATTCAGTAATTAAAAGAAATAAATGATCTAAAACTGAAAGGTGGTGAGTTCTTCTCTTCTTTCCCAATGTTGGGCGGCAGAACAAAAAGTTTCAGGACAGCAATAAGTGTTACATGGGCAGATGTCTCAGGAATTTAACTCAAGTGTTTGCTAGGAGAACAGAAAAGAATTGTTATGTCTTTAAGGTCCCACGGCACTATTCAAAGAAGAGTAGTCCTGGTCAACATTCGTCCCTCAGCCAACCCCACTAAAACAGATTAAATTACCATTCATCTTATTGCTGTATATGGGACCATGCTGTGCGCAAATTGTCTGCTGTGTTTAACTACATTACAATAGCGACTACACTTCAAAAAGTGCCTCATTGACTGTAAAGCACTTTGGAACATCCTGAGGTCAAGAAAGACGCTATATAAATGCAAGTTCTTTCTTTCTAAAGAAATTGGGGACAGGGAACGCAGTACAAGCATTGTTCCTGAGCTTTGTCAATTGGAAATCTATCCCTACAGGCCTGTAATCTGATCATTTTGCTGCTGATCTAATGTAAAGCAAGAGCTGTTTGCATGAAACCCTTATTTGTTTTTCATGATTTATAAAAGAGAACTTGGAATGCACATTATTCCACTTGTGAATAGATTGCTGAACTACAGATAAGCGATGCTACTGGGTCTTCCATCACTCATTTTGAGATTAGTATTTTTTTATTTGTTTATGGGATGTGGGCGTCACTGGCAAGGCCAGCATTTATTGCCCATCCCTAATTGTCCTTGAGAAGGTGGTGGTGAGCCGCTGCCTTGAACCGCTGCAGTCTGTGTGGTGAAGGTACTCCCACAGTGTTGCTAGGGAGGGAGTTCCAGGATTTTGACCCAGCGACGATGAAGGATTGGCAATATACTTCTAAGTCAGGATGGTGTGTGACTTGGAGGGGAACTTGGAGGTGGTGGTGTTCCCATGCGCCTGCTGCCCTTGTCCTTCTAGGTGGAAGAGGTCGGGGGTTTGGGAGGTGCTGCCGAAGAAGCCTTGGTGAGTTGCTGCAGTGCATCTTGTAGTTGGTACACACTGCAACCACGGTACGCTGGTGGTGGAGGGAGTGAGTGTTTAAGGTGGTGGATGGGGTGCCAATCAAGCAGGCTGCTTTGTCCTGGATGGTGTCGAGCTTCTTGAGTGTTGTTGGAGCTGCACTCATCCAGGCAAGTGGAGAGTATTTCATCACACTCCTTACTTGTGCCTTGTAGATGGTGGAAAGGCTTTGGGGAGTCAGGAGGTAAGACACTCGCCGCAGAATACCTAGCCTCTGACCTGCTCTTGTTGCCACAGTATTTATGTGGCTAGTCCAGTTAAGTTCCTGGTCAATGGTGACCCCCAAGATATTGTTGGTGGGGGATTCGGCGATGGTAATGCTGTTGAATGTCAAGAGGCGGTGGTTAGACTCTCGCTTGTTGGAGATAGTCATTGCCTGGCACTTGTGTGGCGTGAATGTTACCTGCCACTTATCAGCCGAAGCCTGAATGTCGTCCAGGTCTTGTTGCATGCGGACATGGACTGCTTCATTATCTGAGGAGTTGTGAATGGAACTGAATACTGTGCAGTCATCAGCGAACATCCCCATTTCTGACCTTATGTTGGAGGGAAGGTCATTGATGAAGCAGCTGAAGATGGTTGGGCCTAGGACACTGCCCTGAGGAAGTCCTGCAGCGATATCCTTGGGCTGTGATAATTGGCAGTATCTTCAGATATGAATTTGTATTTTTTTTAACAGTGAAGTGAGGTTATTTGTAACAAGCAGTTCAATAAGAGGAAACTCTGTACACTTTCAGTGAAGGGAATTTTACCCCCCATGGCGCAATAGGATAATATTATTATGCACAGAAGGTAGGTGGGACTTGGTTTATAGGTCATAGTTACTGTGATCTCCTGGAACTCGTTTTTGATCATCTTAGAGAGGAATCTCCCAGAATTTTCCCCCTGAATTGGCCAATGGTGTTTTTAAAAAAAATTTTTGTCTCTCCCCAGAAATTACATGACGACCAGTGGGAGGGAACCATGGGAGTCACAATGCTTTGGTGTATCATGACTGTTTGGGACCAGCCGGTCTTTACCTGTCCAATATTTTGGTATGTTAACACACTGCCTTGTGTGATACTGAGCCGTAGAAACCAGGGATACCCCAGGTTTGATTCCAGGTCTGTACTGAGTTAGCTGACCTTAGCACGACTGTCGGTATGGATGCTGCAATTGGCCTTAACATTCCTGGCATCGGAAAAGAGGAAAAATATACCATTAAGGTTCCTGATTGCTATCCAGTGATTCCTGTTAGAAATTAGATGTTGGATAAGCACAGAATTGGGCTTGGTTGTGGTATCTCCCATGACCAAATAGCCTGTTGACACTCATTTGTAGCACAGCCTCCAGCACCCCGGCCCATTCTCTGAAATCCCCCACCTTACACACACACCCACACACACATATATATATATATATACACATAGAATATATACATGCGTACACATATATATTTAATATATTTTATATAATGAATATATTTAAATATATTTAATATAAATGCTGAGGGGGCATTCGATGTTCAGTCTGGGTAATGTGAAGAGTTTGAAGGTGGTATGCTCATGTCACATTGCTAATCTGCTGAAGTCTAACTTTTAATTAAATATTAACAGAAAAACTAGCAGTTCGTAGGAGCACTTTAACTGAATATAAATAGGTTGCTCATTTAACCAAGGCCAAAAATAACAATCCAAGGATAGAGTTGGCAACCATCTGACTTTGGACTTGCTGAGTTCACCAGTTATCTTGTGTCCAAATCGATATATTGAGAAGAGCTAGATTTCTATCTGAGAACCAGGTTTATCACAGATTATTGCTCTCTTGCTGGAGTCATTACTTTCTTTCAGTGGAATGTCCAGTTTTTTTTTTAACATAGTCAAGTTGTCGTTGTTTTGGATGTGGGTAGTCAAGATTAATTTGAAGGTTTTAGGTCAAACACGGTGGGGGTGTGGTTTAACGGAACTAGTGTGGGGGAGGGAAGTGGAGGAATGGGAGGCAAATAAGGGGGGGTGGAGAAGGGAAGAGGAGAGGGGAGAGGAGGAGGGGAGGACAGGCTGGCATAGAGCAGTTAGGCTGATTGGCCTGTTTCTATGCTGTAAATTCTATGTAGTGGGAAAGGGGTGGATGGGCGAGGAGAAGGGATGGGGGAGGAGGGGAGAGGGGAAGAGGAGAGGGGAGAGGAGAAAGTGGGGGGTGGACAATGGTAAAGGAGTGGACGGGAGAGGAGATGGGCAAGGGGAAGGAGGGAGAGGAAGGGAATTCAGATCAGTGGTGATAGGGAAATTAAGGGATGGAGCAGCCAGCGTTCAGGGAGAAGAAATACAATCAGAGATGCTGTGGATGGGGAGCGCAGTCGGAGTTGGGTGAGGTGCTGTAAAAGGGGAAATGGTGCAGGGTAGGAGTAGCCTGTGAGAGGCAATGACAAGTGATGTGGGGTTTGGGGAGAAAGGGATTGTCAGCCAGTCAGTGAATTGGAATGTGGAATGGGAAATACATCCAGTGGAGGTGGGGGTTGGGGGAAGGGGAGGGAACAGTGGTTGGAAAGGGGTGTGAAGGAGTTGAGAGCCTGTCTTTGGTGGGGAAGTGGGGGTGAAATCTTGCTCAGTGGGGGAAGGAAGGGTTTAAGGGCTGAGTTCTTGCTGAGATGTGAGGTGTTTGAGGGCCATAATTCTTCTCAGTTGGGGGGGGCTTGTATAGTTCAGTTTCTAAATCATGCTCACTGGTGCAATGCTAAAAATTTACTCTGTGGGGAGAGGGGGTTCTTTTTACCTGAGGCAAAAAACGTATTCATCTGGGGGGAGTTTTAACCTAAAAGAATGGGTGGGTTGGGTTTGTGTGGAAAGTTAAAAATCTGAATCCCGACCAGAAACTGTCTCCAATCTGTCCACTTCCGGTTTTAATGGAGGCGGGTCGGGGGCGGGCAATCAACCTGCTCCCAGGAGGCGGATCGCCTATTTAAGTATTATAATGAGGCTGCAGCCTCTGCTTTAGCTTCCATTTTGAATTTAACTGTAGCTGGTTGTGAAACCTGGCAGCTAATGCAAGGCAAGGACTGCTGGATCCAGGAGGTAAGTGCCTTTACACTTACATCCTGGATCCAGTGTCCCTATCTAACCCACCCCTTGCAATCAGCCTTCGATTCCCCCCCAGGCCACCGATCCCCCCCACGAGGCCTTCCCCCCCTCAAGCTCCTTCGGCTGCCTAATCATTCCCTAACACCCCCCACCCCCCCGGCAGCCGCTCGTCCGGTCCCTAATCCACAGCCGCCTCCAGCCCCTCCCCCACCCCGTGCTGGTCCCGGCCTCTGATCTTCACCGGCCCCCGACCCCCGACCCCCCTAGCTCCTCCGGCCCCCTATCTTCGCCCGAGCCCTCCACCACAACCCCCCCCCCACCTTCCCAATTAAAATTCAGCCCTCTGTGTTTGCTTGGGGAGTACCACTTAATATTGGGGCTTATATTATTGGTCAAGTGATGTTATGCTTACAGCGCCACCTTCAGGTGCAATACCATTAGAATCTTAAGACCATTCATCATTTTTAATATATTATTGATCATTGCTGGGCACCAATATATTTATTTTTTTGTTTCCTTCCAGATTTCCCCCTCTTCTGAAGGCACTGATTTTTCTTGGGTTAAAATTTGGTAGCTCTCAGTTACCTTATTAATGTGACCAATCTTCCATTGGCTGTGAAGGGCATCACAGTCACACTCAATCTGGTCCTCATCTAACATCCAAATATAGGCCTTCTTCCAGTAGGGGGTGACTGGATGCTAAGTAGGAGGGACAATCTTGGTTTGTTAGTTCTTAAGGCTACTGAATTTCCATCATTGGCAAAGCGAACATCAGAACTGAAGCCATAATTATCTCTCCCCTGTCCCTGTCAAGGTTTGTACTTGGCAACAGGTATGACTGTAGATATCTAGACAGCAAATGTTGGAGATTCGAGAACAGTTGTAGAGGGAATTAAGTTAGAAACAGAACTACAAAATAACACAGGAGAACAATTGCATTTTCTTAAGAATCTAGTGGATCCCTTATGGCATTCATATCAGGTAGTCTGGGGTATGCAGTGTGCTTGCAATGTGTACCTAATAAGTTGGCCTGTCTCTTTAAGGCTGCTGCTCAAGTCTTTTGTGCGGGAATCCAGGTAGTTGCAGCTGCTTGTAAGCTGCTTAGGCCAGTTAGTGGTAAGCAAATTTTAGGCTCCAGGTCAGTGTCTTTCTTTCTCCTCTTTTTAAGATTGTTTTAATCTGTAACATCTGGTGTGTGATGTCTGCTCTATGATGTCAGGTGTGTGACGTCTGGTGTCTGATGTTTGACTCTGGTGTGTGATGTCTGGTGTGTGACGTCTGTGTGTAACATCTGGAATGCAGTGTCTGGTGTGTGACATCTGGTGTGTGATGTCTGTGTGTAACATCTGGTATGCAATGTCTGGTGTGTGACATCTGATGTGTGACTACCAGCGTTCCCTCTAAGCTGTGCGCATGCACGGCCGCGCAACAATTGGGAAGGTACCTCGCAGCCCGCTCACAAGCTGTTCCCTCTAAGATACCGCACGTACGTCGCCGCACAGGTGGCTGTTGAGTCTGTGTTTTCAAATGTAGTTATGCTGAATAACAGGACACAGACTACAGAAATAATTAAACAGGTCTTTAGTGATTGAGGGTCAGGGCTGAACTGGGATACACTTTACTCTGCAGGGTTTATATACCGGTGTGGTCACCACCGGTACTACAATGTACAGGAGCCATCAAAAAGTAGTCCATCACCTTAAGGTATCCTCTTAAGGTGGTACAGGTTACATACACTACAATTCCTCCCCTTTTAGCTTAACAGTGTACACCCCAAATTAAACATTACATGGACAACATATATACAATTTACACACACCTGTTCAAAGATTCAGTCTCTGAGGAGGCCTCCTGATCCGGCCCGGATAACGCCTTTCAGGGGTCTCTGGTTCTCGTTGCTGGGGTGACTCATCCACTTGATCTCCTATGGATTGAACATCATCAGGTACGTTCGAGTCTGAGGTAGATGCTACAGGCTCAATAAGTTCTTCAACTGGTGTCTCTGCCGTAGACATGGGGTCGACCCTTGTTCTCGATTCCACAAGTTGGTCAGCATGACGTCGTATTACGTTCTCTCCAACGTCTACCATGTACATCAAGGGTCCTTGTCATGCATGAATTGTTCCAGGTTGCCATTTATCATCCCTATAGTCCCTGGCCAACACTGGTTGTCCTATTTCGAAACTACGAGTGGCCTTGTTATTTACATGCTGGAATTGCTTGTTTTCGACTTCCCTTCGCACATTGGGTTTTAACAAATCCAACCGGGACCGCAACCTTCTGTTATAGAACATTATGGCAGGGCTTTGATTTGTCACTGAATGCGTGGCGTTTCGATACGCCATCAGGAAATTGTCCACCTTGTGTTGTAGTGGAATATGGTCTTCACTCATGGCCTTTATCGCCTTTTTGAACGTTTGAACAAATCTCTCGGCCAACCCATTTGTAGCCGGATGATATGGGGCAGATGTATAGTGTTTCACCCCATTCTTTTTCATGAATTTCTGGAATTCTTCTGACACGAACTGTGGTCCGTTGTCTGAACATATTTGCTCCGGCAACCCATTCCTTGCAAATATGGTTCTTAGAACTGCGATCGTCTTCTCAGAGGTAGTGGTCGACATCTTAATCACTTCAGGCCATTTAGAATGTGCGTCTACTGCTATCAAAAACATGGAATCCATGAATGGACCTGCAAAGTCGATATGCACACGTTGCCATGGGGCTGAAGGCCATTCCCACGGATGCAGCGGTGTAATTGGAGGTGCATTTTGAACTTTTTGGCACCCTGAGCAGCTTTTAGTCAGATCCTCTATTTGTTTGTCGATACCTGGCCACCACACATAAGCCCTAGCAAGGCTTTTCATCTTGACTCCCCCCAGATGACCTTCGTGCAATTCTTTCAGAACTCTCTCTCTTAATTTTGGAGGAATAATCACCCTTGTACCATACATCAATGTTCCTTGACACACGGACAGCTGTTCTCGTCTGGCTGAGAATGCTGGTAACAGTGGTTCGCCATGTGCTGGCCATCCCTTCACTGTCAAGTCGTAGACCCGAGACAGTGTCGGGTCATTTCGGGTCTCGCTCTCAATACCCGCATTGGTGACTGGTAAGCATTCGATGATGGTCGAGTGAAATATCTCTACAGGGTCAACTGCCGGTGCCCCTTCCGCTGTAGGTAGTGGCAGGCGCGACAGCCCATCAGCATTACCATGTTGTTTTGTACCTTTGAATTCAATATCATATTGATGTGCCCCTAGGAAAAGGGACCATCTCTGAAGCCTCTGCGCCGTCATTACCGGAACACCCTTCTTAGGGTTGAAAATGGAAACCAACGGCTGGTGATCTGTCAGCAGCGTAAACTTTTGGCCTTGCAGGTAATGGTTAAATTTCTTAACTCCCCACACGAGGCTGAGAGCCTCCCTATCTATCTGAGCATAGTTGCGCTCAGCGGAGGTCAATGATCTGGATGCGAAAGCGACTGGCCTTTCCGAGCCATCTGGAAACTTATGTGAGAGCACTGCCCCGATACCATATGGAGAAGCATCACAAGCTAAGCGAATAGGCAGCGTTGGGTTAAAGTGAGCCAACACTTCCTTAGAGGTGATCAGTGCTTTGCTCTTTTGAAACGCCTGCTTACAATCATCGCTCCACTTCCATGGTATTCCCATTTGCAAAAGAGTGTTCAGCGGGTGTAACACCGTGGATAAATTTGGAAGAAACTTATGGTAATAGTTAACCAACCCGAGGAACGACCTCAACTGGGATACATTCTCCGGTGCAGGAGCTTTTACAACAGCTTCGATCTTGTCAGGTGACTTATGGAGCCCCTCCCAGTGAATGACGTGGCCGCAGTACGAGATTCGCTTTTGAAAGAACTCGCATTTCTGGCGATTAACTCTGAGCCCATATTCTTTCAATCTGATGAGCACCTGCTCCAAATTCGCGAGGTGATCGTTATCGTTATCTCCTGTAATCAGGATGTCATCCAGGTAGCATTGTGTGCCTGGAATTCCCTGCAATACCTGCTCCATGGCCCTTTGCCAAATCGCTGGAGCCGATGCCACTCCAAAAACCAGTCTATTATACCGATATAAGCCCTTAAGCGTGTTGATCGTGAGATACTGACGTGACGCTTCATCAGCTTCCATCTGTAGGTACGCCTGCGCCAGGTCTATCTTAGTGAAGTGTTTCCCGCCAGACAGCGAAGCGAAGATATCTTCAATCCGCAGAAGCGGATATTGCACCGTGTGAAGAACCGGATTAACAGTGATCTTGAAATCGCCACAGATGCGAACCTTCCCAGGTTCCCCCGGCTTGTTGCTCAACGAACGCTTCATGACAGGAACAATGGGTGTAGCCCATTCACTCCAGTCCACCTTGGACAGTACCCCTGAACGTTCTAGCCCTTCCAGCTCTGCTTCCACAGCAGGTCGTATCGCATAAGGCACCGGTCTGGCTTTGAAAAATTTTGGGTTTGCATGTTCTTCAACCTTGATGGTTGCCGTAATTCCTTTCAGTGTTCCAAGTCCTTGTTGGAACACCTCCTTAGCATCGTCTAAGATTTTGGACAGTCGTTTAGGTTTGACGTCGTCCTCCTTACAGGCATCTACAGTCAGTGCTTGTATGGAATGCCAGTCCACATTTATTCTCCGGATCCATTCCCGTCCCAGTAGTGGCGGACCTCCATCAGGTAACACATACAAGTCCATTTTCTGAAATTCTTTACCATTGTAGACCACGTTTACTTTTATCTTTCCTTTGGGGTATACTATTTGCCATGTGTATGTTTTCAATACAATCTCCGTATCCCTCAGGGGAATGTGCGAGAATAACCTTTTGTAATCTTGCTTATTCATGACCGTTAATGCCGACCCAGTGTCCAATTCCATCTTCACTTGGACTCCTGCTATCCGAAGCGTGACCCAGATAGTTTGGTGGTCTGCTGTGTTACCCACATTATGTATTTTCAGACAACCCAGTTGCTTACTGCTGGAGTCTGAATCTGTCTTCTGTTCATCCGAACTGTTCTCTGTCACCTTGTGTACCTTTTTGTACTTCTCCTGCGGTGACTTTTTGCTGCTGGTCTTCTTTCCTGACCGGCATACTCTCGCTATGTGACCAAGTTTGCCACATTGCCTGCATTCTTTATCTTTGAACCAGCACTGGTTCTGGTCATGCGTTGTCCTTCCACAACGATAGCACTTTACTGTGCCCAATGCCATTTCATTGGTGCTGAATTCCAATGGCCTTTGCTGTATCTCTGCAGCGCCTCGTGCTGCTGCCTCGTGCAATGCTGCAATGCTGAAAGCGTAAGGTCCTTTTCCTCTAGCAGTCGCTTCTGGGTTCCTTCCCTTAGGAGCCCACACACAAACTTATCTCTCAGTGCGTCTGTTAGTCCTGTACCGAACTGACAGTACTTTGATAACTTGCGCAGTTCGGTTAGGAATTCAGCGTTGCTTTCTTCTTTAAGTTGAATTCTTTTGTAGAATTTAAATCGTTCCACTATCAGCAGCGGCATGGGGTTTAAATGCTCTTGCAGGATAGTAACAATATCCGTGAAACTTTTCCCTACCAGTTTATCTGGTGTTACAAGGTTCCTTAATAACCCGTACGTCTTCGCACCCATCGAGTTTAATAGGGTTGGTGCTTTCTTATCCTCCGGTACCTCATTCGTTGTACAGTAAACTTCGACGTGTTCCACATAAGTGGCCCAATCTTCCACATCGTTATCAAAAGCAGTGATGTTAACCGTTTTTGTCATCCTTGTTGAGTTTCCTTTCCTTCGGATATGATTATTATTTTATTTTATTTTTATTTATTCATTTATTTTCAAAATGGCGGCTTCCCATGCTTGGCGGCTTTTCCCGCGCTTGTCTTCTTCCCCCGCCGACTCAAAATGGCGATTCCCGCGCTGTTGCCGTTCACGCCTCCCAACGGTCCTTTATTTTCCCCTACGCTGCTGCTCTTGTTCCCTGCCGCTCCCGCGGTCCTTGTGGTCATAAACGCTTTTCTGGATGCTGCGCGTCTCTGCCCCGATTGCAGTCTGGCCCCTGACACTGGCTGCGGTCGTGTTCTCCGCCCTTTTTGTCGTTTCCCTCCCCTTCTCTTACTGACAACTCGGCCGACTTCCCCCCCGTGCCGCTCGATCGGCTTACCCGCCGCTGTCGTCGAAGGGATGTTCACTGATGTTTGACTTCGTGGCCAGAAACCAACCCGGGTTCCCGATGGCCTCCCGTGTGATGCAGTGCCCAGCAGGATGTTGAGGGTGGATGTCCTTGTTCGACGCCCGTTTCAGAGGACGAAGCTTCCTTTGATGCAACTGCCGCTAGGTAAGATCAGACTCGTCGCCACTGTTGAGTCTGTGTTTTCAAATGTAGTTATGCTGAATAACAGGACACAGACTACAGAAATAATTAAACAGGTCTTTAGTGGTTGAGGGTCAGGGCTGAACTGGGATACACTTTGCTCTGCAGGGTTTATATACCGGTGTGGTCACCACCGGTACTACAATGTACAGGAGCTATCAAAAAGTAGTCCATCACCTTAAGGTATCCTCTTAAGGTGGTACAGGTTACATACACTACAGTGGCCATGCAACAATTTAAAGGTACTGTGCGCAAAGAAAATATTTAAAGGGAATGTTGGTGACAACTGGCACTTGACATCTGGCGCGTGACATCTGGCGCGTGATGTCTGGCGCGTGACATCTGGTGTCTGATGAGTAGATACTAGACATTTATATAAGTATACATTTAAGAGAAAAAAATTATGGGGTAAAATTCTGCATCTGCACTCAGAATTAATGGACGGAAAATCAGAGTCTGCGAGTGTATTCTGTGATGTGAGTTTCTGGTATTCACCTCGAAAGAAGAACTTTCGCGGGCTTTTTTACAGATGCCAGTGTCAGGAGCAACAGCAGAAAACAGTGAGTATTTAAACTCACTTTCGCGGGCTTTTTTTTTACAGAGGCCGGTGTCGGGAGCAACAGCAGAGAACAGTGAGTATTTAAACTCACTTTCGCGGGCTTTTTTCCTCAGAGGCCGGTGTCAGGAGCAGCAGGAGAGAACAGTGAGTATTTAAATTCACTTTCGTAGGCTTTTTTTCAAAGGCTTACCAATCTTGCAGACCGGTGGCGGCGTTCCAGAGCCACGTCACGATTCAAAAAGTGACGCGGGCAAGAGGAAGCAGCTGATTGGGTGAGTACGGCCAGGTGAGTATTTATACTACTCTATAGTTTGACAGTTAAGGTTAATAGTTTATAAAGTTTAGAAGGTCTTAATTTTTGTGTTTATAGTTTCTAAGGTCTCTGTTGTGTAGCAGGGAGTGCTAGTAAACAAGGGCCCTTGAGTATATCGTTTAATTGTAGTGTAATTAGTGGTATTGATTTGATTTAATTTAATTTAAATTAATTAAAGGGTAAGTCATGACAGCACAGCTCGGCCCCGTGGCATGCTCCTCCTGCACTATGTGGGAAATCAGGGACACTTCCTGTGTGCGGGAAGTGTATCCAGCTGCAGCGACTGGCAGACCACATTGCGGCGCTGGAGCTGCGAATGGATACATACTGGAGCATTCGTGATGCTGAGGACATCGTGGGTAGCACGTTTAATGATTTGGTCACACCGTAGGTAAAGGCTGCACAGGCAGGAAGGGAATGGGTGACCGCCAGGCAGTGCAGTAGGCGCAGGCAGGTAGTGCAGGGGTCCCCGGTGGCCATCCCCCTCTCAAACAGATATACCACTTTGGATATTGTTGAGGGAGGTGACTTATCGGGGGAAGGCAGCAGCAGCCAACTTCCTGGCACCATGGGTGGTTCTGCTGCAAAGGACGGGAGGAAAAAGAGTGGGAGAGCTATAGTGATAGGGGATTCTATTGTAAGGGGAATAGATAGGCGTTTCTGCGGCCGCAAACGAGACTCCAGGATGGTATGTTGCCTCCCTGGTGCAAGGGACAAGGATGTCTCGGGTCAGCTGCAGGGCATTCTGGAGGGGGAGGGTGAACAGCCAGTTGTCGTGGTACATATAGGTACCAACGACATAGGTAAAAAATGGGATGAGGTCCTAAAAGCTGAATATAGGGAGTTAGGAGGTAAATTAAAAAATAGGACCTCAAAGGTAGTCATCTCAGGATTGCTACCAGTGCCACATGCTAGTCAGAATAGAAATAGAAGGATATTTCAGATGAATACGTGGCTAGAGGAATGGTGCAAGGGGGAGGGATTCAAATTCCTGGGACATTGGAACCAGTTCTGGGGGAGGTGGGACCAGTACAAACTGGACGGTTTGCACCTGGGCGGGACCGGGACCGATGTCCTAGGGGGAGTGTTTGCTAGTGCTGTTGGGGAGGGTTTAAACTAAAATGGCAGAGGGTTGGGAACCTGTGCAGGGAGACAGAGGAAAGGGAAGCAAGGATAGAAACAAAAGACAGGAAGGAGAAAAGCAAAAGTGGAAGGCAGAGAAATCAAGGGGTGTAAATCAAACAGGGCTACAGTAAATAATAATTCTAAAAGGACTAAGAGTGTTAAAAAAACAAGCCTGAAGACTTTGGGGGGAAAATTCAGTTGGTTTGCGCCTACCATTAGCACCTTAAGAGGGCGCTAATGGGGCGCAAAGCAACTAGTGCTCGGGTGTGGCGATGTTTGTGCCGCTCACGAAATTAACAAGACATTTTGCAGCGGCGCTAAACACTACCGCTCCGATCTCCTGCGCCGGCAGATCGTGATGTCAGTCGAGTGCGCAACGCCCCGGTAGTGCCCCGACCGGATATTGAGTGGCGCCCCCTGCCTTACCGCCTGCCGCTAGCAATGACAGGTTGAGGGGAGCGTTTTGCAGTCAGGAAGGGACTGGGTGAGCGCTATTTAAAGGCGATTGCTTCCTGCCTTTTTTTGTTGGTGACATTTGTGCACCACGCATTCTGAGAGAGAGAGAGAGAGACTTCTGGAGAGATTCAACGCTGTGTGAAGGAGCTTTGTGTACTGAGCAGCACTTTGCAGGTTCATTTTGATTTGCCCTTCCTTGTATCGATTTAGAAGAAACTGTGGGGGCTGCACTCTGAGCTCTTTCCCTGGGCCTCTCCATTGTTCTTTCCAGCAGATTTGATGCACAGGTGTCTCCAGGCCGAGATTCAAGGCTGCAATGAGCAGGATGTGGATGGAGAGCAAGGCCAACCCTCCCCTTTAAGAACTGGCCGGCACCATTGTGTCTGTGTGCCATTGCAAAAGGAGCAGCGCTCCGAAAGCTTGTGATTTCAAATAAAGCTGTTGGACTATAACCTGGTGTTGTGTGACTTCTTACATTTGGCATCAAATGAGCTTCGCCAGCGCTCTGAGGTAGCGCCTCGCTCCTTGGCCTTTACACCTTAAGGGAGGTGTGTAGCGCCTGATTTAGCACTCCAATCAACTCATGGGGCGATAAAAGCCAAGTTTGCAGTTGGAGTCGATAATTAGCACCAGGCGCTAGACTTTGCGCACGGCCAATAATTGTGCCCCAAACGGGGCAATACTGAATTTTTTCCCCTTTGTGTCTTAATGCGAGGAGCATTCGTAATAAGGTGGATGAATTAGCTGCGCAAATAGATGTAAACGGATATGCTATAATTGGGATTACGGAGACATGGCTCCAGGGTGACCAAGGCTGGGATTTCAACATCCAGGGGTATTCAATATTCAGGAAGGACAGGCAAAAAGGAAAAGGAGGTGGGGTAGCATTGCTAGTAAAAGAGGAGAATAACACAATAGTAAGGAAGGATATTAGCTCTGATGATGTGGAATCTGTATGTGTAGAGCTGAGAAATACCAAGGGGCAGAAAACGTTAGTGGGAGTTGTATACAGACCCCCAAACAGTAATGCTGAGGTTGGGGATGGCATTAAATGGGAAATTAGAGATGCGTGCAATAAGGGCATAGCAGTTATCATGGGTGACTTTAATCTACATATAGATTGGGATAACCAAATTAGTAACAATACTGTGGAGGAGGAATTCCTAGAGTGTATACGGGATAGTTTCCTGGACCAATATGTCGAGGAACCAACTAGAGATCAGGCCATCTTAGACTGGGTATTATGTAATGAGAAAGGATTAATTAGCAATGTTGTTGTGCAAGGCCCCTTGGGGAGGAGCGATCATAATATAATCGAATTCTTCATTAAGGTGGAGAGTGAAGTAGTTGACTCAGAGACGCGTGAGTTGGCTAGGATGGATTGGGGAATGTTACTTAAAGTGTTGACGGTGGATGGGCAATGGCAAACATTTAAAGATCGCACGGATGAACTGCAGAATTTGGTCATCCCTATTTGGCATAAAAATAAAACAAAAAAGGTGACTCAACCATGGCTAACAAGGGAAATTAGGGATAGCATAAGATCCAAGGAGAGGACATATAAATTGGCCAGAAAAAACAGCAAACCTGAGGATTGGAAACAGTTTAGGATTCAGCAAAGGAGGACAAAGGGATTAATTAAGAAGGGGAAAACAGAATATGAGAGTAAGCTTGCAAGGAACATAAAAACTGACTGTAAAAGCTTCTATAGATATGTGAAGAGAAAAAGATTGGTGAAGTCAAGCACAGGTCCCTTGCAGTCAGAATGAGGGGAATTTATAATGGGGAACAAAGAAATGGCCGACCAATTAAATATATATTTTGGTTCTGTCTTCACAAAGGTGGACACAAATAACCTCCCAGAGATGCCGGGGAACATATGGTCTAAGGAGAGGGAGGAACTGAAAGAAATCAGTATTTGTAGGGAAATAGTGTTCGGGAAATTGACGGGATTGAAGGCCGATAAATCCCCAGGGCCTGATAATCTACATCCTAGGGTACTTAAGGAAGTGGCCCTAGAAATAGTAGATGCATTGCTGGTCATCTTCCAAAATTCGATAGACTCTGGAACAGTTCCCATGGATTGGAGGGTAGCTAATGCAACCCCACTATTTAAAAAAGGTGGTAGAGAGAAAACAGCGAATTATAGACCAGTAAGCCTGACATCAGTAGTGGGGAAAATGCTAGAGTCCATTATAAAAGATGCATTAGCAGTGCACTTGGAAAACAGTGACAGTATCGGACAAAGTCAACATGGATTTACAAAAGGTAAATCATGCTTGACTAATCTACTGGAATTTTTTGAGGATGTAACTGGTAGGATAGATAAGGGAGAACCAGTGGATGTGGTGTATTTGGACTTTCAGAAGGCTTTCGATAAGTACCCGCATAAGAGATTAGCATGCAAAGTTAAAGCACATGGGATTGGGGGGTAAGCTACTGACTTGGATAGAGCAGGCAAAGAGTTGGAATAAACGGGTCTTTTTCCGAGTGGCAGGCAGTGACTAGTGGGGTACCGCAGGGATCGGTGCTAGGACCCCAGCTATTCACAATATATATTAATGATCTAGACGAATGAACTAGATGTATTATCTCCAATTTTGCAGACGACACAAAGCTGGGTGGGCATGTGTGCTGTGAGGAGGATGCAGAGAAACTCCAGTATGATTTGGACAGGTTGGGTGATTGAGCAGATTCATTGTAGATGCAGTATAATGTGGATAAATGCGAGGTTATCCACTTTGGTGGCAAAAACAGGAAGACAGATTATTATCTTAACGGCAATAGATTGGGAAAAGGGGAAGTGCAACGTGACCTGGGTGTCCTTGTGCACCAGTCGCTGCAGGTGCAGCGGGTGGTTAAGAAGGCAAATGGTATGTTGGCCTTCATAGCGAGAGGATTTGAGTACAGGAGCAAAGATGTCTTGCTGCAGTTGTAAAGGGCCTTGAGACCATACCTTGAGTATTGTGTGCAGTTTTGGTTGCCTTATCTGAGGAAGGATGTTCTTGCCATGGAGGGAGTGCAGCGAAGATTCACCAGACTGATACCTGGGATGGCAGGAATGACGTATGAAGAGAGATTGGGTCGATTAGGCTTATATTCGCTAGAGTTTAGAAGAATGAGAGGGGATCTAATTGAAACTTATAAAATTCTAACAGGACTAGACAGACTAAATGCAGGAAGGATGTTCCCAATGGCGGGGGAGTCCAGAACCACGGGTCACAGTCTAAGGATAAGGGGTAAGCCATTTAGGACTGAGATGAGAAGGAACTTCTTCACCCGGAGAGTGGTGAACCTGTGGAATTCTCTACCAAAGAAGGCAGTTGAGGCCAATTCATTAAATATATTCAAGAAGGAGTTAGATATATTTCTTAAGGCAAAAGGGATCAAGGGATATGGGGAGAAAGCAGGGACAGGGTACTGAATTTGGATGATCAGCCATGATCTCATTAAATGGCAGGACAGGCTCAAGGGGCCGAATGGCCTACTCCTGCTCCTATCTTCTATGTTTCTATGTTAATAATTCCTTTTGAGAACAAAAGAGAAATCAACAAATGCTGGACCACACTATCAAAATAAGGAGGTCAAGCCTAAACCAAAGACAGAGCAAAATTATTTAAAAAGATACAAAGAAACAAAAAGTAGTTTTGACCGAGAGTGATAGAACAGTCAACAGAGATAACTGAATGGAAAGAAAGAATTAAACAGTGCTTTATCAAATCTTTAAGACATCTCACAGTGCAGTACAGAAGTGTAGTCACTGTTGTTATAAAGGCAAAAGCCGTAGTCAGGTTGCACAGTTTAAAAAAAAAATTAATTAATTATTTTATTCATTTTTAAATTTTTATTCAGGATGTCGGTGTTGCTGACAAAGCTGGCAATTATTGCCATCCCCAATGTCCCTTGTACAATTAAGTGCCTTGCTTGGTCCCTTCAAAGGGCAGCTAAGAGTCAACCACAATGCTTTGGGACTGGAGTCACATATAGGGCAGACCGGCAAGGACGGCAGGTTTCCTTCTCTAAAGGAGATTAGTTGGATTTTACGACAATCCAACAGCTTCCTGGTCACTTTCACATAGAATTACATGGAATATACAGCACAGAAACAGGCTATTCCACCCAACTGGTCTATACTGGTGTTTATGCTCCACACGAGCCTCCTCCCACTATTTACTTCATGTCACCCATATCAGCATATCCTCTATTCCTTTCTCCCTCATGTACTTATCTAACTTCTCCTTAAATGCATATATGAAACCAGCTGATACCAGCTTTTAATAAAGCTAAATTCAAATTCTCAAACTGCCATGGTGGGATTTGAATTCACATTCGTTGAAATATTAGTCCAGGAAAATAACCACAATGCTAATGTGCCCATGCCATAAATCCCCACAAACAAACAATGAAATAAAAGATCACTTCATCTATTTTTTTTTAATTATTCATTCTTGGGATGTGACGTCGCTGGCGAGGACGGCATTTATTGCCCATCCCTAGTTGCCCTTAAGCAAGTGATGTTGGGCTTTCTCCTTGAACCACTGCAATTCTTTGTGGTGGTTCGATATAACTGAAATGTTTGCTAGACCACTTCAGAGGGGAGTTAGGAGTCAACCGCTGCACATTAGAGAGCGTGCAGAGAAGAACAACAATTCACCCTAAAGTGTAACAGGGCGGATGAGCTACAAGAAAATATTAGCGGGCTTAAGCTCCAAAAACTTGAATAAAGGCATTAATGGAGAGACCTTATCAATGCGTACAAAATACTGAATAATCAGGTAAATCCAGCCTTATATTGAACCAAGTGAGTAGGACCAGAAAGATAAATGTAAGTTAGTGAAAAGTTAATTTAAAACAGATATTAGAAATAAATGTTTGGAGTAATGTGCCAGTGGAGAAAGGAACATTAGGGTCATTTGAAATGCAGTTGGGTTGTTGCAATGGAAATGTAGGATACTAGAGGGATGAGGCTTGATGGGCTGAATGGGTTTTTCTTGTATTTAACTTTTCTTATGCTGTAGAGATAAGATAATAGAAAGGCAGATAGCAGCAAGAGGGGTCCAAAGACAATATTTTAGCTGTTAGTGGAGGTAGGTGTTAATTCTACTTTCCAGGCAAACCAGCTGTTTCCACACAGATGTTCTACATTATATTTATATACATTTGCTTTATTACCTTTCTTTTGTCATCTTTTGCTCTTTCTCTCTCAATAAGGCACAGGAGTCAGCTGGTGTTAAAAACAATTATTTTTATTTGCCACAGAATTAGTTTCATTAAGGCGAGTCCAAATGTTGAACAAGCAGTCTACCAATGGACTAACGGGTGGGTTTTTATAGTAAGGATGAAAAAGTTAAAATTCAAGGGAGGACCAAATGAACCTACATCTTTTCTGCTTCACCAAATATTTCTTAGTTATCTGCTTATATAACACGTCTAGGTTCAGGACTTTTTATTCAGAACATGAATATTTTGAAATATAGTCCTTTCAGGATTTTCCTCATTTCAATCACCCCTCTTTCTGCTGTTTCCAATGTTGTGTTCTATCTCTTTCAGACACACAAATAAAAGAGATTCAATCACTACCAACCACTCATAAAACATTACAAAAATAAGCAATAATACTAAATTTAAAGTATAACGTTTTACATATCACATTAGCAGAGGATAGGGTGGTAAAAAAAGACAGATCCTTCATGGGATAGGTTGGGAAAAGAGATTAAGACAGATACGTTAAATTACTCTGTATGATTAAACAGACTGTTCTGTATATAATCATGTCTTGAGTTTGGAAGTTGAAGATGCAATTATACCGTGCTCTATGTATGAGCCGTGTCTCAGCGCTCTCACCTCTGAGTTAGAAGGTTGTGGGTTCAAGCCACTGTTCCCTTTAATTTTCTTTGGCGCTGTGGGGCAATTCAAAATACCACGCAATATGCAGTTTTTGTATTGAAAAGCTGGCAAACCTGCTGCGCGGGATCCCTGGAGTGCAGCCGTGCAGCTTATAGGGAATATTGGTTCAAGCCCCATTCCAGAGACCTGAGAACATAATCTAGGCTGACACTTCAGTGCAGTACTGAAGAGGTGCTGCACTGTTAGAGCTGTCGTCTTTCGGATGGGAGGTTAAACTACCCTCTCAGGTGGATGTAATTGATCCCGTTGCACTATTCAAACCAGAGTAGGAGAGTTCTCCCTGGTGTCCGAGCCAGCATTTATCCCTCAAACAAAATCACCAAAAAAGGTTAGCTGGTCAGTTATCGAATTGCTGTTTGTGGGGCCCTAATATAAACAACTTGGCTGGTGTGTTTCCTACGTTACAAAAGCGACTACCCTTCAAAGGTACTTCATTGGTTGCTCTGCGCTTTGGGATGTCATAAGGGTTCTGAAAGATGATATATAAATGCAAGTTCTTCCTTTCTTTAACACATTTAAAACAAATGTGTTAATGCTTACGTTAAATCAGTGGACAACATAATCCCACGTGATTACCTTAACACATAGTAGCAAAGTGCAGAGCAATTTCAATCCATCTGGCTTCCTGGTAACAGCTGATTTAATGATACACCAGGATTAATACCAGAAGTGAATGTCAGTTATGTGTGGTTCATACAGTCACATTGCCGATCATTTCTCTTTCTCCCCGCCACTCCACCCTGCTCCCTGGGTTCTGGTTCTATCACTTACTGTACAGTCACAAGCAAATCAACTGAGCAAAGCGTACAACAGACACGGATCGTTCTGTGCTTGGTTATCCTTCGGAACAACTTGGGAGCTCAGAATTAAAATTCTTCTTCAGCTCTGCCTTCACAGCAGAAAAATGTAATTACAGGCAATTGGGAGGTACTTGAGTCTGAACATGAATCCATTAATGACATATTTACAATCCTGAGAGAACAGACAATGAGGAGCTTGGACCAGCTGGCAGTGGCGGGGGGAGAAATTTTAGAATAGCAATAAGCTTTTGGCAAACGTCCTGATAGACAGGACAGAGCACGAGCAGTATATTTGCATCTGGAATCGTGAGCTACTTGTTGAATTTAGTCATGATTTGATGCTCATTTATTTATGAGTTGCAACCTCTGAATTTTTCTCCGGTTGCAATAAATTCCTGGCGGACAATTGAAGAGATCTTTAAGTGTTTTGACACTGTTGTTGTGGTTTCAGGACAGGAATGATATACCGACTGCCCGGGGCCTCTCTCCCCTCTTTACTTTACTAACCGGCACCTTAAGTGTAAGCAGAGTCTCTTGGCTCCAAGATGCTGGTGATGGAAGTTTGGAACCACACCAACCCTCAGTGGTAGACTTGGTCATAGAATCATAGAAAGTTACAGCACGGAAGGAGGCCATTTTGGCCCATCGTGTCCGTGCCGCCCAAGAAAGAGCTATCCAGCCTAATCCCACTTCCCAGCTCTTGGTCTGTAACCCTGCAAGTGCACATCCAAGTACTTCTTAAATGTGGTTAGGGTTTCTGCCTCTACCACCCTTTTAGGCAGTGAGTTCCAGACCCCCACAATCCTCTGGGTGAAGAAATTTCCCCTCAAATCCCCTCTAAACCTTCCCCCAATTACTTTATATCTGTGCCCCCTGGTTTTTGACCCCTCTGCTAAGGGAAATAGGTCCTTTCTATCCACTTTATCTAAGCCCCTCATAATTTTATACACCTCAATAAGGTCTCCCCTCAGCCTCCTCTGTTCCAAGGAAAACAAACCCAGCCTATCCAGTCTTTCCTCATAGCTAAGATTCTCTACTCCCGGCAACATCCTTGTAAATCTGCTCTGTACCCTCTCTAGTACAATCACATCTTTCCTGCAATGTGGTGACCAGAACTGCACGCAGTACTCTAGCTGAGGCCTAACTAGTGTTTTATACAGTTGAAGCATAACCCCTCCTGCTCTTCTATTCTATGCCATGGCTAATAAAGGCAAGCATTCCGTATGCCTTCTTAACCACCTTATCTACCTGGCCTGCTACCTTCAGGGATCTGTTGACATGCACTCCAAGGTCCCTTTGTTCCTCTACACTACTCAGTGTCCTACCATTTAATGTGTATTCCCTTTCCTTGTTAGCCCTCCCCAAATGCATTACCTCACACTTTTCCGGATTGAATTCCATTTGCCACTGTTCTGCCCACCTGACCAATTTATTGATATTTTCCTGCAGTCTACAGCTTCCTTCTTCAGTATCAACCACACTGACGATTTTAGTAGTGATCCGATACCGGGCAGTTCTGCAATACTCCAGGGCACTGTTGAAGGGCAACCTGCAGAATGGCTCACTAATGGAACATGGTGGACAAGACATTTCTTTGGGGGGGTTGGGATTCTTTGCACTCGGCTCTAGATAATGCTGCAAGCCAATTCCCTAATAGGTAGGATGGTCCTAGCTCTATAAGCTTACCAGTGGTCAGTTTCTGATAAACTGCATGGTTATAGCTGGCTGAACTCCAGCAGTAACCTCCTTGCAGACTCTAAGGGTTCCCTAAACCTTGGCGCTACCAGCTTTCACCCAAGTTCCTTGGACATGGATAGGTTGGCTATGAGGGAAAGAGTGAGCATTCCATATTGAACAAACAGAAATTCTATATGCTTGGATTCCTCACAGCTCGCAACTTAAACATATCAATGGGCTTCCTCGTGTTCCAGACACTCCACCAGCAGTTCACAAGATCCATGAAAAATGGGTCTCCGCTACCACAAATTAAGTCGGACTGGTTATAATCTAAAAGTTGAGTGTGTTTAGATGACATTCTTCTGTCCTCCATTTTAACTGGGCTAAAGCCTCTGGTAAATTAGGGATCACAGGAATGTCATATGACGTCCTTAAGCATTAGTCCGCTTATATTGGCAATGAGAATTTCTCAGTTTCTATTTCTAAATGCCGCTGACCTCAAAGGGCCACGCCTTTGCCACTGGCTGTACTGTAGTAAAGTGAAACATGCTCCCAACCCCCACCCATCATGAATCCAGTTTCATATTGGATGGTTTATGACCATAGGAACAGGGGTAGATCATTCAGCCCCTCGAGCCTGTTCCACCATTCAATTGGATCATGGCTGATCTGTTCTTCAACTCTATTTACCCACCTTTGATCCATATCCCTTGATGCCCTGACCCAACAAAATCAATTGATGTCAGTCTTGAACATTCTAATTGACCCAGCATCCAGTCTTTTGTGAGAGAGAATTCCAGATTTCCACCAGCCTTTGTGTGAAAAAGTGCTTCCCAATTTCATTCCTGAATGGCTTGGCTGTAATATTAAGGTTATGCCACTTTGTTCTGGATTCCCCCATCAGAGGAAATAACTTCCCCATATCTACCCTATTCGAATTCTTTTACCATTTGAAACACTTTGATCAGATCACCCCTCAATCTTCTAAGCTCAAGGGAAAGGAAGTCAAGTTTATGCAACCTTTCATCATAATTTAACCTTTTTAGGCCTGGTATCATTTTGGTGAATCTGTGCTGCACCCCCTTCCAAGGCCAATATATCCTTCTTGAGGTGTGGTGCCCAGAACTGAACGCAGTGCTCCAGGTAGGGCCTGACCAAGGCTCTAATAAACTGAAGCATAACTTGCTCCCCATCGTATTCCAGCCCTCTTTTTTTAATTTGATTATGGGATCTGGGCGTCGCTGGCAAGGCCAGCATTTATTGCCCATCCCTAGTTGCCCTTGAGAAGGTGGTGGTGAGCCGCCTTCTTGAACCGCTGCGGTCCGTGTGGTGAGGGTACTCCCACAGTGCTGTTAGGGAGGGAGTTCCAGGATTTTGACCCAGCGACGCTGAAGGAACGGCGATATACTTCTAAGTCAGGATTGTGTGTGACTTGGAGGGGAACTTGGAGGTGGTGGTGTTCCCATGTGCCTGTTGACCTTGTCCTTCTAGGTGGAAGAGGTCGTGGGTTTGGGAGGCGCTGCCGAAGAAGCCTTGGCGAGTTGCTGCAGTGCATCTTGTAGATGGTACACAATGAAAAGAGCAGTTATGCTCCTCCCAACCCCATATTAAAATAACATGGACCGCTGTTCGCCGCTGTCCCCCCTCCAAATTCGCTGCTGCTCTGTCCCCCCACCGGCCACTGCTCCCGCCCCACCCGTTTGCCCGTTTCCTCACTTAGTTGAGGGCCGATCTTCAATCACGCTTCATCGGTGAGCTGTGCGTTGCTCTCCGCAGCTTGCCGGCTCTTTGGAAATAAGGCCGCGTCCCAATGTGGGGGCGCCTTGAGCCTCACCATTCAGGCACAAGGATTGTTCCCTGCGCCCTCCCGGACACATCAAAAATGGGCGCGCCCGAATTTGTAGGCCACTAACCTTAAGATCTTTCAGTTGCGTGCTCTCTTTTGATTCCCATTATCTATTTTGGAGCAAGTTTAAACAAGGGAACTATGGGACAGATTTTCAAGTTACCGTAAAACTGACGTTACAAATCAGCCGACACAGAAATAGAAATGAAAATTGAGAGCTTGCTATAACGGCCAGCCAATCTGCAATGCCAGTTTGAAGCTCGGGCGGCAAGTTGAAAATTCACCTCATTGGCTGAAAGCTACCTTTTTTCTGCCAATTAAAAAATCTAGACCTCCAGGGTTGATATGATTACATCACTGATGCGATTAGGATTAGATGCTTTACAGCAACAACAACAACTTGTATTTCTATAGCACCTTTAACGTAGTAAAAGTCCCAAGGCGCTTCACAAGAGCGTTATCAGACACAATTTGACACCAAGCCACGTAAGGAGATATTAGGGCAGATAACCAAAAGCTTGGTCAAAGAGGTAGGCTTTAAAGGAGGAAAGAGAGGTCAAGAGGTCGAGAGGTTTAGCGAGGTAGAGAGGTTTAGAGAGGTAGAGAGGTTTAGAGAGGTCGAGAGGTTTAGAGAGGCAGAGAGGTTTAGAGAGGTAGAGAGGTTTAGAGAGGTAGAGAGGTTTAGAGAGGTCGAGAGGCGGAGAGGTTTGGAGAGGTTTAGAGAGGTCGAGAGGCGGAGAGGTTTGGAGAGGTTTAGAGAGGTCGAGAGGCGGAGAGGTGGAGAGGTTTAGAGAGGTCGAGAGGCGGAGAGGTTTGGAGAGGTTTAGAGAGGTCGAGAGGTCGAGAGGCGGAGAGGTTTAGAGGGGTTTAGAGAGGTGGAGAGGTTTAGAGAGGTCGAGAGGCGGAGAGGTTTAGAGAGGTCGAGAAGCGGAGAGGTTTAGAGAGGTTTAGAGAGGCGGAGAGGTTTAGAGAGGTTTAGAGAGGCGGAGAGGTTTAGAGAGGTTTAGAGCGGTGGGGAGGTTTAGAGAGGTTTAGAGAGGCGGAGAGATTTAGAGAGGTCGAGAGGCGGAGAGGTTTAGAGAGGTCGAGAGGGGTCGAGAGGCGGAGAGGTTGAGAGAGGCTTAGAGAGGCGGAGAGGTTTAGAGAGGTTTAGAGCGGCGGGGAGGTTTAGAGAGGTCGAGAGGCGGGGAGGTTTAGAGAGGTCGAGAGGCGGGGAGGTTTAGAGAGGTCGAGAGGTAGAGAGAGGTCGAGAGGTTTAGAGAGTTCGAGAGGCGGAGAGGTGTAGAGAGAGGTCGAGAGGTTTAGAGAGGTCGAGAGGCGGAGAGGTTTAGAGAGGTCGAGAGGCGGAGAGGTTTAGAGAGGTCGAGAGGCGGAAAGGTTTAGAGAGCTCGAGAGGCGGAGAGGTTTAGAGAGGTTTAGAGAGGCGGAGAGGTTTAGAGAGGTTTAAAGAGGCGGAGAGGTTTAGAGAGGTTTAGAGCGGTGGGGAGGTTTAGAGAGGCTTAGAGAGGCGGAGAGATTTAGAGAGGTTTAGAGAGGTAGAGAGGTTTAGAGAGGTCGAGAGGCGGAGAGGCGGAGAGGTTTAGAGAGCTCGCGAGGCGGAGAGGTTTAGAGAGGTTTAGAGAGGCGGAGAGGTTTAGAGAGGTCGAGAGGCGGAGAGGTTTAGAGAGCTCGCGAGGCGGAGAGGTTTAGAGAGGCGGAGAGGTTTAGAGAGCTCAAGAGGCGGAGAGGTTTAGAGAGGTCGAGAGGCGGAGAGGTTTAGAGAGGCTTAGAGAGGCGGAGAGGTTTAGAGAGCTCGAGAGGCAGAGAGGTTTAGAGAGGTTTAGAGCGGTGGAGAGGTTTAGAGAGGTAGAGAGGTTTAGAGAGGTAGAGAGGCGGAGAGATTTAGAGAGGTCAAGAGGCGGAGAGGTTTAGAGAGGTTTAGAGAGGCGGAGAGGTTTAGAGAGGCTTAGAGAGGCGGAGAGGTTTAGAGAGGTTTAGAGAGGCGGAGAGGTTTAGTGAGGTTTAGAGCGGCGGAGAGGTTTAGAGAGGTCGAGAGGCGGAGAGGTTTAGAGAGGTTTAGAGCGGCGGGGAGGTTTATAGAGGTGGAGAGATTTAGAGAGGTCGAGAGGCGGAGAGGTTTAGAGAGGTCGAGAGGCGGAGAGGTTTAGAGAGGTCGAGAGGCGGAGAGGTTTAGAGAGGCTTAGAGAGGCGGAGAGGTTTAGAGAGCTCGAGAGGCGGAGAGGTTTAGAGAGGTTTAGAGCGGCGGAGAGGTTTAGAGAGGTCGAGAGGCGGAGAGGTTTAGAGAGGTTTAGAGCGGCGGAGAGGTTTAGAGAGGTCGAGAGGCGGAGAGGTTTAGAGAGGCTTAGAGAGGTGGAGAGGGTTAGAGAGGCAGAGAGGTTTAGAGAGGTTGAGAGGCGGAAAGATTTAGAGAGGTTTAGAGAGGTTTAGAGAGGCGGAGAGATTTAGAGAGGTCGAGTGGCGGAGAGGTTTAGAGAGGTTTAGAGAGGTCGAGAGGCGGAGAGGTTTAGAGAGGTTTAGAGAGGTCGAGAGGCGACGAGGTTTAGAGAGGTTTAGCGAGGTCGAGAGGCAGAGAGGTTTAGAGAGGTTTAGCGAGGTCGAGAGGCAGAGAGGTTTAGAGAGGTAGAGAGGCGGAGAGATTTAGAGGTTTAGAGAGGTCGAGAGGCAGAGAGGTTTAGAGAGGTTTAGAGAGGTCGAGAGGCAGAGAGGTTTAGAGAGAGAGGTCGAGAGGCGGCGAGGTTTAGAGAGGTTTAGAGAGGTCGAGAGGCGGAGAGGTTTAGAGAGGTAGAGAGGCAGAGAGGGTTAGAGAGGCGGAGAGGTTTAGAGAGGTTTAGAGAGGTCGAGAGGCGGAGAGGTTTAGAGAGCTCGAGAGGCGGAGAGGTTTAGAGAGGTCGAGAGGCGGAGAGGTTTAGAGAGGCGGAGAGGTTTAGCGAGGTTGAGAGGCAGAGAGGTTTAGAGAGGTCGAGAGGCGGAGAGGTTTAGGGAGCTCGAGAGGCGGAGAGGTTTAGAGAGGCGGAGAGGTTTAGAGAGGTCAAGAGGCGAAGAGGTCTAGAGAGGTCGAGAGGCGGAGAGGTTTAGAGAGGCGGAGAAGTTTAGCGAGGTCGAGAGGCAGCGAGGTTTAGAGAGGTCAAGAGGCGGAGAGGTTTAGAGAGGTCGAGAGGCGGAATGGTTTAAGAGAGGTTTAGAGAGACGGAGAGGTTTAGCGAGGTCGAGAGGCAGAGAGGTTTAGAGAGGTCGAGAGGCGGAGAGGTTTAGAGAGCTCGAGAGGCGGAGAGGTTTAGAGAGGTCGAGAGGCGGAGAGGTTTAGAGAGCTCGAGAGGCGGAGAGGTCGAGAGGCGGAGAGGTTTAGAGAGGTTTAGAGAGGCGGAGAGGTTTAGAGAGGCAGAGAGGTTTAGAGAGGTCGAGAGGTGGAGAGGTTTAGAGAGGTTTAGAGAGGCGGAGAGGTTTAGCGAGGTTGAGAGGCAGAGAGGTTGAGAGGCAGAGAGGTTTAGAGAGGTCGAGAGGCAGAGAGATTTAGACAGGGAATTCCAAGTCAAACGTGGCAGGGACCCAGCCGATGGTCTGCAACATCCAACACTACCCGGCCGAGTAAAACACGTCCTCAATGCTGGCTCTTAACAAAGTCGCAAACAGCATCCTATGTGACTGTGACAATGTTAAACTATCCCTCCTCGACCTTCTTGACTTGTCTGCAGCCTTTAACACGGTTGACCACTCCATCCTTCTCCGACGCCTCTCCACCGTCGTCCAGCTGGGTGGGCTGCACTCGCCTGGTTCCATTCTTATCTATCTAATCGTAACCAGAGAATCTCCTGCAATGGCTTCTCTTCCCGCTCCTGCAACGTTACCTCTGGTGTCCTCCAATTTCACATTGGCGCCCTCCTATTTCTCATCTACATGTTGCCTCTTGGCGAAATCATCCGAAAACACAGCGTCAGTTTCCACATGACACCCAGCTCTACCTCACCATCACTTCTCGACCCCTCCACAGTCTCTAAATTGTCAGACTGCTTGTACTGGATGAGCAGAAACTTCATCCAACTAAATATTGGGAAGTCCAAAGCCATTGTCTTCGGTCCTTTCCACAAACTCTGTTCCCTAGCCACCGACTCCATCCCTCTCCCTTGCATCTGTCTGATGTTGAACCAGACCATTCGCAACCTTGGTGTCATATCTGACCCCGAAATGAGCTTCCGACCACAGATCCATGTCATAACTAAGACCGCCTATTTCCACCTCAGTAACATTGCCCGTCTCCTCCCCTGCCTCAGCTCATCTGCTGCTCAAACCCTCATCCATGCCTTTGTTACCTCTAGACTTGACTATTCCAATGCACTTCTGGCTGGCCTCCCACATTCTATCCTACGTAAACTTGAGCTTATCCAAAACTCTGCTGCCTGTGTCCTGACTCGCACCAAGTCCCGTTCACCCATCACCCCTGTGCTCGCTCACCTACATTGGCTCCCAGTTAAGCAACACCTCGATTTTAAAATTCTCATCCTTGTTTTCAAACCCCTCCATGGCCTCGCCCTATCTTATCAGTAATCTTCTCCAGCCCCATAACCCACCACCCCCACCCCCCCCCCCGAGATATCTGCGCTCCTCTAATTCTGACCTCTTGAGCTTCCTGATTTTAATCGCTAAACCATTGGGGGCCATGCTTTCAGCTGCCGAAACCATAAAGATGTGGAATTCCCTCCCTAAACCGCTCCGTCTCTCTACCTCTCTTTCTTCCTTTAAGACACCCCTTAAAACTTACTTCATTCACGCTTTTGGTCATCTGCCCGAATTTCTCCTTATGTGGCTCGGTGTCAAATTTTGTTTTATAACGCTCCTGTGAAGCGCCTTGGGATGTTTTACTACGTTAAAGGCGCTATATAAATACAAGTTGTTGTTGCTGTTTTTGGAAAGGTTGGAACTTCCTCCTTAAAATTTCATCATCCCAAAATAGCAGCCTCTCGTCATTATCCTTTTGCCTCTGCTAGAAAGTGCACGTGCTGATGTCAGGTAAGATCGGACTCAGATGTGATAGTCAGAAGGTCATGAGCTCAAGTCCCACTCCAGAGACCTGAGCACATAATCTAGGCTGACACTCCAGTGTAGTACTGAGGGAGTGCTGCACTGTCGGAGGTGCCGCCTTTCAGATGAGACGTTAAACTGAGGCCAAGTCTGCCCTCTCAGGTAGACATAAAAGATCTCATGGCACTATTCGAAGAACAGCAAGGGAGTTCTCCCCGGTGTTGGCCAACATTGATCACTCGACCAACATCAGTAAAACAGATTATCTGGTCATTAACACATTGCTGTTTGCGGAACCCTGCTGAGCGCAAATTAGCTGCCGCATTTCCTACATTACAACAGTGACGACACTTCACAACAGTACCTCATTGGCTGTAAATCGCTTTGGGAGGTCTTGAGTTCATGAAGGGTGCTATATCAATGCAAGTCTTCCTTTGTTTCTCATGGTTGAATAGCCTGCTAAAACTCACTGGCTAGGCTCACATGTAAAGAATGGGTGGAGTACCGGGCGTCTTCCTATGCCAGTGGAAGTAAAACCCCGGCACAAGCCAGTGCCTTCAGTAAACTGGAGGGTGAGATAGTGTTGTCTTGATTCCAGCTGCTTTATTTTTGAAGCATTAGAACCAGAAACTTGCAGAAATTACTCAGTGTGACTGTTGACCGTAACTGAACTGTTTGAACTTCAGTGAGGGTGGATCCTGTTTGTCTGTGTGCAAACCAGCTCAGGAAACCTGAGGTGAAGTTAACATAACGGCAGAGCTAGAAACTGTCCCTCAACCCTCCTCTCTGTTTACAATTACCAATTCACACCAAACTGCTAAATATAAACCACTCCTGTGGGGGCACAAACCGCTAAAAGTGGCTTTAGTTATTTTAACTGTCTCTCATTTGCATGACGCACGTAGTTAATGCTTACTGGAGCTGAATCTTCAACTTTGCCCACTCACCAGAACGGCCCTCTCGTGCTCCAGTAACACATATTTTAATGATTTGCTCTAACCTTCTGGCTCCGAATTTCCTCTGCTCCCGCTCCGCCGCTGTATGGTGCAGGAATTCCACTCCCCTTACCAGTTCAGCCCCCGATACCATTCCTAGTTTCCCCGGGGTTGGGGGGGGGGCATCTGCATTTAAATATTTCCGCCGGGCGCCTGTGCAATATATGGCGCAGCTGGGGTGCCCGCCGAAGGTGTGCCCCACAACAGCCCAAATTTTTTTAAATTGCCCCGTATTTTATTAGGCTCCTGCAATCAATTATTCCATGGAAAAGGCATCCGTTGCGCTCAGTGTTGTTACGGTGCAAATGGTGGGAATTATGTCCTACGAGGTAATTTTCTCATGGCGTCATAATATCTGAGTCAGAAGGATGTGGGTTCAAGCCCCACTCCAGAGACTTGAGCACAGAATTTAGGCTGACCCTCCAGTGCAGTACTGAGGGAATGCTGCACTGTCAGAGCTGCCGTCATTTGGATGAGACGTTAATCAGAGGTTCTGTCTGCCCTCTCAGGTGGAAGTAAAAGATCCCAAGGCACTATTCGAAGAAGAGCAGGGGAGCTTTCCCCGGTATCCTGGCCAACATTTATCTGTCATCAACACCTAAAACAGATTATCTGGTCATTATTTCATTGCTGTGGGACCTTCCTGTGCACAAATAGGCTGCTAAATTTCCTACATTACAACAGTGAGTTCACTTCAAAAGTACTTCATTGGCAGTGAAGTGCTTTGGGACTTCCTGAGGTCGTGAAAGGCGCTATTTAAATACAAGTCTTTCTTTCTTATTTGAGACAACGATTGATAGAGCTTGCGACATTCAGTAAAGGGTAATGAGTATGCAATGTACACAGCGACATTACGATAAAGCTATAGAGCTTGTACAATTAAAGAAAAACACACAGGCAGTTGAGCTGGTCACAATTTGCTGCTTTCTTGGGTAGAAGGAGGGTCGGGGGGGGGGCGGTGGTGGCGTGCGGGGGTGTGGGATGGACCAGTTAGGGCCCTGGGCTCTTCGACGGGGCAGTGCCACAGATGCACCTCCAACACAGTTGAAGGTCTACACCTGGAGACCCTGCCTCCTGACCCCTCGACCTTTGTTGGGGTTGGTGGTGGAGTTATGCAGCCGGTGGGATCCCAGCATAACTGCAATTTCTTTCTGCCCTTCCCTTCGCCCACAGATTTTCACAGCCAGGATCAGTTGATGTTTCTGTAGTTGAATAGCAAGCTGACACTTAGAGGGCGAAATTGGTTTACCTCAGCACGAAATGGGCTGATAGCGAATTGGCAGCAAAACAAAATTGAGTGCGCTGTAAAACAGGCTGGCGATTCAGACCGTTCCATGCTACTGGTGTAGACCAATTTCACCCCCTTACTATCTAGTCTCACACCGCTGTGCCCAATCCATCCAAGCTCCTACAAAAACATAGAAACATAGAAACATAGAAGATAGGAGCAGGAGTAGGCCATTCGGCCCCTCGAGCCTGCTCCGCCATTCAATGAGATCATGGCTGATCATCCAAATTCAGTACCCTGTCCCTGCCTTCTCCCCATATCCCTTGATCCCTTTAGCCTTAAGAAATATATCTAACTCCTTCTTGAATATATTTAATGAATTGGCCTCAACTGCCTTCTGTGGTAGAGAATTCCACAGGTTCACCACTCTTTGGGTGAAGAAATTCCTCCTCATCTCTGTCCTAAATGGCTTATCCCTTATCCTTAGACTGTGACCCCTGGTTCTGGACTCCCCGACCATCGGAAACATCCTTCCTCCATCAAGTCTGTCTAGTCCTGTTAGAATTTTATAAGTTTCAATGAGATCCCCTCTCATTCTACTAAACTCCAGTGAGTATAAGCCCAATCGACCCAATCTCTCTTCCATATAACTCCTTTATATCCCTACAACTGAAAAGGGCATGGAGCAACATTTCAATAAGACGGCCCCAAATCCACCCAGATCCATCTACCCACAAGATGCCCCAAACTTTACCCACACAACTCTTATAAACTAGGGTTCTCATCTTTTCCCGAGTCCAAAACCAGACTTTAGCAGAATTCACAGTTGCAGTTTGGCGTAATTCAAAGAGGAAATCTTAAAGTGCAGAATTGTTTGCCAATCTCAAATCTGTTGCAACTAATGACATCATTGGACGTTATCTTTGCTACCTCCTAGATGATAATGTGATGCTACGATTGTGCCACATAAGTAAATGGACCTTTTTACTCTTTTATTGTCTATTTTTTTCCTTTATCATTTTCAGATGGTCTTGACCCCTATTGGCGTACTAGGCCGACACTGCCGGTGCAAGGCTAAGGGAGTATTACACTGTCGGAGGGGCCGTCTTTCAGATGAAACGTTAAACTGAGGCCCGGTCTGCCCTCTCAGGTAGACATAAAAGATCCCATAGCACTATTCAAAGAAGAGCAGGGTAGTTCTCCCCAGTGCCCTGTCCAATATTTACCTAAAATAGATTATCTGGTCACTTATCTCATTACTGTTTGTGGGACCTTGCTGTGTACAAATTGGCTGCTTTATTTCCCTATATTACAATAGTGACTACACTTTAAAAAGTACTTAATCGGCTGTAAAGCTCTTTGGGCAGACGTGGCCTTGGTTTAACATCTCATCCGAAAGATGGCACTTCTAACAGCACAACGCTCCCTCGGTACTGCACTAGAGTGTCAGCCTGGATTATGTACTCAGATCTCTGGAGTAGGACCTGAACCCACAGCCTTCTGACTTCGAGGCGAGAGTGCTACTACTGAGACCCGTGATAGACCTCTTTTACCCAAACACTTAATTATCCAGCTGCTATTTCCAAAGTAAGGACTGCAAACATTGGTAAACTGGAGGTTAATTAACTGAAGCCACCTCCAGTCCCATCGAGTGCACGGTGAACATGATAAGATCCATTAAGTACAAAACGAATTGCTTGGAGGCTGTGCTTCAGAAATTCCCTTTCATAGTAAAATTCAGCCAACTGACAGCACATGCAATTTAGTGTCTGTTCAATTTGTATAATGGACACCTTATACCCTCTTATTACCGAAGAACGATTTAATCATATCAGCTCAAGCCACTGTACTTGGACTGTCTGATTTACACAGCCTAGCGAACTTTTTCTCTCTCTGATTTAGGACCACAATTATGCAGATAATCCTGGTGTACTTTATCAAATGGACAACTTAATGTTATTGTTATCTCTTCATTATCTCAGTATTAGAAAAAATGGGGCCATTAAGGCAGAGTCTCAACAATAGAACCTTTAGAACAAGAGATTCTGACCATCAGGGTCCCTTTAAAGAGTGAGTCTTACTACGGGAAAGTTTTTGAAGAGGGAGGAGCCGGTGAAATGGACCCCAATGCCAGGTGTGTTCCCAATAAAAGGGGGTCAAGGGGGCAGTTTCTTCCTCAGAAACGCTTTTAAAGATGGAGCCTCCTCAGCAGGACCCTTTTTAATGGGCGCTTTGGGACGTCCTGAGGTCGTGAAAGACGCTATATAAATGCAAGTCTTTCTTATTTGAGACAATGATTGATAGAGCTTTCGACATTCAGTAAAGGGCAATGGGTATGAAATGTACACAGTGACATTACGATAAAGCTATAGAGCTTGTACAATTAAAGAAAAACACACCTGGCTACAATTTGCCACTTTCTTGGGTAGAAGGGGGTTGTGCGGTGGTATGGGGTGGACCAGCTAGACTTAGCATGATTTGCACCACCACAGACCATGACAGTGTCAGTGGCGACTCCACAGTGATCTAAATACCCTCAAAAGTGTCAGCCTTGCTTTTTGAGTCAGAAAGTCATGGGTGCCACTCTAGAGACTCGAACACATATTCCAAGCTAACACTTTAATGCAGTACTGAAGGAGTCACAGGACGCATAGATACAAGATTAAATGTAAAATTAGAACAGAGAGCAAGAAAAATGTCTCCACACAAATGGTTGTGAGGTTGTGGAATATATTTCCATGGTTAGTTGTTGATGCAGAAACTATGTCAACATTCAAAATTAGATTGGATTGGTAGATATAGGGTTGTAGGGATATGGGAACAGGGTGGGTAAATGTGATTCCAACTATTTGCTCACGTGGAAGGCGAATGCTGACATGGACTGGTTGGGCTGAATGGCCTGTTCCATGTCATAACTTTTAGATATTTCGATGTACTGTCAGAGGTCAGAGATATCTTTTGGATGAGATATTAAACCGAGGCCCGATCTTCCCTCATCGGTAGATGTAAAAGATCCCATGGAACTATTTCAAGAGGAGCAAGGGCGCTATCTTGGACAACATTTATCCACAACCAACACTAATAAAAATACATTGTCTGGTAATTTATCTCATTTGCTCTTCATGGGATTTGTTATATACAAATTGGTTGCTGTGTTTGCCTACACAACAACAGTGACTACATTTCAAAATTAATTAATTGGCTGTGAATTGCTTTGAGACATGCTGAGAATGTGAAAAGTGCTTTATATAAATGATAAGTATGTTTTCGGCCCAACAAGGAAGGAGGCATTGCTGGATCTGATTCTGGGGAATGAGGTGGGTCAGGTGGAGCAAGTGTCAGTAGGAAAACATTTAGGGAACAGTGATCATAGTATCATAAGCTTTAGTGTAGTGGTAATGTCACTGGGCTAGATAAACCAGAAGCCTGGACTAATGATCCAGAGACGTGAGTTCAAATTCCACCACGGCAGCTGGGAAATTTAAATTCAGTTAATTAAATAAATCTGGAATAAAAAGCTAGTATCAGTAACGGTGACCATGAAACTATTGGATTGTCGTAAAAACCCATCTGGTTCACTAATGTCCTTTAGGGAAGGAAATCTGCCGTCCTTACCTGGTCTGGCCTATATGTGACTCTTGACTCTTAACTGCCCCCTGAAATGGCCTAGCAAGCTAATCACTTGTAACAAACTGCTACAAAACAAAATAATAAGAATGAAACCGGACGGACCACCCAGCATTGACCTCGGCACTGGCTACGGACACGGCAACGGCACACCCAGCCCAGTCAACCCTGCAAAGTCCTCTTCACCAACATCTGGGGACTTGTGCCAAAATTAGGAGAGCTGTCCCACAGACTAGTCAAACAACAGCCTGACATAGTCATACTCACAGAATCATACCTTTCAGCCAATGTCCCAAACTCCTCCATCACCATCCCTGGGTATGTCCTGTCCCACCGGCAGTACAGACCCACCAGGGGTGGTGGCACAGTGGTATACAGCCGGGAAGGAGTGGCCCTGGGAGTTCTCAACATTGACTCCAGACCTCATGAAGTCTCATGGCTTCAGGTCAAGCATGGGCAAGGTAACCTCCAGCTGATTACCACCTACTGCCCTCCCTCAGTTGATGAATCAGTACTCCTCCATGTTGAACAACACTTGGAAGAAGCACTGAGAGTAGCAAGGGCACAGAATGTACTCTGGGTGGGGGACTTTAATGTCCATCACCATGAGTGGCTCGGTAGCACCACTACTGACTGAGCTGGCCGAGTCCTGAAGGACATAGCTGTCTGTCTGGGCCTGCGACAGGTGGTGAGAGAGCCAACACGAGGGAAAAACCTACTTGACCTCGTCCTCACGAATCTACCTGTCGCAAATGCATCTGTCCATGACAGTATTGGTAGCAGTGACCACCGCACAGTCATTGTGGAGACGAAGTCCCGTCTTCACACTGAGGACACCCTCCATCGTGTTGTATGGCACTACCACCTTGCTAAATGGGATAGATTCAGAACAGATCTAGCAGCTCAAAACTGGGCATCCATGAGGTGCTGTGGGCCATCAGCAGCAGCAGAATTGTATTTCACCACAATCTGTAACCTCATGGCCCGGCATATCCCTCACTCTACCATTACCATCAAGCCAGGGGACCAACCCTGGTTCAATAAGGAGTGTAGAAGAGCATGCCAGGAGCAGCACCAGGCGTACCTAAAAATGAGGCGCCAACCTGGGGAAGCTGCAACACAGGACTACATACATGCTAAAAAGTGGAAGCAGCATGCTATAGACAGGGCTAAGTGATCCCACAATCAACAGATCAGATCAAAGCTCTGCAGTCCTGCCACATCCAGTTGTGAATGGTGGTGGACCATTAAACAACTAACAGGAGGAGGAGGCTCCATGAATATCCCCATCCTCAATGATGGTGGAGCCCAGCATGTGAGTGCAAAAGACAAGGCTGAAACGTTTGCAGCCATCTTCAGCCAGAAGTGCCTAGTGGATGATCCATTTCGGCCTTCTCCTGAGGTCCCCACCATCACAGAAGCCAGTCTTCAGCCAATTCGATTCACTCCACGCGATATCAAGAAATGGCTCAGCGCACTGGATACAGCAAAGGCTATGGGCCCAGACAACATCCCGGCTATCGTGCTGAAGACTTGTGCTCCAGAACTAGCCACACCTCTAGCCAAGCTGTTCCAGTACAGCTACAACACTGGCATCTATCCGACAATGTGGAAAACTGCCCAGGTATGTCCTGTCCACAAAAAGCAGGACAAATCCAATCTGGCCAATTACCGCCCCATCAGTCTACTCTCAATCATCAGCACAGTGATGGAAGGTCTCATCGACAGTGCTGTCAAGCGGCACTTACTCAGCAATAACCTGCTCACTGATACCCAGTTTGTGTTCCGCCAAGACCACTCGGCTCCCAACCTCATTACAGCCTTGGTCCAAACATGGACAAAAGAGCTGAATTCCAGAGGTGAGGTGAGAGTGACTGCCCTTGACATTAAGGCAGTATTTGACCGAGTATGGCATCAAGGAGCCCTAGTAAAACTGAAGTCAATGGGAATCAGAGGGAAAATTCTCCACTGGCTGGAGTCATACCTAGCACAAAGGAAGATGGTTGTGGTGGTTGAAGGTCAATCATCACAGCCCCAGGACATCGCTGCAGGAGTTCCTCAGGGCAGTGTCCTAGGCCCAACTATCTTCAGCTGATTCATCAATGACCTTCCCTCCAACATAAGGTCAGAAATGGGGATGTTCGCTGATGACTGCACAGTGTTCAGTGCCATTCACAACCCCTCAGATAATGAAGCAGTCCATGCCCGCATGCAACAAGACCTGGACGACGTTACCTTGGGCAGGTAACATTCGCACCACAGAAGTGCCAGGCAATGACTATCTCCAACAATCGAGAGTCTAACCACCGCCCCTTGGCATTCAATGGCATGACCATCGCCGAATCCCCCACCATCAACATCGTGGGGGGGGGGTTACCATTGACCAGAAACTTAACTGGACCAGCCACATAAATACTGTGGCGAAAAGAGCAGATCAGAGGCTAGGTATTCTGTGGCGAGTCGCTCACTTCCTGACTCCCCAAAGCCTTTCTATCATCTACAAGGCACAAGTAAGGAGTGTGATGGAATACTTTCCACTTGCCTGGATGAGTGCAGCTCCAACAACACTCAAGAAGCTCGACACCATCCAGGACAAAGCAGCCCGCTTGATTGGCACCCCATCTACCACATTAAACATTCACTCCCTCCACTACCGGCGTACCGTGGCTGCAGTGTGTACCATCTACAAGATGCACTGCAGCAACTCGCCAAGGCTTCTTTGGCAGCACCTCCCAAACCTGCGACCTCTTCCACTTAGAAGAACAAGGGCAGCAGGCGCATGGGAACACCACCACCTCCAAGTGCCCCTCCAAGTCACACACTATCCTGACTTAGAAGTATATCGTCGATCTTTCATCATCACTGGGTCAAAATCCTGGAACTCCCTACCTAACAGCACTGTGGGAGTACCTTCACCACATGGACTGCAGCGGTTCAAGAAGGTGGCTCACCACCCCCTTCTCAAGGGCAATTAAGGTGGGCAATAAATGCTGGCCTTGCCAGCGATGCCCACATCCCATAAACGAATAAAAACAAAACCAAAGCCAGAGCTCCCTGGATGATGAAAGAGATGGAGAGTAAGATGAAGCTGAAAAAGGGGGCGTATGACAGATGTCAGGTTAAGAATACAAAGTGAGAACCAGGATGAATATAGAAAGTTCAGAGGGGAAGTGAAAAAAGAAATAAGAGGGGCAAAGAGAGTATGAGAATAGATTGGCAGAGAGTGTTTGAAGACCAGGACCTCAAATCCAGCACCAAGCTCATGGTCTACAGAGCAGTAGTGATACCTGCCCTCCTGTATGATTTGTGCAGTATCGTTCTCTTACGCGTGCTACTATGTGGTGGTTTCCCCTGGGCATCAGCAGATGTGGAGGCCCCTTGCTCACTTTCTTGCTGCTCGTGTCTCGACACCTTTGGCGGGCGTCCTCTGGGGTTGTGAACCTGTGAGGGCTCGGCAACAGTCTGCTGCTCCTGCGGCTGTGCAGGGGTTGAGACGCCGATCTCAGTTGGGTGGGGACTCTGGTGGGGCTCTGACCGAGGACTTGGCAGTGGCATGGAAGTGTGAGCGCTTGGAGAGGAGCCCCCACTTCCTTGTTCTCTGCCACCAACATCCTTCTCCTGGGTCAGGTCCACCTCAGCGCTTGCAAGTGGCTTGAGAGCACCTTGCTGCACATCAGGGGTGCCATGGGGACCCGTATCTGCACTGGCAGTCCTACTCAGAAGGACTTCCATGAAGGTCTGGTTTCTCTGTTCAACAGCTGACCATCGCTCCTCCAGAGATGTCACTCTATTCTGAACACTCACCATGTTTTCTACACTCTGGCGACTTAGCTCCTCCATGACCGTAGCTATCCTCTCGTCTACTGTAGCCATATTTTCCACGGAGGTTGCCATCCTTTCCGTGGTGCTGCGTTCATGCGCCACTGACTCCACAAAGGCTCTGCTCATGTTTGCGATGGACTCCTCCATTCGCCCCACACTCACAGCGACCCTGGAGACAAAACCTGCCAGAGACTCCTGCACCTGTTCCTGGAGTTCCAGCATCGCTGTTCTTCTGGATGGACCCAGAGGCAGATGGTCGACATGCAGCTGAGCCGAGCTGGGAGAGTCCTGCGGCCTCCGACTAGGACTCTCCACTGCTGTCCCTGTCTCCACAATCTGCTGATGCTCACTTGTGAGCTGTGATACACCAGGTGACAACACTACTCTATCTCGCGATGGTCCCACTGAGGTGCGAGTGTCTGCGCTGGATTGGCTGAATTCTGCTGACGCTGCGCCCTCAGAGGTTGCAGCTTCCTCTGAGGAGTCTGGAGGCTCAGGCTGTTCCTCCTGGATAGTGGGGACGGGTGCTTGCGATGGTCCTGTGGGGGAGTAAAGGAAAGAGTCAGAGATGTGAGGCCAAGGTTACATGCACATTGCATATTGCAGATGATCATAAGTCCATCTGTTAGAGCTTCAGAATCATTATCAGTGACTCATGCAGTGTCAATGAGAGAGATGGAAAACTATTCTGTCACCAGCTTTCTGTGATGCACCCGTCTGTCCGTCCCCCACTTGCGCATCGTCCTCGAGTCCCACGATCTCCAGGACCGCCTCCTCCCAAGGGGTGAGGTGGGCTACTGAGGGTGGCCCTCCTGCTGTTCTCGCTCTTTCCCTCTTATTGTGAGCTCTTTTTTCCTGCAATGAGGGAGACAAGTGGAGTTTGAGTGAGAATGAAGGAGTGAGTGTAGAGAATCCATAGCATAGATGCTTAGAAGGAGACAAAGATGGAGTGAGGTGGCAAGACCAAGGGCCCTCCCTGTGTGTTGTAAGTTGTTTTCATAGCATCAGAGTGATAAGGAGTGTGAAGGCTGCATAGTCGAATAGTTAGGTGACTGTGACCATAGAGAGGGAGGGAATGGGTAAGGGTGCAGGGATGTCAGTGTCAAGTGGGATGTGGAGGAAGAGGTTGCTAAAGCTGAGTGCTGGTGAGGAGAGGCAATGGGGATCAGATTGAGGGTGATGGGAAAGTCATACTCACTTTTCCAGTGCGCAGAAGGTCATGAAACCTCTTCCTGCACTGAAGCCAGGTTCTGCGGATCAGCGACAACGAGTTGACCTCCTGGGCCACCTGGATCCACACAGCTTTCGTCTGCTGGGGAGGCTTCTTCCTCCCTGAAGAAGGGAAGAGCACCTCCTTACTAGCTCTTGCTCCCTCCACCAAAGCTTGCAGGGCGACGTCATCAAATCTGGGAGCAAACTTAGCTCTCCCGCTGCTCATATTGTCTCCAGGTCCCTCTCACAGCAAAGGCCAAAAGGTTGGCAGTCTGCAGAAGAAGCAAGTCTTCTTGCAGACCTTAAATGCAGTAACTATGATGACGTCATCGGAGGCAAATTTCAGACTGAGAAAACTAATTCGGCCATGGGTTCCCACACGCTGGAACTCAATTGCCCAATTAGGTGAAAATCGCATCATTCTCCCACATCAATTTGGAATCGGGTGGATAACACGAAAAGCGGATGACACGACCCCAGCCCGCCCCAATGACAAAATCCAGCCCATAGAGTGCAAAAGCAAGGAAATTAAGATGAACCTTTATAAAACACTGGTTCGGCCTCAACTGGAGTATTGTGTCCAATTCTGGGCACTGCACTTTAGAAAGGATGTAAAGGCCTTAGAGTGGGTGCAGAAAATATTTACAAGAATGGTTTGAGAGATGAGGGATTTCAGTTCTGGAGAAGGTTGAGAGGAGATTTGATAGAGGTGTTCAAAATCATGATGGGTCTAGACATTGGCGGAAGGTTTGAGAACCAGAGGACACAGATTTAAGGTGATTCGCAAAAGAACCAAAGGTGACATGAGGAAAAACTTTTTTACACAGCAAGTAGTTATGATCTAGAATTCACTGCCTGAAAGGATGGTGGAGGCAGATTCAATCATGGCTTTCAAAAGGGAATTCGACAAATACCTGAAGGAAAAAAATTTGCAGGGCTACGGGGAAAGGGTGGGGGAGTGGGACTAGCTGAAGTGCTCTTGCAGAGAGTCGGCACGGGCTCGACGGGCCGAATGGCCTCCTTCTGTGCTGTAACCATTCTATGATTCTATGATTCTATGAAATGCAAATTCTTTCTTACATATTGGGCCAAAAATTCGGGTCGGGGGCTTCCTGCGGGTGCAAGCCCCCGATCTGCACTCACCCTGCGCGCTGACATCTGAAGCCCAGGCCTGCTTGCATTTCCTGTCACAGGCCCGGTTCAGATGTCAGCGCGCAGTGCTTACCTGATCCAGCGGTGTAGTTAGTGCGATGTGCCGGCTGGGATCAGGTGAGCACTGTACAACCAATCAGGGGAGGGGAAGGTTCATTCATGAGTTTGAGAGTAAGAACTGTCAAACTCATGAAAACTACGGGGGCCCAAAACACTATTTAAACTTTAAATAAAAATTTAAAAAACATCCCAATCATTAAATTAAGTATAAATAAGTTAAAAAAAATAATTTAAACAATAATTTTTTTTTTTGAAAAAAATAAATTTTTAATAAAAAGGGTCTAAAACTAAACTTACCTTATTGTAGATTCTTTAAAGTAATAAAGCTGTGGGAAAAAAAATTCTAAATTACACTAAAACACCACTTACCTGTAAAAATAAATACTTACGTGTGCTTTTTACAAGCGTAAAGACCGGAGGCCTTTAGACATGCGCAAATCCCCCAAAACAGAGGAAATCCAAGACGCACGCGCTGCCCCCTACAGCGCACACGCTAGCCTCTTCACCTCTTGGGTTGGAGGAGAGGAAATGCCGGTTTTCAGCACATGCGCTGTGCATGCTGAAAACCGGCATTTCCTCCGGCCAGAAGCGTGAGTACCCCTTCCGTACTCACGCGTTTGGGGAGGAATTTCTGCCCCAACATCTTTTGTGGGAAAAATAATTTCCAAAATATCTCCCAAATTTCAAATGGTGCGGTCAGCTGTATCAAAGGCTGTTGAAAAGTTGAAAAGGATTAGAAGGGTTTGTGCACCATGGTCACAATCACAGAGGATGAACTTTGTTACTTTGATTAGGGCCGTTTCATTGCGGAAACCTGACTGGGGAGATTCAAACATGCAGTTGGAGGAAAGATGGGCAAGGATGTGGAAGGTGACAACATATTCAGGGACTTTGGAGAGGAAAGGGAGGTTGGAGATGGGTTGGTAGTTTGCAAGGACGGAGAGGTCAAGGGTTGATGTTTGAGGAGGTGAATGATGGCAGTTTTGAAAGGGAGGAAGGACAGTATCTGAGGAGAGGGAACCATTTACAAACCCTGGAAACAATTAGATGCTAAAATGAGTGGATGCTGGGATCTCTCTGGATGGATGAATTAAGATAGGCCGAATGACCTTCCTGATCCATAATTATCTTGTGATCTTGTGGTAAAGGGAGAGCGTAGATGGAATGTTTGGAGGCAGAGATGCTAGAATATGGAGTACATTACCACAAGTGGGTGTTTAAGTCGAGCCAACATTTAGGAGGGAATTAGATAAACAATTATTAAATGATAGAGGAAAGAGCAGAGAAATTAGACTTGAGCAGACAGCTGCAATGTGGAGCTAGCACCGACAGAGGCACGATAAGCCAAATGGATTCTTTCTGTGCTGAAATTGCTGTGGTCAGGGTGGAGCAGAAATAAGGTTGTGATTAAAATCAGCAACTATAAGGACCTAATAGCAACAACTTGCATTTATATAGCGCCTTTAAGATAGTTAAATATCCCAGGGCACTTCACAGGAGCATAATCAGAAAAAAGTTGACACCAAGCCTAAGAAGGAGACATTAGGACAAGTGACCAAAAGCTTGCTAAAAGAGGTAGGCTTTAAGGAGTGTCTTAAAGGAGACGGAAAGGTGGAGAGGCAGAGAGGTACAGTGAGGAAATTTCAGAGCCCGTGACTCAGTCAGCTGAAGTCACGGCTGCCAATGATGGCGTGAAGGAAATGGGAGATAGACAAGAAGTCAGAATTGGAGTTCTTGGAGGGTTGTAAGGCTGGAGGATGTTACAGAGATAAGGAGGGTTGCATCCACGGAGGGAATTGAACATAAGGATGACATTTTAAAAATCGAGACGTTGGTGAACCAGAAGCCAAAGTAGGTCAGCGAGCGCGGGGGCGATGGGCAAACAGGAAATGGCCAGTGTAATGTATGTACAAAGGGGGGAACTACTTTTTACAGCTCATGTATACTGTAGTACCGGCAGTGACCACACCTGTATATAACGCTGAGTAGTAATCTGTACAGATCAGTTGCAGTCTGAGCCACGTTGAGTAAACACCTATTGTACCGTTCTCCGCAGTCTGTGTCTTCTTATACACGGACGTAACATTGGCGACGAGGCAGGTTCGAACCTACCTGCAACTCTGCATCGCCTCCCGGGGATTCGTTCCTGGAGATCAGTGGATTGGAGGTCAAGGCCAGAGACTCGGGTGTCGACCACGGGCAACCGCCCAGTCATCCAGCAGAGACTCGAGAATTGCGGGGGAGGCTGTCGAGAGCCAGGCTTGGCTTTCCAGTCGAGGTGGTCCAGCGAAACGGGCTGGCAACAGGTAGTGCGCAGACCCTTCCCGGACAGCGGCGGGCTAGAGCCCGACCGAGCGGCACAGCTAAGGGCCGAGCAGCGTCGACGGGGGAGAGAGAGGGAGGGCAGAGCGCACAGGGCGCAGCCGGTGTTCAGGGGCCGAGCAGCGTCAGAGAGAGGGAGAGAGAGACGCGCAGGAACCCGCGAGGCGCCGCCATTGCCACGAGGACCACCGAGAGCGGCGTTGGCAGCAGCGCAGGAGAAGCGCGCGAAACCTACAGGGCGCCGCCATTGCCACGAGAACCGCCGGGAGCGGCGTCGGTAGCAGCGGGGGAGGAAGCAAAGCGCGGGAGATGCCATTTTAAGCCATTGGGAGACGCCATTTTAAACCACACCCAAAATGCCGAAGAGTGGCAGTATCACCGCATTTGACAATGAAGTCGAAGATTGGACTACATATGTCGAACGAATAGAGGTGTACTGCAAGGCAAATGGGGTGTCAGACGACAAGAAAGCGTCGGTATTGTTAAATTTAATGGGTGCAAAGACGTATGGTTTATTACGAAATCTAGTAACCCAACGAAGCCAATGGAAAAGAGTTTTGAAGACATAGTAACGATACTAAAGGAACATTTAAACCCCACACCGCTGCTGATAGCAGAAAGATTCAAGTTTCACAAACGGAACCAGCATAAGGATGAAAGCAATGCTGATTATTTAACAGAACTGCGCAAACTATCGAAACACTGCCAGTTTGGAGCGGGACTGACAGATGCCTTAAGGGACAAGTTTGTGTGTGGGCTTCAAAGTGAAGGAACCCAGAAACGGCTTTTATCTGAAAAGGACCTTACGCTAGAAAAGGCTTTCAGCATTGCGGTATCATATGAAGCAGCAGCACGGGGCGCTGCAGAGATACAACAGAGACCGCAAGAATATGGCACAAACGAAATGTCATATGGAACAGAGAAGTGCTATCGCTGCGGCAGAACAACACACGACCAGAATGATTGCTGGTTCAAAGACAAAGTATGCAGACAGTGTGGAAAAGTAGGACACATAGCACGAGTCTGCAGGTCGGGAAAGAAAACCAGCAATAAGAAACCTACCAAAGGAAAGTACCAGAAGGTACATAAGATGACGGAGAATAGTTCAGACGAACAAAAGAGTGATAACGACTCCGAAAGCAGGGAACTGAGTTGTCTGAAACTACATAATGTGATCACATCGGAGGATCACTGAACCATTTGGGTCACTCTCAAGATAGCAGGAGTCCAGGTAAAGATGGAATTGGACACAGGATCAGCCCTAACAGTCATAAACCGACGGGACTACGAGTGGTTATTCTCACACATACCCTTGAGAGACACAAAAATTATTTTGAAGACGTACATGGGGCAAAAAGTCTACCCCAAAGGAAAAATAAGGGTGACCATTATATATAACGGTAAGGAAACACCAAAACTAGACCTGTATGTATTGCAAGATGGAGGACCACCATTACTGGGACGTGAATGGATCCGGAAAATACAACTGGATTGGCATTCCATACAGGCACTGACTGTGGCTGACAAAAAGGATGACGACGTCACACCTGGGCGACTGTCAAAGATCCTAACTGACGCGAAAGAAGTGTTCCAGCAAGGACTCGGAACACTAAAAGGCATGACAGCGACGATTAAAATTGAAGAAAACGCAAGCCCAAAATTTTTTCAGGCCAGACCGGTAACTTATGCGATCGGCCCAGCCGTCGAAGCAGAGCTGGAGAGTCTGGAATGTTCAGGTGTACTGTCCAAGGTAGACTGGAGCGAGTGGGCTACACCCATCGTCCCTGTGATGAAAAAGTCGCCTGGGGAACCAAAGAAGGTTCGCATCTGTGGGGACTTTAAGGTAACAGTGAACCCGGTCCTTCACACCGTACAATATCCACTTCCGCGGATTGAAGATATTTTCGCCTCGCTATCTGGAAGGAAACGCTTCACTAGGATTGATTTGGCCCAGGCGTATCTGCAAATGGAGGTAGAAGAAGCATCAAAAAAATACCTCACAATCAACACCCATAAACGTCTCTACCAATACAACCGGCTGGTATTCGGGGTAGCATCAGCTCCGGCTATTTGGCAGAGGGCAATGGAACAAGTCCTGCAAGGGATCCCAGGGAACCAGTGTTATTTGGACGACATCCTGGTCACGGGCGAAAATGACAGTGATCACCTTGCCAACCTGGAGCAGGTGCTCACTAGATTGCAGGAATATGGGCTCCAAGCTAACCGCCCCAAATGCGAGTTTTTTAGAAAACAGATCTCGTATTGTGGCCACGTTATCGATAAAGAGGGGTTACATAAGTCCCCAGAGAAGATTGAGGCAGTAGTCAAGGCTCCAGCACCGGAAAATGTGTCACAACTGAGGTCGTTCCTCGGGCTGGTAAACTACTACCATAAGTTCTTGCCAAATTTGTCAACAATACTACATCCACTGAACACCCTACTGCAAACTGGGGTGCCATGGAAGTGGAGTGACGAATGTAGACGAGCTTTCCAGAAGAGCAAAACACTAATCACATCGAAAGAGGTATTGGCCCATTACAACCCAGCATTACCAATTCGGTTGGCATGTGATGCGTCACCCTACGGCATTGGAGTGGTGCTGTCGCACAAATTCTCGGACGGCTCAGAGAGGCCAATAGCCTTTGCGTCATGATCACTAACCTCAGCCGAGCGTAACTACGCCCAGATTGACAGGGAGGCCCTCAGCCTAGTGTGGGGAGTGAAAAAGTTCAATCACTATCTGCACGGGCAGAAATTCACCTTGCTGACTGATCACCAGCCTCTTGTCTCCATTTTTAATCCGAAGAAGGGCGTTCCGGTGATGACTGCGCAACGACTACAAAGATGGTCACTTTTTCTAGGGGCGCACCACTATGAGATTGAATATAAGGGCACGAAACAGCATGGAAATGCTGATGGGCTATCACGCCTGCCACTGCCTACTGCGGAGGAAGTACCAGCAGTGGATCCTGTCGAAATATTCCATTCGACTATAGTTGAATACCTACCGGTAACTAACGCTTGTATCGAAAAGGAAACCCGAAATGACCCGACGCTGTCTCGGGTATATGATTTGACGGTGAAGGGATGGCCAGCACATGGCGACTCACTGTTGCCAGCATTCTCGACAAGGAGAGAACAGCTGTCAGTGTGCCGGGGGACCTTGATGTGTGGATCCCGAGTGGTAATTCCACCCAAGTTAAGGGATAGAGTGCTCAATGAGCTTCATGAGGGTCATCTGGGAGGGGTAAAAATGAAAAGCCTAGCCAGGGCTTATGTGTGGTGGCCAGGAATCAATAAACAAATCAAGGACCTGACCAAGAGCTGCTCAGGATGCCAGAAAGTCCAAAATGCACCACCACAGGCCCCTCTACACCCATGGGAGTGGCCCTCATCTCCATGGCAATGGGTGCATATTGATTTTGCTGGTCCATTCATGGACTCAATGTTTTTAATAGCCGTGGATGCGCACTCAAAATGGCCTGAGGTCATCAAAATGTCCTCCACCACCACGGAGAAAACTATTGCAGTCCTACGGACCATTTTTGCCAGGAATGGCTTGCCAGAACAGATTTGCTCCAACAACGGACCACAGTTTGCGTCCGAAGAGTTCCGGAGGTTCTTGAAAAAGAATGGGGTAAGGCATTACACATCCGCCCCGTATCATCCAGCCACAAATGGATTGGCTGAGAGGTTCGTACAAACCTTTAAGAAGGCAATAAAGGCTATGTACAATGACAACATTCCGCTGCAGCACAAGGTGGACAATTTCCTGTTCGCCTACCGGAATGCGACACATGCAGTCACCAACCAGGCCCCAGCCATGATGTTCTTTAACCGAAGGTTAAGATCTCGCCTGGATTTGCTCAGACCAAACGTACAAAGAGATGTTGAGAGTAAGCAATTCCAGCACATCCATGAGAAGCCAACAAGGAGCTTCAATGTAGGGCAACCAGTCTTGGCCCGCGACTACCGAACAGAAAAATGGCAGCCAGGAACGATATGCACACGGCAGGGCCCACTAATGTACACAGTGGACGTTGGGGAGAGCATCGTGAGATGCCATGCTGACCAGATCCTAGAGTCACAGGAACAAGTCAACTCCATGCCTCGCCCATACGTACCTGGTGATGAACCCGACGTACAGGTAGCATCTACCCCAGAAACAGTAGCATCGGAAGCTGATGCACCAACCAACGACAGGGGGCCAGAATCGCCTCCGCACCAAGATCAAGACACTCGGGAAAGGCGCTATCCAGAAAGGATCAGGAAGCCTCCCCAAAGACTGAATATATAAATAGACTATTTTCAGCTAATGTTGCATGTTAAAAGTGTTAATTGTAATTAGTTTGATATTTAATTGTTAAATGAGTGTTATGGTACTGTTAATCTAAAAGGGGAGGAATTATAATGTATATACCTTTAAGGGGGAAACTACTTTTTACAGCTCATGTATACTGTAGTACCGGCAGTGACCACACCTGTATATAATGCTGAGTAGTAATCTGTACAGATCAGTTGCAGTCTGAGCCACGTTGAGTAAACACCTATTGTACCGTTCTCCGCAGTCTGTGTCTTCTTATACACGGACGTAACATCCAGCAGAGTTTTAGATGAGCTTAAGTTTATGGAGGGTGGAAGATGGGAGGCCAGCCAGGGGAGCATTGGAATAGTCAAATCTGTAGGTAATAAAAGCATGGACGAGGGTTTCAGCAGCAAAAAAGCTGAGGCAGGGGTCGAAGACGGGTAATGGAGAGGGTATGGGATCAGAAGCACAGCTCACCAAGGTTGTAAACAGTCTGGTTCAACCTGAGACAGTGGTCGGGGCAGGGGAGATGGAATCAGTGGCTAGGGAACCGAGTTTGTGGCGGGGGCTGAAGATAATAGCTGTGATGATAGATAAGAGTGGAACCAGATGAGGACAGTCCCACTCAGCTGGACAACTGAGGAGTGGCATTGGAGAAGGATGGTACGGTCAACCAAGTCAAAGGCTGCAGACAGATCAAGAAGGATGAAGAGGCTTAGTGCATAATGTTCACAGTCACAGGATGTCATTTGTGACTTTGATTAGGATTTGTTTTAGTTCTGTGGCAGGGGGGAAACCTGATTGGAGAGGTTCAAACATGGAGTTGCAGAAAAGATGGGCATGGACTTGGGTGCTGACACCATGTTCAAGGACTGTGGAGAGGAAAGGGAAATTTGAAATGGGGCAGTAGTTTGCAAGGACAGAGGGGTCAATGGTGGATTTTTTGAGGAGGCAGATGATGATGGCAGTTTTGAAATGGAGCGGGCCGGTACCCGAGGAGAGGGAACCATTTACAATGTCAGCTAGCGTGGCTTCAAGAAGGAAAATTGGATGGTCAGCAGCTTAGTGGGAATAGGATTGAGGGAGCAGCAACGTTCCCGCTAAGCTGTATGGCTGTGCAGCTCTCTGCCGGTCATGCGCAACCCGGGAGCGACTTTTTCAATGTTAAAGGGGTCGCGCACTCAAATGAAAATTAGGGGGAACACTGGGCAGCAAGTATTGGGTCTCATGGACAAGGTGACCTCGAAGAGGGCATGAGGGGAGATAGAAGAGAAACTAGAGAAAGATGCGAGTTCAAGGTTAGCCGGGGGGAACCTTGGGGGAAATTTGACTTGGTAAGCTAGGGGAAGGGAGGGATGTGGCAGAGGCTGTGGAATGGATGGTCTCAATCTTAGTGACAAAGAAGTCCATGAACTCCTTGCATGTTGTTGTAAGTGAGGGTGGAAGGGGCAAGGGAGAAAGGTTTAATCTTGGTAGACATTTCAGTGCAGTACTGAAGGAGTGCTGCACTGTCAGAGGTGCCATCTTTCGGAGGAGAGGTTAAACTGAAGCCCCGTCTTCCCTCTTGGGTGGATGTAAAAGATCCCTCAACCCTATTTAAAGAAGGACAGAGGAGTTCTCCCAGTACCTTGGCCAACATGTATCCCTAAAACAGTTTAATTGGTCATTTATTTGCAGGGCTATGGGGAAAGGGTGGAGGAGTGGGACTAGCTGAAGAGCTCTTGCAGAGAGCTGGCACAGGCTCGACGGGCCGAATGGCTTCCTTCTGTGCTGTAACCATTCTATGATTCTATGCTTTATCTCATTGCTGTTTTGGGGCTTTGCTGTGTAAATTGGCTGCCACATTTTCCTACAGTGACTACACCTCAAAAGTACTTTGTTGGCTGTAAAGCGCTTTGAGGTTGTGAAAGGCGCTAATAATGCAAGTTTCTTTCTTATTATTTATTGTAAGAAAGAAAGACTTGCATTTATATAGCGCTTTTCACGACCACCGGACATTTCAAAGCACTTTACGGCCAATTAAGTACTTTTTGGCGTGTAGTCACTGTTGTAATGTAGGAAACACGGCAGCCAATTTGCACACAGCAAGGTCCCACAAACAGCAATGTGAAAATGGCCAGATAATCTGTTTTAGTGATGTTGATTGAGGGATAAATATTGGCCAAGACACCAGGGAGAACACCCCTGCTCTTTTTCAAAATAGCACCATGGGATCTTTCATGTCCACCTGAGAGAGCAGACAGGGCCTCGCTTTAACATCTCATTCGAAAGACGGCACCTCCGACAGTGCAGCACTCCACTGGAGTTTCAGCTTAGATTTATAGGAGTGGGACTTGAACCCACAACCTTCTGACCCAGAGACGAGAGTGCTACCCACTGAGCCACAGTTGAAACTCAGAAGGTCACCCCACCCATCTAATTGTTTAATCAATGTTTATGACAGTCCAACAAAAATAGATCGGCAGCAAGAAGTCTACATTTGTTCTATGTGCAGCCCAGTAAATGTAGCCCAGTTTTTGTAGGTGTATTTCATTTTGTGCATGAGCCCAGTTTTTGTCCAGTTTTCTGGATGACACCGCTTTTTAATGTGGTAGGTGCCATCTTACAGGATCTATCCAACCAGCTGCAAGCCAGCTCGTCATGTCAGCACCTGTTGGGCATCAGGAAGCAAACATTGAAGCACATCAGCCACAGCCTTTGGAAGGAAAGAATTAAATTCCCATGATGCTGCTTTCATGCTCACATGAGCACTGATTCCGCCCACCTCACTTGTCTCTCTGAAGAATGGGTTACAGCAATGCCTCTGCCTGGGGTAATTCAGGTGTCAGCATTTACTGGTTCACTTATAAAATGCAACTACCCCACTGTCACAATGAGCTTCTCTGTTATATTTTGTGGCCCCCCCGCCCCCCAGTAACTGGAGGCATGGCTAATTGGCTATGTCAGGAATATCCAAGCTTTTTATCTTCATGGACTTCTTAGGAGTATACCACAGAACTTTTCATGGGAGAATCTTCAGAGTTTATATCACTGGTACAACTGCCAGCCATGCATATTGAAAAATTGTTTTTCACTATAAGAACCCACCAGCCCAACGGAACAGTCTGCTTATTTGAGAAATGTTGGTAGAATCTGCCAAATTAATTCTTTCTCCGCCACTCTTCCACCAGCAGAGTAGCCCTGCCAGAATATTGAGACCAAAAAGCCTAACATTTAAAGTAAAGATCCATGTTTTAGAACTGTTGAGGCATTAGGGTTTTTGATGAATTTGCATCAGGAAAGCATGCGTCAGAACTCAAGTAATAATTGCACCCTTCGTCATCACACTGCCCGATAACCCTGACTGTTTTGGACTCTTCAAAAGACCGTACTGCACTGGAATAGTTAGGGTTTATATGGCCTCATAACATAGACAATAAACTGACACCTACCTAACCTCATGTTCCCCTAACGCTTGATGGAGCTGAATTCCTCAATTTTAGCCAATCAGATCTAAAAGCCATTAAAAGACCTGCTTAAGGGTGCAGCAGTGTAGTGGTTATGTTACTGGGCTAGTAATCCAGTAGACCTGGATGAATAATACAGTAAAGATATGAGTTCAAATCCCCCCCATGGCAATTTGAGGAATTGAGTTCACTAGGAAAAAAAAAATCTGGTATCAGTAAAAGTGGTCATGAAGCTGTTGAATTGTTGTTAAAAACCCAACTAGTTCACTAATGTCCTTTAGGGAAAGAAACCTGCCTGGTCTGGCCTATATGTGAATCCAGTCCCAGGCCATTAAGGTTGACTGCTGTCTGAAATGGCCTCTGGCCTAGAAAGTTCAAGAAACAACCCACCACTGATGGGCAACAAAAAAAAAGGTTTCACATGTTGTACCTTTCATCTTCTGGTTACATGCAATTATAAGGTTGGGAAAATAAAGTGGGAGAGAGCCAATAGGTACACTGATCACAGAATAGGACCTAATGTGCTTACATGACCTGCAAACTGATAAACAGAAAACAGTTTGGTGTTAGTGAGATAATACAGACAAAAAGAAAGTGCAAATAGTGGGCGGGTGGGTGAAGAGACACAGGAGAGGTCCATGTAGGACAAAAGAGAAATAAGCAGTAAAGTGAGAGAGAAGCAAGCTTTTCAGATGCTGACTGATCTGCAGTATACCTCCAGCTTTTTCTGTTTTTTTTTCCAGTAGATGCAGTTTTTCCTTTTTATTTTTCTGGTTTCCCGATATGGAGTGCACACTCACTCCTTATAGCAGGATACCCCATTTACCTAAACCCACAGAGCTTAGGCAGAGGTTGGCATGAAACAAGGCTTAAGGATACCTAAATGTAGATGGGATAAAAGTGTCAGTGTTAGCTAGGGTTCATAGAATCAGAGAATCATAGAATGGTTACAGCACAGAAGAAGGCCATTCAGTCTGTTGAGCCCATGCCAGTCTCAGCTAGTCCCACTCCCCTGCCTTTTCCCCATAGCCCTGCAATTTTTTTTCCCTCAGATCCAACTCCCTTTGAAAGATAAGATTGAGTCTGCCTCCACCACCCTTTCAGGAAGTGCATTCCAGATCTTAACCACTCGCTGCGTAAAAAAGCTTTTTCTTACGGCGGCTTTGGTTCTTTTGCCAATCACCTTAAATCTGTGTTCCTGACCCTTCTGCCAATGGGAACAGTTTCTCTCTATCTACTCTGTTTAGACCCCTCATGATTTTGAACAGCTCTATCAAATCTCCTCTCAATCTTCTCTGCTCCAAGGAGGACAACCCCAGCTTCTCCAGTCTATCAACATAACTGAAGGCCCTCATTCTCGTAAATCTTTTCTGCACCTTCTCTATTGTCCTGGAGTCTCCAGGAATTGAAGATTAATCTCCAGGACACTGCAGCAAGCAACCCGGGATAAAAGATATAGGGGCATTAAACACATTTGTGTTTTTTTCATTTTCTTTGAACACTTTTATTTTGTAGGAACGAAGGTTCCTAACTAAATAATTCAGCTCAACTCGATGGATTAAAAGACTGGAATTTAATAACAATGAAGTTTGCTGGATGTTACAAGGAGGAAATCAAAACACGTTCGTTCAAGATGCCAGGTAGTCGAAGACTGCTGGAAAGTTCTCTAAGCTGACGTCATGACGTCCCCACGTTCTTCACGCCACTGGCGGTCACGTGATCGGCGTCATGATGTCACCACGCAGGATAAAGGCAAACACACACTGTAAAGGTAACAATCAGTTTAAAGGTGCAGTCCCCAGCTGCACTATAATACAATTAAGGGGATTATACTAAAGTACACTGAGTCTCTTGTGGCTCCTCCACAATTTATTAGTTATAAAATACTGGAGAAATGGGAAAAATGGTTGTGTCACTAACAGTCAAGATTAATCCAATTGGGTAACAGAGTTTTTTGCCTTTCCAATTGGTGTGGGAAGGCAGTGTGCCTGGAGGATGGACCAATGGCGGGAATGTCAGGGCGGGGTGGTACGAGGCAGAAAGTCATGTGATGGAACATCCAGGAATACACCCAACCAGAGTTGTCAACCCAAGTCTTGGCTCAGTGGTAGCACTTGTGCCTCTGAGTCAAAAGGCTGTGGGCTCATCGCTACTCCTGAGACTTGAGCACAAAATCTAGGCTAACACTTCAGTGCCGTACTGAGGGACTGCTGCACTGTCAGAGGTGCTGTCATAAATCAACGCTCTGTGAGCCCTATCAGGTGAATGTAAAAGATCCCATTGCACTATTTGAAGAAGAGCAGGAGAGCTCGAGTGTTCTAGCCAACATTCATTGCTCAACCAACATCAAAAGAAACGGGCTCGTCATTCATCTCATTGCTGTTTGTGGGAGCAGCAAGTATGCAAATTACCTGCGGTGTTTCCCTCAATTCCAACAGTGGCTTGAGGACATGAAAAGCACTATTTAAATGCAGGTCCTTCTTACTGCTGAGATTTAGCCAGCTAAAACCACGCTGCCACCCAGTACAGAGCACTGTGAATACCCCATTGCTTGTTCAGACAGGACCAGGTGACCTGTCCATACATTGGTCATATGTAGTCCGCAGTAGATTAACTGCAAGCTGACTTCAAATACAATGGCTCAAATGTTACTGTAGCAGGGCAGCTAATGGCGTCTGCCATTAGTTAGATTTGCCCCTGCACCCTTCAGCTCAAAACTAAGTTGCTGAAAGTGCGAGCTGATAATATCACAGCAAAGGAAACAGGGCATCTGGGACCTGAGTAAACAGGGTATCTCCTTAACCAATCAGATTGAAGGATTGAGAAATAAAGAGCAGAGGGACTGAGAAGGAATTGTAAATTAGAGTGGTTGATTCAACGTCAAATCAGGTTAAGAAAGAAAAATAAAGCAAGGGAAAGAGAGGATTAAGAGAGAGAAAAAAGAGACAAAGGAAAAGTAAAAACAAAATTACAAATTTGATATTTTTAAAATCTCCAACAACAATTAATACCTGAAGGAATGAGACTCCACACTTGTAATAGTTAATTTTCAGTCCCAGAAAGGTTGCTTGGCAGTAATTAATAATTGTCACATCATTAAAAGGGTACTTGTGCTCAAAATGACAAGACTTAACTTTTTATGGCGAGTTTAGTTCATATCTACAGCGCAAATACAGCAAATTCATGCCATTCAATGTATTTAAATAATGGTGAGGCAGACAGCGAAATGCATTTTCGCAAAGCTCATGGCAGAGCGGCACGACTCGGACATCAACTTTTGGATATTGGCATTTAACCGTGCATCTTCTCCTCGCCTGAAGTTGCTGCACCATTTACGCATAAATAACAGCGAGCGCCATTAGCCTCACCATTATTTTGGTTGCAAAATCTGGTCCAATGAGCTGGTCCAGGTGCAGTTGTACTTAACACCTCCTGATCAATAAACTAGTCAGTGTGAAAATAATTAGAGAAAATGATTTACAGTTTTGTTATATTCATTCTTGACAAGTTTAAATTAGTCAAATAAAACAATAAAAACTTGCATATCTGAGAGAATCAATAGAAAGGAACCATGCAGGATTCCCTCTGTTGAGATATCAATAGCTTGAGACCACCTCAGGATGTCCCGATTGCCTTTAAGGGGTTGAATGTGTGACAGAAGTTTCCTGAATTTTTTTTTAACCTCTCCCAGGATGTGTGGGCAAAGGGGGAAGGAAGGGTGCAGACAAGAGACAGTCCACTGAGAAGTGGACATGTGGGCCCAATGGCTTTTCCCCATTCTTAGTACATGGCATAAGCAAAGTGGCAACATACATAAAGAGTATGGTGGCCTAGTGGTTACAGTACAGGGCTATTATGTATTATGAGTTCACCGTGGCAAGTTGTGAAACTGAATTTAGTAATCTGGTAACCTAGAACCAGGACAACTGCTAGATTGTTGTAAAAATAACAACTACTTCAGTGATGCCCTATAGAGAAGGCAACCAGCTGCTTCTACCTGGTTTGGCCTACATGCGAATCTGGCCCCACACTATGGGGGTGAATTTCTGCAGGATCTCTCGATTGTCCACAGTAACTTTGGCAGTAGAGTAGGAGAACCCCTTTGGAAATTCACCCCGCTATGTGGTTGACTCTTAACCCCCTCTGAGGTGGCCACACTACCTTCTCAGGGGCTATCAATGTATGCAGACCAGTACAATGCTGGCTCTAAAGTACCTGGTGTGCAATATATCTCTGTCTATAGTTGTTGGAGGAGTACTTTGAACAAAAAATACCCCCCCTCAAGATTTTCCTTCCCCTTTAAACTCTATACGAATGAAGCAACAATTGAAATGTTTGGCAGTGTGAGCATGTTTTACTTTCTAAAAAAAATAAGACCGCAAAGTTCTCAGACCTGCTTTGTGTGTGGAACTCTTGTAACGGAACACCTGCAGTACAAAACATTCAGCCACAGAAAGTCTCCCATTCGAGCAGTACACAGCCTGCTATGTGGACATGCAAAGCACCGATTCTTATCTGGTGAGGCAGTCTGAATGTCAGTTTGACTGTTTCTTTTGCTAAAAGATAAAAGACTTGCATTTATATAGCGCCTTTCATGACCACCAGACATCTCAAAGCGCTTTACAGCCAATTAAGTACTTTTGAAGTGTAGTCACTGTTGTAATGTAGGAAACGCGGCAGATAATTTGCGCACAGCAAGCTCCCACAAACAGCAATGTGATAATGACCAGATAATCTGTTTTTTGTTAAGGGATAAATATTGGCCAGGACACCAGAGATAACTCCCCTGCTCTTCTTCAAAATAGTGCCATGGGATCTTTTACATCCACCTGAGAGAGCAGACGGTGCCTGGGTTTAACGTCTCATCTGAAAGACGGCATCTCTGACAGTGCCGCACTCCCTCAGCACTGCACTGGAGTGTCAGCCTAGCTTTATATGCTCAAGTCCCTGGAGTGGAACTTGAACCCACAACCTTCTGACTCAGAGGCGAGTGTGTTACCAACTGAGCCACAGCTGACACAGTGTGCTAATATAAAGCATCAGCCCTGCTTCACACACTCCGATGCTTGTACACAAGCCAAAAGCAAAGTGAGCAAAAAATATCTCCCCTCCCCCCTTCTCCTGACTGCAATCCATTGAAGTGTCAGCTGAAGCTCAGTCTTGCCTCTGAATAAGAAGGTTGTGGGTTCAAGTCCCACTCCAGGGACTTGAGCACAAAATCTAAGCTGGCATTCCAGTACAGTACTGAGGGAGCGCTGCACTGTTGGAGGTGCCATCTCTTGGATGAAATGTTAAACTGAAGCCTCATCTGCGCTCTCAGGTGGATGTAAAAGATTCTACAGTACTATTTGAAGAGAACCTGGGGAGTTTTCCTGGTATCCGCGCCAATATTTATCCTCAGCCAATACCTAAAACAGATGATCTGGTCATTTATTTCATTGCTATTTGTGGGACCTTGCTGTGCGCAAATTGGTTGCTGCATTTCCCTACGTTATAACAGTGACTGCAGCTCAAAAGTATTTCATTGACTGTAAAGCGCTTTGTGACGTCCTGAGGTCATGAAAGGCACTACATAAACGCAAGTTCTTTCTTTTCGTACCAGAAACAGTGGTGGAAACAGAATCCATAATAACTTTTAAAAGGGAAATGGATGAAGACTTGAAAAGGAATATTGAGAAAAGAGAGGTGAATGGTTGACAGCTCGAGAGCTGGCACAGATGCAAAAGTGGTGGCGGTAGCCGGTAACACCCTGAGGCGCAGCGCCTCCGGCGATGATGTCTTCACCATGCGTAACGCCCCGCTTGCATACTTTGGTCGCGCCCCCTGACTTACCGCCAGACGCTAGGTCCGACAGGGTCAGGGGGGTGTACGTGCGGCCGAGGTGACGATAATTAAAGGGGAGGTGCTGGGCAGCCATTTTTTTTGCTGGCTGCCTGCCAGCACCTGCCCCCTCTGCCGTCCCCTGCTTCCTCTGCCGTCCCCCCGCGGGGTGCTGACCGCGATCCTTCAGCCTGGCACTCCTCTTGAGTGTTTTGCCGGCACCCTGATCCCTGGTGGCCCAGCTTGGCCCTGGGTCGTGCTACGCAAGGCCCCTCCCCTTTAATAAGGGGAGGAAGGCCTGCAGTACTGCGGTGCACATGACACTGCTACACGTAGCATCGCGATATTCCCTGGGAGTGCCCCAAGAGGGAGGGGGAGCGCTTCCAGTAGCTCCCCGCCTCCCTCTTGGGCGCAAGCATTGAATTTCGGGTGCGGGCTCGGGGACACTAACTTTTTTGGGGCACTAAAAGTAGCACCCCGGCGAAGTTAGCGCCCCAAAGGTGGTGCAACTGAATTTTTGCTCATATGATTTTTAACTCCTTCCTATGGCACAACCATATCAAATGCTCTGCTATGGCTCCCACATAGAAAGCCATTCTATAACACACTGTCACGATAATGCTGTTGGTTTTCAAATCTCTCCATGGCCTCGCCCCTCATATCTCAGTAACCTCCTCCAGTCCTACAATCCCCGATATCGCTGCACTCCTCCAATTCTGGCCTCTTACGCATCTCCGATTTTAATTGCTACACCATTGGCAGCCGTGCCTTCTGTTGCCTAGGCCCTAAGCTCTGGAATTTGCTCCCTAAACCTCTCCGCATTTCTACCTCTCTTTCCTCCTTTAAGGCGCTCCTTAAAATCTACCTCTTTGACCAACATGCCCTAATATCTCCTTATGTGGCTCAGTCCAATTTTGTTTGATAACTTTCCTGTGAAGCGCCTTGGGACGTTTTACGATGTTAAAGGCGCTATTTCAATGCAAGTTGTTATTGCACCTTAACTTTGGTTTTGTAACACACTTTGTTTATGTGACTCCCATACTAACAGCGAAATTATAAAAAATGATTTTTTTGCCCAACCCACACATGCCTAGAAGGTGTGTTTTTTGCTTTAGCAGGGACAGTTGAAGAGGCGGGTCTGATACCCACACCACTGTAATCAGCAGGATGTTTGGATGTAGAGTTAACAAATCACAGAATACATGTGTTGTATGATAAGATTAAATTTGAAAAAAAATGAGAGGAAAAGGAGTCATTGTTAAATGACGCAACTGCGCACTATTAATCATTGGCAAACATCTGCAGTGTGCTCGCAGCAAGAAAGAAATCCCTTTTTCGGATTAATTTTGTTTTTCTCTCTTTTGCTATGACCTACTGCACTGCACTGGCCCCTCTCACCCAAGTGCTCCTTCTTCAACATGAGGATAAACATAAGAACATAAGAAATAGGAGCAGGAGTAGGCCATTTGGCCCCTCGAGCCTGCTCCGCCATTCAATAAGATCATGGCTGATCTGATCTTGGCCTCAACTCCACTTTCCCGCCCGCCCGAGGATGAGAATTTTAAACTGAAGGTGCTGGGGGAATAGTAAATCCACATCTCTTACCCAGCAATGGAATCACAAAGCTACCTTCATGTGCAGCTCTGATCTTTCCACCAGTATAAGGTACAAAGATCATAGCTGATTTAAAGAGAAAAAAGAACTTGCATTTATATAGCGCCTTTCACGGCCTCAGGGCATCGCAAAGCACTTTACAGTCATTGAAGTACTTTTAAAGTGCAGACACTGTTGTAATGTAGGAAACAGGAAACTCGACTGCTAATTTGCACACAGCAGGGTCCCACAAACAGCAATAAGATAATGACCAAATATTGTGTTTTCGGGATGTTGGTTGAGGGATTAATATTGGCCAGGACACCAGGGATAACTCCCCTGCTCTTCTTCGAAATAGTGCCATGGGATCTTTTACGTCCAGCTGAGTGGGCAGACGATGCCTCGGTTTAACACCTCCTCCAAAAGACAGCACTCTCCGACACTGGCGTATCAGCCTAGATTATTTGCTCAAGTCTCTGGAGTGGGACTTGAAATATAACCTTGACTCAGAGGCAAGCTTGCTACCAACTGAGCCACAGATGACATGGTAACATATGGTTTGGGGGGTAACATGTGAGTTAGGGGACTACTGGCTTATGGGCACTGGTCTCCTGGATTCTGACTTAAATTAGCTGATGGTACAAGGACTAGGGGACACAGATGTAAGGTTTTGGGCAAGAGATACAGGGGGGATGTGAGGAAAAACTTTTTTACGCAGCGAGTGGTGAGGACCTAGAACTCGCTGCCGATGGAAGTGGTGGAAGCGGACACACTTAATGTTTTCAAGGGGAGACTGGATAGGCACTTGAGGGAAATATACCTGCAGGGCTACGGGGATAGAGCGGGGGAATGGGACTGACTGGATTGCTCTACAGAGTGCCAGCATGGACTCGATGGGCCGAATCACCTCCTTCTGTGCCGTTATGACTCTATGGGGGAAAAATTCGGTTGCTTTGCGCCTCTCGTTGGTGCCCTAAGAGGGTGCTAATGGGGCGCAAAGCAACTGGTGCCCGGGCATGGCGATGTTTGCGCCGCTCGCGAAACTGACAAGACATTTTGCGACGGCGCTAAACACTACCGCCCCGATTTCCTGCACCCACAGATCGTGACGTCAGTTGAGCATGCACTGCCCGGTAGCGCCCCGGACTGGATATTGAGTGGCTCCCCCTGCCTTTCCGCCTGCCACTAGCAACGACAGGTAGAGGGGAGCGTTTTGCAGTCGGGAAGAGACTGGGGGAACGCTATTGAAAGGCGGCCGCTTCCTGCCTTTTTTTGTCGGCGACATTTTTGCACCATGCATTCTGAGAGAGAGAGACTTCTGGAGAGATTCAACGCTGTATGAAGGAGTTTTGCGTACTGAGCAGCACTTTGCAGGTTCATTTTGATTCGACCTTCCTTGCATCGATTTAGAAGAGACTATGGGGGCTGCACTCTATGCACTTTCCCTGGGCCTCTCCATTGTTCTTTGCAGCAGAATTGATGGACAGGTCTCTCCAGGCCGAGATTCAAGGCTGCAATGAGCAGGGTGTGGATGGAGAGCAAGATCGACCCTTCCCTTTAAGAACGGGCCAGTGCCAGTGTGTCTGTGTTCCATTGCTGACTGACATCACCTGAGCTTCGCGAGCGCTCTGAGGTAGTGCCTTGCTCCTCGGCGTTAGCACCTTAAGAGAGGTGCGACCTGATTTAGCGCTGCAATCACCTCCAGGAGCGATAGAAGCCAAGTTTGCAGTTGGAGGTGATAATTAGCGCCGGACGCTAATCTTTGCGCCCGGCCGATAATTTTGTCCCAAACGGGGCGATACCGAATTTCTCCCCCATGGGCTGGATTTTGCCAGCCCTGGGGAGGCGGGTTTGGAGGCGGGACCGTTGGGAAAATGGCAGAATCTGGGGCCGGATACCCATCCCGCCCCCAACCCGCCACCGTGCCATCTTCCCAGGAGGCGGGTGTAATGTATGTAATGTATATATACCTCAAGGGAGAGAACTACTTTTTATAGCTCCTGTATACTGTAGTACCGGCAGTGACCACACCTGTATATAAACCCTGAGTAGTGATCTGTACACTTAGTTCTAGAGTAACCCTCATTCAGTAAACACCTGTTGAATCGTTCCCTGCAGTCTGATGTCTGATTATTGAAGGACACAACCTTAAGATACACGGATATAACATTGGCAACAAGGCAGATTCGAACCTACCTGCAACTCTGCATCACCTCCCAGGGATTCGCTCCTGGAGAACAGTGGAAGAAGGTCGAGTCCAGAAGCACGGGCGTCGACCACAGGCAACTGCCCAGTCATCCAGCGGAGATTTGAGCATCGCAGGGGAGGCTGTCGAGAGCCAGGCTTGGCTTTCCAGTCACGGTGGTCCAGCGAAACGGGCTGGCAACAGGTACTGCGCAGACCCTTCCCGGACAGCGGCGGGCTACAGCCCGACCGAGCGGCACAGAAAAAGGCCGAGCAGCGTCGACGGGGGAGAGAGAGAGGGCAGAGCGCACAGGGCGCAGCCGGTGTTCAGGACCGAGCGGCGTCAACGGGGGAGAGAGACGAGAGAGAGCAGAGCGCAGCCAGTGTTCAAGGGCCGAGCAGCATCAACGGGGGAGAGAGGCGCGCAGGAAAACACGAGGCGCTGCCATTGCCATGAGGACTGCAGAGAGCGGCGTCAGCAGCAGCGCAGGAGCAGCCCACGAAACCCACAGGGTGTCGCCATTTGCCACGAGGACCGCCGAGAGCAGCGTTGGCAGCAGCGCGGGAGACGCCATTTTAGGCCGCAGCGGGGAAGAAAGGAAAGTGCGGGAGACGCCATTTTAAGCCAGTCTAACCACACCCAAAAATGCCGAAGAGTGGCAGTATCACAGCGTTCGACAATGAAGTCAAAGATTGGATGACATATGTCGAACGCATAGAAGTATACTGCAAGGCGAATGAAGTGCCAGATGACAAGAAAGCGCTGGTATTGTTGAATTCAATGGGTGCAAAAACGTATGGCTTACTACGAAACCTAGTAACCCCAGAGAAGCCAGTAGAAAAGGATTTTGAAAACATAGTGTCAATCCTACAGGACCACTTAAACCCCACACTGCTGCTGATAGCAGAACGATTTAAGTTTCACAAAAGGAACCAGCATAAAGATGAAAGTAATGCTGAGTATTTAACGGAACTGCGCAAGCTATCGAAACACTGCCAGTTTGGAACGGGACTAGCAGATACTTTAAGGGACAAGTTTGTGTGTGGGCTTCAAAGTGAAGGAACCCAGAAACGGCTTCTATCAGAAAAGGATCTTACGCTGGACAAGGCTTTCAGCATTGCAGTATCACACGAAGCAGCAGCACGGGGCGCTGCAGAGATACAACGGAGACCGCAAGAATATGGCACAAATGAAATGTCATACGGAACAGTGAAGTGCTATCGCGGCGGCAGAACAACACACGACCATAATGATTGCTGGTTCAAGGACAAAGTGTGCAGACAGTGTGGAAAAGTAGGACACATAGCAAGAGTCTGCAGGTCGGGAAAGAAAACCAGCAGCAAGAAATCTCCACAGGAGAAGTACAAGAAGGTACATAAGGTGACAGAGAGTAGTTCAGACGAACAAAAGAGTGATACAGACTCCGGAAGCAAGGAGCTGGGTTGTCTGAAACTACATAATGTGATCAAAATGGAGGATCACCAAACTATCTGTGTCACGCTCAAGATAGCAGGAGTCAAAGTGAAAATGGAATTGGACACAGGATCAGCCCTAACAGTCATAAACCGAAGGGACGACAAGTGGCTATTCTCACATATACCCTTGAGAGATACAGAGATTGTCTTGAAGACGTACACGGGGCAAAAAGTCTACCCCAAAGGAAAAATAAGGGTGAACGTTATATATAATGGCAAGGAAACACCAAAAATGACCTATATGTATTGCCAGATGGAGGACCGCCACTACTAGGACGTGAATGGATCCGGAAGATACCGCTAGATTGGCATTCCATACAAGCACTGACTGTAGATGCCAAAAAGGATGACGACGTCACACCTGGACGACTGTCAAAAATGCTATCTGAAGCACAAGAAGTGTTCCGGCAGGGAATCGGAACATTAAAAGGCATAACAGCGACGATCAAAATAGAGGAAAATGCAAGCCCAAAGTTTTTTAAGGCCAGACCGGTACCTTATGCGATCCGCCCAGCCGTCGAAGCAGAGCTGGAAGGTTTGGAATGTTCAGGAGTACTGTCCAAAGTGGACTGGAGCAAGTGGGCTACACCCATCATTCCTGTAATGAAGAGGTCATTGAGTAATACGCCTGGGGAACCAAAGAAGGTTCGCATCTGTGGGGACTTTAAGGTGACAGTGAACCCAGTCCTTCACACTGTACAATATCCGCTTCCACGGATGGAAGATATTTTCGCCTCGCTATCTGGAGGGAAACGCTTCACTAAGATTGATCTGGCCCAGGCGTACCTGCAAATGGAGGTAGAAGAAGCCTCGAAACAGTACCTCACGATCAACACTCATAAAGGTCTCTACCAATACAACCGGCTGGTGTTCGGGGTAGCATCAGCTCCGGCTATTTGGCAAAGGGCAATGGAACAAGTCCTGCAAGGGATTCCAGGGACCCAGTGTTATTTGGACGACATCCTGGTCACGGGCAAAAATGACAGTGATCACCTCACCAACCTGGAGCAGGTGCTCACTAGATTGAAGGAATATGGGCTCCGAGCTAATCGCCACAAATGCGAGTTTTTCCAGAAGCAGATCTCGTATTGTGGCCACGTTATTGATAAAGAGGGGCTGCATAAGTCCCCTGAAAAGATTGAGGCAGTAGTCAAGGCTCCAGCACCGGAAAATGTGTCACAACTGAGGTCGTTCCTCGGGCTGGTGAACTACTACCATAAGTTCTTGCCGAATTTGTCTACCGTACCACACCCACTGAACACCCTACTGCAAATGGGGGTACCATGGAAGTGGAGTGACGAATGTAAATGAGCTTTCCAGAAGAGCAAAGCATTGATCACATCAAAAGAGGTGTTGGCTCATTTCAACCCAGCACTACCAATTCGGTTGGCGTGTGATGCATCACCCTATGGCATTGGAGCGGTGCTGTCGCACAAATTCCCGGACGGCTCGGAGAGGCCAGTAGCCTTTGCATCTCGGTCACTAACCTCAGCCGAGCGTCACTACGCCCAGATTGACAAGGAGGCCCTCAGCCTAGTGTGGGGAGTGAAAAAGTTCAATCACTATCTGCACGGGCAGAAGTTCACCTTGCTGACTGACCACCAACCACTTGTCTCCATCTTTAATCCAAAGAAGGGCGTTCCGGTGATGACTGCGCACCGGCTACAAAGATGGTCCCTTTTTCTAGGGGCGCACCAATATGAAATCGAGTATAATGGCAGGAAACAGCATGGAAACGCTGATGGGCTATCACGCCTGCCACTGCCTAATGCGGAGGAAGCACCAGCAGTGGATCCTGTCAAAATATTTCATTCGACTATAATTGAATGCTTGCCAGTAACTAACGCTGGTATAGAGAAGGAGACCCGAAATGACCCGACACTGTCTCGGGTATATGATTTGACGGTGAAGGGATGGCCAGCACATGGCGACTCACTGTTGCCAGCATTCTCATCCAGAAGAGAACAGCTGTCAGTATGCCAGGGGACCTTGATGTGTGGATCCCGAGTGGTAATTCCACCCAAGTTAAGGGAGAGAGTGCTCAATGAGCTTCACGAAGGTCATCTGGGAGGGGTGAAAATGAAAAGCCTTGCTAGGGCTTATGTGTGGTGGCCGGGGATTGATCAGCAAATCGAGGACCTGACAAAGAGCTGCTCAGGATGCCAGAAGGTCCAAAATACACCACCACATGCCCCTCTACACCCATGGGAGTGGCCCTCATCTCCATGGCAACAGGTGCATATTGATTTTGCTGGTCCATTCATGGACTCAATGTTTTTAATAGCCGTGGATGCGCACTCGAAATGGCCTGAGGTGATCAAAATGTCCTCCACCACCACGGAGAAAACTATTGCAGTCCTACGGACCATTTTTGCCAGGAACGGCTTGCCAGAGCAGATTTGCTCTGATAGCGGACCACAGTTTGTGTCCGAAGAGTTTCGAAGATTTATGAAAAGGAATGGGGTAAGGCATTGCACATCCGCCCCGTATCATCGAGCCACAAATGGATTGGCTGAGAGGTTCGTACAAACCTTTAAAAAAGCAGTAAAGGCCATGTGCGATGACGACATTCCACTGCAGCATAAGGTGGACAATTTCCTGTTAGCCTACAGAAATGCGACACATGCAGTCACCAACCAGACCCCGGCCATGATGTTCTTTAACCGAAGGTTGAGATCTCGTCTGGATTTGCTCAGACCAAATGTACGAAGAGATGTTGAGAGTAAGCAATTCCAGCACATCAATGAGAAGCCGACAAGGAGCTTCAATGTAGGGCAACCAGTCTTGGCCCGCGACTACCGAACAGAGAAATGGCAACCGGGAACGATATGCACACGGCAGGGGCCACTAATGTACACAGTGGATGTTGGGGAGAACATTGTGAGACGCCATGCTGACCAGAATCCTAGAGTCACAGGAACGAGTCAACCCCATGTCTCGGCCATACGTACCTGGTGAGGAACCCGACGTACAGGTCGCATCTACCTCAGAAACAATAGCATTAGAAGCTGATGAATCAACTGACGACAGGGTGCTAGAATCGCCTCCGCACCAAGAGCGAGACACTCGGGAAAGGCGTTATCCAGAAAGAATCAGGAAGCCTCCCCAGAGACTGAATATATGAATGGACTATTTTCATATAACATTGTATATTAAAAATGTTAATTGTTAAATGAGTATTATGGTACTGTTAATCTAAAAGGGGAGGAATTGTAATGTACGTAATGTATATATACTTTAAGGGAGAGAACTACTTTTTACAGCTCCTGTATACTGTAGTAACGGCAGTGACGACACCTGTATATAAACCCTGAGTAGTGATCTGTACATTTAGTTCTAGAGTAACCCTCATTCAGTAAACACCTGTTGAATCATTCCCTGCAGTCTGTTGTCTGATTATTGAAGGACACAACCTTAAGATACACGGACATAACAGCGGGTAGCCGACCCGCGCCAAGTCCCATCTCCTGGAGGCGGGAAGGGGATTACAGCCACTTAACTGCCTGTTAACAGGTAATTAACAGGCAGTTAATAGGATTGTCCCCATTTTTCCACCAGAAGTGTGGGCTTCCCGTTGTCAGGAAACCTCGCCCGGGTCACCGAGGTGAGCAGTGGGTCTGCAGGGGTCAGAGGGGTGCAAAAGTGCGCTGTGGAGGTAAGTGATGGGTGCAAGTGTGAAGAGGTGAGTATGTGAGGTGAGTGGAAAGTGATAGAAAATGTTTACTTACCTTTGTTTCTTCCTGCAACCTTCAACCGTTGGGGATGTGGAGACTCTCGCATCACACCGGCCGAGATGACAGATGGCTGCTGCATTCTTCGGTGCAACAGCCATCTAATTTCTGCTCACAAAAGAGGTTTGATGAGTCTTGATTACAAGAACTCATCAAACAACAGAGAACGTCAGTGTTTGACAGCTTCACAGAGCATGTCAGTGTTTGACAGCTTCACAGAGCTGTCAAACGATGACAATTCATCTGTCAAAAATGGAGGCGGTGTAGGAACGGAGGTTCCTATCAAAAAGACTGAGTTCGACTCAGGCAATTAAAACAATGAACTTTAATGGAACAAAACAGGTTTTAACTAGAAACTGCTGGAATACATCAACTACAGGTCTGCTCTCCTTGAAGGCTCCACGAGGACTGATCCCCTGGTCTGAAGGCTGACGTCATGATGTCATCATGTTCTTCCCGCCATTGGGGAATCACGTGACTAACGGCATGACGTCATCACGTTGAAACCGCGCTGTAAAGGTAACTAGACATTGTACAGTCAAACAGTGTAATTAAAGGTACAGGCACAGACAGTAACTACATTGCTGTTAAAGGAATTATGTACAATCGCTCTGAGTCCTTTGGTGGCTCCGCCACATGCGCCCGCCCCCAGAATTGTCTTTAACAGAAAAAGTGAGATGAGGAGGAGGTCTGACAAGACTGTCTGATCGACTTCGATACCCTGGCAGAGGAAGTTGATGACCGGTGGTCGAGCTGGCAGTCGGTTGTGGTTGAGCAGGCGCGGCGAGCGTGGTGGAGTTGGCGGGCGGCTTTGGTTTTTTTTGGGGCGAAAAACTGCAGGGGGAGCGGCAGCATCGTGCTTTCGCGCCAAAACGGGCATGGTAGGAGCACCAGCCCGCTGTAGGAGGAGCTGGAACCGCGTCTGTGGGGGATGGGCGCCTCGTGGCCGCGCAGCACTGCTGGGTTACCGTGAAAATCTTATTGGCTTCGGCAGCAAGCTCGGCGCAGTCTGTAATGTCAGATCTGGCTAGGGCAGCCTGTACCTGCTCAGGCATTTGGTAGAGGAAAAGCTCCCGGAAGAGGAAGCATTCTGGTTCGGCACCCAAGAGCGTGAGCATTTGGCTCATGAGCTCGGACGGTTTGGAGTCCCCGAGGCCAGGCATCGTGATGAGCCGGCGAGCGCGCTCTGACTTCGAGAGCCCAAAGACCTGAAGCAACCGCGCCTTAATCGCATCATACTTGCTGTCAGTAGGAGGACTACCGAGGAGGCTGATGATCCGTGAGGCAGTTGCGCTGTCGAGGGCGGAGACCACGTAATAATAACGGGTCTGATCCGTGACGATGTTCCTGATGGCGAACTGGGCTTCAGCCTGGATAAACCAGGCGTCTGGTTGTTGCTCCCAGAACTGTGGCAGTTTCAGCGTGGCGGCGTTCGTGTCTATGTCGAATCTTCCACGAAAATTGTTCTTAGAAATCAGGGTCACCAATGTAGGAACAGAGGTTCCTATCAAAAAGACTGAGTTCGACTCAGGCAATTAAAACAATGAACTTTAATGGAACAAAACAGATTTTAACTAGAAACCGCTGGAATACATCAACTACAGGTCTGCTCTCCTTGAAGGCTCCACGAGGACTGATCCTCTGGTCTGAAGGCTGACGTCATGATGTCATCACTTTCTTCCCGCCATTGGGGAATCACGTGACTAATGGCATGACGTCATCACGTTGAAACCGCGCTGTAAAGGTAACTAGACATTGTACAGTCAAACAGTGTAATTAAAGGTACAGGCACAGACAGTAACTACATTGCTGTTAAAGGAATTGTGTACAACCGCTCTGAGTCCTTTGGTGGCTCCGCCACAGCGGGACTGAAACCCGACAAGCAGCAGCCCCGCCTCCAACGTGCCCCCACTGACAAAATCGCCCCCTATGACAGTGAACATGGAGCTGGTATATTGTTCCTTCGGTGGTCATCCTCCTGGGAAAACCAAATAACCGCAAGGGAAAATTCTTTTCAGGCCCGAAATCCATGCTTTCTGAGATGGAATTCTTTTAGATCAAATCTTCCAAGCTGTGGTTTGCTTAAAGTTAAAATGCCTGAAGGAACGGAAATCAGGCTGCTGGCCAATATCTCCGCTATTGCTTAGAAATGACTTTCTGTGAAATGAGTGTACGAATGTGACATTCCTTTACACACTATTTTAACTGGGACATTAACCATTTAGTTAACCTCTATTTTAAATGGGTTAGTGCCTTTATTAAAATAGTGGAAAGGACAGTCACAGAAACACATGGAGGACAAAATTGGGCTTCATTTAAAGCAAAAAAATGTTCTTTTCCATTGAAGTGTTGGAGGCATTCGACCATGGAGAGCATCACAGCCAAGCCTAGTCCTGTTCTCAACCAACATCCACATGACCGAGCTTTTTCCAGTAGGCGTTTCTGGATAGTTATTATTTTTTTCCGCCTTATCTGGAGTGGGGGTGCTGAGGCCAACTGTAGCACCTGAACCTTTCCTCAACCTGTGATCGGTTAACTCAGCATAGACTGAGAATTGAATCTGGGCCCCACTGGTTCCTATGGCTCAGCACTGTACTGCGTGGTCCCTTTATCTGTTACCAGATATACTTGAAATGCCAAGCAGAGAGGTGCACTGTCAACAAGTCAATGATCTCCAAGACCGACGAGACACCAGTCAGATCAACTTGTCTGCAGCACTGTAGAGGTTAAGGAATGCAATCCCTTAGTCAGTATTACAGGAGGTGGAGCTAGGTTCAACTGTTGCAGAGCAACAAAATATAAATAAGACAGAGAAAGGTCAGATTCCTGTCATTCCTGCCTTCTTAATGACAAGGCAATTCATATAGGGTTCCAGAAAACCAGCCACATCCTCCACAAACCCAAACTTCACCGCAGCTTCTCCTGTGCTCTCAAATGACACCACATGGCATAGTTTATGATATCTCATCTTTAGTCCTACTCTTTTTAATCTTGGAGATGTCCTCATGAATGCAACTTATGCATCCTATTGGACCCTGAGATGAGCTTCTGAACCCATATCCTCTCCTGCCTCTGCCCATCTGCTGCTGAAACCCTCATCTGTGCTTTTGTTACCTTCAGACTTAACTATTCCAATGCACCCCCACTTTCCACCCTCCATAAACTTGAGCTTATCCAAAACTCTGCTGCCCGTATCCCAACTCGCACCGTCCCGTTCACGCATCACCCCTGTGCTCGCTGACCTTCATTGGCTCCCGATCCAGCAATGCATTAAATTTAAAATTCTCATCCTCTTGTTCAAATCCCTCCATGGCCTCGCCCCCCCCTATCTCTGTAACCTCCTCCAGCCCTACAACCTTCTGAGAACACTTCATTCCTACAATTCTGGCCTCTTGTGCATCCCCAATTTTCTTTGCCCTGCCATTGGCGGCCCTGCCTTGAGCTGTCTAGGCCATAAGCTCCGGAATTCCCTCGCTAAACCTTTCCGCCTGTCTACCTCTTGCCTCCTTTAAGACTCCTTAAAACTTACCTCTTTGACCAAGCTTTTGGTCACCTGTCCTTATGTGATTTGGTGTCAATTGTTATCTGATTACGCTCCTGCGAAGCGCCTTGGAACGTTTTACTACATTGAGGGCGTTTTATAAATGCAAGTTGTTTTGTTGTCCTACACTATGGGTGTGGTAAATCTTTTCTTATATCTTTATAAAGAAAGGTTTACAAGCAGGTTTCATATTCCAGGAAACTGAACTGCTTTCAAACAGTATCAGTTTCAATTCTCATCCAAAGATTCAGTGTCATGCTTTTAGATCCTGACCACAACAGGCAGATGGGTTCAACAGAAGAAAAGAAATGTAAGAAATGCCACAGCCAATTTGCACACAGCAAGGTCCCACAAACAGCGATTAAATAAATGATGAAAATGTTCTGTTTTTAGTGATGTTGATTGAGGGATAAATATTAGCGAAGACACCGTGAAAATTTGCCTGCTCTTCTTTGACAATAGTGCTATGGATCTTTTACGTCCACCTCAGAGGGCAGACAGGGCTTTGGTTTAACATCTCATCTGAGAGGCGGCTCCTCCAACAGTACAACACTTCCTTAGTACTGCACTGAAGTACCAGCCTAGATTATGTGCTCAAGTCTCTGGAGTGGGACTTGAACCTATAACCTAAGGAATCAGAGGGGAGAGTGCTACGAGTGAGCCCTTAGATTCCAGCCCCAGCTCTTAGTTCTTGTGGTCCATCCCCAGCTCTTAGCCCATGCTTTCCAGCCCTTGCTCCTATCTCTCAGGTTCCAGCCCCAGCTCGAATCCTTAAGTCCCAGCTTCAGCACCTATCAGGTTCCATCCCCTAGTTTTCAGCCCTTGGGTTCTGACCCCAGTTTTAAGCTTCCAGCTTCCATTCCCCAGCTCTTAGCTTCAAGATTTCTGCCTCCACCTCTTCGCCTTCAGATCCTAGTATTCAGATTCCTGCGTTGATGAGACAAAGTAGCGGGCCAGTAGATAGTGACCCTGGCTGGTACTTTCCTTTCCGAGGTAGGATCTAGAGGCCAGTTATAGCCCCTTTGTTACCGCCCCGGCTTAGATTATACAGACTGTGGATCAAAGCTAGGGCTGTCGTAGTCTGTATGTTGCAGTCTCACATTTGGCAACATAGCAACTGAGCCACTAGAGGTGTACACTGTGTTTGATTTTGTAGCTATGACACATTCAGTTTCTTTGCTTCCCCATTTGTTCTATGGAGCTTGTCTGTGAGAAACTGTGAAGAGTAAAGTTCATTATAAATAGCTGGCTCATGTCTCAGCCCCGTCATTGTGAAACAGGCCTGCAGAACCACCTGAAACTAAGAAGAACATTTCCTTCTGTCTGGCTTATATAAATTCCCCAGACCAGCGAGCTCACCTCTATTTGCTGTAGCCCGTATCTCTTTTGTCGGGCAATATTCTCCCTTCCTCTCCTGAAGAGGTTGACCCATGCTGCGTGTTGCTTCCGCATACACCCACATCCCTCTCGCCCAGTTGGATTCTTCCAGTGAGAGCCCTGAAAGTGAGCGGCAGCAGGCTGTTCAATTGTGGAAAGGGGAGATGGCATGGCAACCAAACCAGCTTCTGTCCTCACCCAATCTCCGCTTTTGAGCACTTTTGAGCAGGATTCCCTGGATTGTGATCAGGCACCTCTGGCTGAATTTCTCCCCTTCCTAGATCACAGGTACTCAGTCCAGTTCTGACAGCCCTACTGCTATCCTAGCTGAGTTTAGTTAACTCAGCGTAAGCCAGGAATCAAACCTAGGAGTTTGCTGGTCTGCGTGGCTCAGTACCACATCAGGTACATTTACTAATTGAGCTATTAAGGAATGCTTTAAATACACTTTACTGCCTGTGTTCTGATATCTTTATTTACATATATTGTGTACTCTGTTCTGCTATTTCCCCATTTCTACAGTAAAATTTAACAGACTAACCTTGATTCTTATGAAACCTTGACCTATATTCAGAATTTCACAGTTATTTACATAATTGGTTGAGTCATTGAACATTTGGTTCACAATGTTACTTGCACAACTATCCCTGGTACATTGAGTACACTGCCATGTTCGGGTATGAAATGAAAACCTCCTGTGTTCATGGTCAAGACATTTTGTTTTGGTCATAGCCACTGTAAGGTAAGGGCTGGAAAAAGCCATTGGTGCCCACAGGATGACACAGTATTACAGAGTATTTACAGCTTAGAAGCAGGCTATTTGGCCCAACAGGTCTTTGCTAATGTTTATGCCCCACACGAGCCTCCTCCCACCCCCTCTTCATCTAACCCCATCAGCATATCCTTCTATTCCTTTCTCCCTCATGTGCTTATCTAATTTTCCCTTGAATGCATCTATGCTATTCGCCGTAACTACTACCTGTGGTAGCGAGTGCCACATTATAACCACTCTCTGGACAACGACGTTTCTCCTGAATTCCCTACTAATTTATTAGTGACTATCTTATATTAATGACTCCTAGTTCTGGTCTTGCCTGCAAGTGGAAACATCTTCTCAGGTCTACCCTATCAAACCCTTTCATAATTTTGAAGACCTCTACCTGGTCACCCCTCAGTTTTTTCTTTTCTAAAGAAAAGAACCCTAGCCTATTCAATCTTTCCTGTTCTCAGTTCTGGTATCATTCTAGTAAATCTTTTTTGCACCTTCTCAAGTTACTCTATATCCTTTTTATAATATGGAGACCAGAGTGCAGTGCTGGGTTGGGCTATTGTCCTTTCCTAGTCTTTGGGTTTAACACTGCTGTTAAATCATGCACCCCCACTCATCCAATGAGTAGCTTTGCTGTACAGATTAGGAAGGTCCCCAAATTCAATTCGCTGATTTATGCTCGGTTCTCTGACTTCGGACAGGGTGGAGATCAGAGGTTTTGCAGTTAGCCTCAGGATCTTTGCCTTAGATAGGCGTAAAATCGACTGGGATTCCCATGCCTGACTGTTATCCAACAACTCCTGGTGGAAGTGGGGAGTGTTAAATCTCAAGAGTTTAATAACCTTGCTTGTATAACAATTAAAAGAGTACGCAGGAGACAGAGTTCAGTTAACAGCCAACACTTTCAAGAGAGACTTCTCAACTTCATGCACTCTATTTCCCATAGTGCATTGCACATCACAACTATGGTAAGCTATGTGGGACAATTCAAATACAACATTCAAAATACACAACATCTCCTCCCCTCTTACATTAGATGTCCCAATAGAACCACAAAATTTTTAAAACACAATAACCTGGGAGTGAGGGTAGACTTCCTCCAACCATGGCTATATCCATGGGGATTATTCTGCCCCAGATAAAGGGTAAGCCTCTGAACTATAAGTTCAGACGTATAGGGGGCCGCCGCTCTCTGGTAGGATACCAGCAGTCAACCTGGCTCTCCAGTTCATTGTCTCTCACAGGTGACGTCAACACAGGTGTAGGCGGCTGAGGTGCCTGTATACAGGTCTCCCTTGCTGATGAGATAGGGGCTGAAGTGGCTTCAGGAGCATGTCCTTTGCTGTCATGAACGCCTCCTGGCACTTGTTAGTCCATTCCCACTTCTTGTCTTTACATAGCAACAAATGCAGCGGCCTCAGCATCGAGGCGAGGTTCGGTATGAACCGTCCATAGTAGTTCAGTAACCCTAGAAAAGAACGCAGCTGGCTGATATTTTCAGGTGCTGGGGCATCCACGATTGCCTTGGTCTTGGATGGTGCCTTGTGAAGGCCTGTGGCATCAATCACATGACCGAGGTACTCAACTGATGCCTGAAAAGAATCGCATTTATCCCTGCGAACTCTGAGTCCATAATCCCTCAGTCTCTGTAGCGTTGTGTCCAAGTTACGCAGATGGTCTTGGTCATCACTTGGACGGGCTTCACTTGGCCAGTGCTGGGATTAGAGTCCTGGCGGATCATATAACTAGGGCTGTAGAGAGGGCTTTAAACTAACTAGTGGGGGGGAGGTTCCTAGAGAGCAAATAATAAAAATGACAACAGAGAAGGTCATAGACTTAGGTAGCAGTGGGGAAATTAAAAACCAGAGCGTGTCAGGAAGGGGCAGAAGGTATGGAGTAAAAGGTAAAGTAATAAAAAGGGCAAAAGCAGGAACTAAGTGTCACAAAACATCTGAATGCACGTAGCATTCGTAACAAAATAGACGAGTTAATGGCACAAATAGCTACATATGGGTATGATCTTGTGGCCATTACAGAAACATGGTTGCAGGGTGACAATGCCTGGGAATTAAACATACCAGGTTATTTAACGATCAGGAAGGACAGGCAGGAAGGAAGGGGAGGTGGGGTGGCTATGTTAATAAAGGAAGGAATCACTGTAATACAGAGAAATGATATTGGGTCAAAAGATCAGGATAATGAAACAGTTTGGGTGGAGGTAAGGAATAATAAGGGGAAAAATACACTAGTGGGCGTAGTCTATAGGCCTCCGAACAGTGGCAACTCTGTTGGATGGAGTATCAATCAGGAAATAGTTGAGGCTTGTAATAAGGGAACATCTATAATTATGGGGGATTTTAACTATCATATTAATTGGACAAATCAAATTGGGCAGGACAGCCTTGAGGATGAGTTCATTGAGTGTATTAGGGATGGGTTTCTTGAGCAGTATGTAACTGAACCGACCAGGGGGCAAGCAACCTTAGATCTGGTCCTGTGTAATGAGACGGGATTAATTAAAAATGTCCTAGTAAAGGATCCCCTTGGAATGAGTGACCATAACATGGTTGAATTCCATATTCAATTAGAGGGTGAGAAGGTTGGATCTCAAACAAGCGTGCTGAGCTTGAATAAAGGAGACTATGAAGGTATGAGAGCGGAATTGAGTAGAGTGGATTGGGAAAATAGATTAAAGGGTAAGACGATACATGATCAGTGGTGTACATTTAAGGAGTTATTTTACAACTTCCAAAAAATATATATTCCACTGAGAAGAAAAGGGTGTAAAAGAAAAGACAGCCATCCGTGGCTAAGTAAAGAAATTAAGGATAGTATTCGACTAAAAACAAGCGCATATAAGGTAGCCAAATCTAGTGGGAGGATAGAGGATTGGGAAAACTTTAAAAGACAGCAAAAAATAACAAAAAGATTGATTAAGAAAGGGAAGATAGATTATGAAAGTAAATTAGCAAAAAATATAAAAACAGATAGTAAGCGTTTTTATAGTTATATAAAAAGAAAAAGGGTGGCTAAAGTAAATGTTGGTCCCTTAGAGGATGAGACCGGGAAATTAATGGTGGGAAATATGGAGATGGCAAAAACACTGAATGAATATTTTACATCAGTCTTTACAGTAGAAGACACTAAGAATATCCCAACACTGGACAAACAGGGGGCTAAAGGGGGGAGGAGCTAAACACGATCAAAATCACTAAGGAAGTGGTACTCGGTAAAATAATGGGACTCAAGGTGGATAAATCACCTGGACCTAATGGCTTACATCCTAGGGTCCTGAGGGAAGTGGCGGTAGGGATTGTGGATGCATTGGTAATAATTTTCCAAAACTCCCTGGACTCGGCAATGGTCCCGGCAGACTGGAAAACTGCTAATGTAACACCCTTATTTAAAAAGGGCAGTAGACAGAAGGCTGGAAACTATAGACCGGTTAGCCTAACATCTGTGGTAGGTAAAATTTTGGAGTCCATTATTAAGGAGACAGTAACAGGACATTTGGATAATCATAATTTAATAGGACAAAGTCAGCATGGTTTTATGAACGGGAAGTCATGTTTGACAAATTTGCTGGAGTTCTTTGAGGAAGTAACGTATAGGGTGGATAAAGGGGAACCAGTGGACGTAGTGTATTTAGACTTCCAAAAGGCATTTGACAAGGTGCCACACAAAAGATTATTGCTTAAGATAAAAAATCATGGGATTGGGGGTAATATTCTGGCATGGATAGAGGATTGGCTATCTAACAGAAGGCAGAGAGTTGGGATAAATGGTTCATTCTCAGACTGGCAATCAGTAACTAGTGGTGTTCCGCAGGGGTCAGTGCTGGGTCCCCAACTCTTTACAATCTATATTAACGATTTGGAGGAGGGGACCGAGTGTAACATATCAAAATTTGCAGATGATACTGAGATGGGAGGGAATCCTACAGGACCACTTAAACCCCACACCGCTGCTGATAGCAGAACGATTTAAGTTCCATAAAAGGAACCAACACAAAGACGAAAGCAATGCTGAGTACCTAACGGAACTGCGCAAGCTATCGAAACACTGCCAGTTTGGAGCAGGACCAGCAGATACGTTAAGGGACAAGTTTGTGTGTGGGCTGCAAAGTGAAGGAACCCAGAAACGGCTTCTATCAGAAAAGGATCTTACGCTGGACAAGGCTTTCAGTATGGCAGTATCACACGAAGCAGCCGCAAGGGGCGCTGCAGAGATACAACGGAGACCGCAAGAATATGGCACCAATGAAATGTCCTATGGAACAGAGAAGTGCTATCGCTGCAGCAGAACAACACATGACCAGAAGGATTGTTGGTTCAAGGACCAAGTGTGCAGAATGTGTGGAAAAGCAGGACACACAGCAAGAGTCTGCAGGTCTGGGAAGAAAACCAACAGTAAGAAATCTCCAGAGGAGAAGTACAAAAAGGTACACCAGGTGATGGATAGTAGTTCAGACGAACAGAAAAGTGACACAGACTCCGGAAGCAAGGAGCTGGGTTGTCTGAAACTACATAAGGTAACCAAAATGGAGGATCACCAGACTATCTGGGTTACACTCAAGATAGACGGAGTCCAAGTGAAAATGGAATTGGACACAGGATCAGCCCTAACAGTCATAAACCAAAGGGACTATAAGCGGCTATTTTCACATATACCCTTGAAAGCTACAGAGATTGTCTTGAAGACGTACACGGGGCAAAAAGTCTACCCCAAAGGAAAAATAAGGGTGAAAGTGATATATAAAGGCCAGGAAATAACTAAAATGGATATATATGTATTGCCAGATGGAGGACCACCACTGCTAGGACGTGAATGGATCCGGAAGATACAATTAGATTGGCATTCCATACAGGCACTGAAGGTTGAGGCCAAAAAGGATGACGACGTCACACCTGGACGACTGTCAAAAATGCTAACTGACGCAAAAGAAGTGTTCCAGGAGGGACTCGGAACACTAAAAAGCATAACAGCAACGATTAAAATAGAGGAAAATGCAAGCCCAAAGTTTCTTAAGGCCAGACCAGTGCCTTATGCGATCAGACCAGCTGTCGAAGCAGAGCTGGAAGGGTTGGAATGTTCAGGAGTACTGTTCAAAGTAGACTGGAGCGAGTGGGCTACACCCATCGTTCCTGTAATGAAGAGGTCATTGAGTAATATGCCTGGGGAACCAAAGAAGGTCTGCATCTGTGGGGATTTTAAGGTGACAGTGGACCCAGTCCTTCACACGGTACAATATCCGCTTCCACGAATTGAGGATATTTTCGCCTCGCTATCTGGAGGTAAACACTTCACCAAAATTGATCTAGCCCAGGCGTACTTGCAAATGGAGGTAGAAGAAGCTTCGAAACAATAACTTACGATTAACACTCATAAAAGTCTCTGTCAATACAACCGGCTGGTGTTCGGGGTAGCATCGGCTCCGGCTATTTGGCAAAGGGCAATGGATCAAGTCCTGCAAGGGATTCCAGGGACCCAGTGTTATTTGGACGACATCCTGGTCACGGGCGAAAATGACAGTGATCACCTCGCCAACTTGGAGAAGGTGCTCACCAGATTAAAGGAGTATGGGCTACGAGCTAATCGCCACAAGTGCGAGTTTTTCCAGAAACAGATCTCGTATTGTGGCCACGTCATCGATGAAGAGGGGTTACATAAGTCCCCTGAAAAGATTGAGGCAGTAGTCAAGGCTCCAGCACTGGAAAATGTGTCACAACTGAGGTCGTTCCTCGGGCTGGTAAACTACTACCACATGTTCTTACCAAATTTGTCGACGGTATTACACCCACTGAACACCCTACTGCAAACATGGGTACCATGGAAGTGGAATGACGAACGTAGATGAGCTTTCCAGAAGTGTAAAGAATTGATCACATCAAAAGAGGTGTTGGCCCATTTCAACCCAGCACTACCATTTCGTTTGGCATGTGATGCATCACCCGATGGTATTGGAGCGGTGCTGTCACACAAATTCCCAGACGGGTTGGAGAGGCCAGTAGCCTTTGCATCTCGGTCACTAACCTCAGCCGAGCGCAACTATGCCCAGATTGACAGGGAGGCACTCAGCCTAGTATGGGGAGTAAAAAAATTCAACCACTATCTGCCTGGGCAGAAGTTCACCTTGCTGACTGACCACCAACCACTTGTCTCCATCTTTAATCCTAAGAAGGGCGTTCCAGTGATGACTGCACAACGGTTACAAAGATGGTCCCTGTTTTTAGGGGCGAATCAATATGAAAATAGAATATAAAGGCACAAAACAGCATGTAAATGCTGATGGGCTATCGCGCCTGCCACTGCCTACTGTGGAGGAAGCACCAGCAGTGGACCCTATCGAGATATTTTATTCGTCAATAATTGAACGATTGCCAGTAACGAACGCGGATATAGAGAAGGAGACCCGCAATGATCCGACGCTGTCTCGGGTATATGATTTGACGGTGAGGGGATGGCCAACACATGGCGACTCACTGTTGCCAGCATTCTCATCCAGAAGAGAACAGCTGTCAGTATGCCAGGGGACAGTGATGTGTGGATCCAGAGTGGTGATTCCACCCAAGTTAAGGGAGAGAGTGCTAAATGAGCTACATGAAGGTCATCTGGGGGGAGTGAAAATGAAAAGCCTTGCTAGGGCTTATGTGTGGTGGCCGGGAATCGATCAACAAATCGAAGACCTAACCAAGAGCTGCTCAGGATGCTAGAAGGTCCAAAATGCACCACCACATGCCCCTCTACACCCATGGGAGTGGCCCTCCTCTCCATGGCAACGGGTGCATATTGATTTTGCTGGTCCATTCATGGACTCAATGTTCTTAATAGCAGTGGATGCTCATTCAAAGTGGCCTGAGGTGATAAAAATGTCCTCAACCACTACAGAAAAAACGATTGCAGTCCTACGGACCATATTTGCCAGAAACGGCTTGCCAGAGCAGATTTGCTCTGATAATGGACCACAGTTTGTGTCCGAAGAGTTTTGAAAATTTATGAGAAGGAATGGGGTAAGGCATTACACATCCGCCCCGTATCATTCAGCCAGAAATGGATTGGCTGAGAGGTTCGTACAAACCTTTAAGAAGGCGATAAAGGCCATGTGCGACGATGAAATTCCACTACAGCATAAGGTGGACAATTTCTTATTAGCCTGCCGAAACGCGACACATGCAGTTACCATCCAGACCCCGGCCATGATGTTCTTTAACCGAAGGTTGAGATCTCGTCTGGACTTGCTCAGACCAAATGTGCAAAGAAATGTTGAGGATAAACAATTCCAGCACATCAATGAGAAGCCGACAAGGAGCTTCAATGTAGGACAACCAGTCTTGGCCCGTGACTACCGAACAGAGAAATGGCAACCCAGAATGATATGCACAAGGCAGGGGCCATTAATGTACACAGTGGATGTCGGGGAGAACATTGTGAGACGCCACGTCGATCAGATCTTAGTGTCACAGGAACGAGTCAACCCCATGTCTCGAGTACCTGGGGATGAACCCGACATACCGGTAGCATCTACCTCAGAACCAGTAGCAGTGGAAACCGATGAACTACCCGATGAAAAGGGGCCAGAATCGCCTCCGCACCAAGAACAAGAACCTCAGGAAAGGCGCTATCCCGAAAGGATCAGGAAGCCGCCCCAAAGACTGAATCTATAAATGGACTATTGTTGTTTAATGTACATGTTAAAGTGTTAATTGTTATTTGAATATTAGGGATACTACTAATCTAAAAGGGGAGGAATTGTAGTGTATGTACCTTTAAGACAGAACTACTTTTACAGCTCCTGTATACTGTAGTACCGGCAGTGACCACACCTGTATATAAGCCTTGCGCATGCCTCTGTACCCCCAGTCTTGAGACTACCCTCCTCCAGTAAATACCTGTTGATTGTTAAGTTACAGCATCCGTGTGGTTATTGAAAAACATTATACTCTCAGAATCACGGATCTAACAATTCTAGTACTCCACTTTCAACAAGGGCTTCTAAGTCAGCCTCGACTTTTGGTCTGATGGCATAAGGTACGGGTCGTGCCTTCATGAACTTGGGTTTGCTATCCTGCTTAATACGAAGCTTCACAGTAATATCTTTCATGCTACCCAGTTCTCCATTAAAGACTTCTGCATGTTTCTTTAAGATGGCGGGTAAGCCTGGATCAATGTGTGACATCATGTAGACCCATGACCAGTCTAATTTTATTCTCTCCATCCACGAACGTTCCAGCAGGGAAGGGTAGTCTCCTTTAACTACGTAGAGTGGTAACTTCCTAGTTTGTCCATTCAACTGAACTGTGACCTCAGTGATACCTCTCACAGTTACTCTTTCACCGGTATATGTCTTTAACGCTATGTTAGCTGGCTGAAGTGGAAGGTACTTTAATGTCTTTTTGTAGACTGTCTCTGACATAAGAGATACTGCTGCTCCGGTATCGATCTGCATTCGCACAGGCTGCCCCTCTAGCAAAGGTGAGACCCAGTAGCCATGCGAATCCCCAGCTACAGTCAGCACGTTCAGTGATAGTTCCTCCTCTGAAGTGTCACTTGCCTCTGTTTTGTCCTGTTCTACAGAGCGGACATGCTTCTTTGTCTTTTGTCTAAATGTTTTTTTTCTTCCTTCCGTCTTTGACGTTTTCTCTGTGTCCTTTTTATTTCTGCATGCGTGCTGAATATGTCCCTTTTTACCACAGCTGTGGCAATCCATGTCCACACACCAGCATGCAGACGCAAGATGCCCTGTTTTGCCACAACAGAAGCATGGTCCTTGGCTCTCTGTTCTTACTTTGTGCGCTTTTTCTGTTCCACCCAACTCTTGAGCTTCCTTAGCTGCCAATTCCATGGAAATACTGATTTCAATGGCTTTTTGTAGAGTCAGATTACTCTCCGGTAATAGTCTCTTCTGTATGGCTTCAGTTCTCATACCACACACTAGCCTGTCTCTTATAGTATCATTTAGCACGTCATTAAACTCACAGTGCTCTGATAGTCTTTTTAGTGCAGCTACAAACATGGTCACTGTTTCTCCTTCTTCCTGGTTACGCCTGTGGAACCTAAACCTCTCAGCTATTACTAGGGGTTTGGGTGAAAAATGCCCTTTTAGTATCTCCACAATTTTGCTATATTGTTTAGTCCCTGGTTTATCTGGATGCACTAAAGTACGCAAAAGATTGAAAGTCTTTGGTCCCATCACACTTAACAATGTAGGTACTACTTTGTTCCCTCCAATGTCATTTGCTTGTGTGAAGTATTCAAATCGTTCTGTGTATGAGCTCCATTGTTCGACATTCTCATCAAACGGTCCAATGTTACCGATAATTCCAGCCATTTTCCTTCTCTCAGGCTCCTAATTATCATTCACTAAGGATCCTTCCAATGTTGAACTCAACTAAAATCACTATCAGTTATTTAGTGCTTCAATTCACAGATCGTTTCACAGTTGAATAAATGTCCTTCCCGATTTACTCACTGCTTTTCCTCCCCTTCCTCAAGTCGTTAGTACCTTATACGCCGTCTCGCCTTCCCGCCATTTCAAGCTCCTTTATCCTCGAGCCAGCCTCACTTTAATTAACTGTCCACGGCAAAAATAACAGTTTTAAACACGTAAAACCCGACTATCTTCCACACAGCAGAGCCACGTAAGTTCAGACGTCCTCTTCGCCACTTTTGTTAAATCTCAAGAGTTTAATAACCTCGCTTGTATAACAATTAAAAGAGTACGCAGGAGACAGAGTTCAGTTAACAGCCAACACTTTCAAGAGAGACTTCTCAACTTCATGCACTCTATTTCCCATAGTGCATTGCACATCACAACTACAGTAAGCTATGTGGGACAATTCAAATACAACATTCAAAATACACAACAGGGAGGTTGGGTGAGGACAGGATCGAGCTTGGTCAAGCTTGTGCCTACAATCATTGTCAAGGCTTACACGTGAACAATGACCACTTGACAAGAATGTCAATTAAACTGTATCCCTGCAAAATGAAATGGGGAGACAGAGAAAATAGATGAGAAAAACTCATCTCCTCTGCTATACCCTCTGCTTACCCCTTGGATCTTCATTTCGCATCACACGGGATATTTAGGAAGGGGCCCTAGAGTGCCAGATTATTCCATAGCTCCAGGTGAAAGCTACGCATGGTCTAGTTTGACTGGCATGTTTGTTCTGGTGGTGAGAGGGACACTGTACTTAAGTACAGTGCACTTTCTTAAAACCAATTATGAGAGTTGTATGGAGACCAGATATCCTGAATGATTTTCCCCTCCCTAACTCAGGAGTAGTGACACTAATTGTAGCACTCAGCTGATATCAATTAACTCAGCATCGTGATCGAACGTGGGATCTTTGGGGTGTGAGCTTTGGCCAGTGGTAACACTCTTGCCTCTGTGTCAGAAGATTGTGGGTTCAATCCCTACTTCAGGGAGTTGAGCACATAAGTTAGGCTGACACTTCTGTGCAGTACTGAGGGAGTGCTGCACTGTTGGAGGTGCCATCTTTCAGCGGAGACGTTAAATTCTCAGGTAGATATAAAAGATCCATGGTTCTATTTGAAGAAGAGAGTTCTCTTGGTGAACTGGCCCCCTCAACCAACACCACTAAAAATAGATTAACTGGTCATTTGTCTGATTGCTGTGTGTGGGACCTTGCTATCTTCTTCTTAGGCAGTCAGGTGACTGATGAGTCCAATGCGGGACCTACAGTCTCTGTCACAGGTGGGGCAGACGATGGTTGAAGGGGTGGGTGGGTGGGGTGCTTGGGTTGACGTGCGCGCCTTCCGTTGTTTGCACTTGGCTTCCGCTTGGTCCCGGTGAAGAGACTCGAGGTATTGTAAGATTTGCAAAATTCCCACATTTCCCCAAGGTTATTAATAAAAGGGACCCTGCATGGACATTTTTAAAAAAAAGGGTATCCAAGAGATGGCGTCCGCACCTCGTGACCAAAAGCCTGCAAGATTTTTAAAGCTTGGACTCTCTGCAGCACAAGTAGCTCTTGGGGAAATCGAAACCTAAAATGCAGTTTCTGTGAAAAAGGACCTTGTATTTTGGAAAGCAGACACAGAACTTTGAACATGCATTAAGCCAGATCGTAGACAGATCAAAACCAGTTAGGCCCATACTTGAGGCCATCAAGTTGTCTGCATAAATAATCAGAAACAGCTTAAGGAAGCCATCGAGGCTGAACAGGCCGATTAAGATGCATTAATAACAATACAGCTCGGATAGCAAGTCATTAGGTGCGATAAACAGCCATCTAAAAACAGTTAGTTCAGATTGCTACAATTATTTAAACTAGCCCGCCAAAATTGGAACAATGAACTAACCTGATTTGGTGCGCAGATAAGGAGTGAAACAACGGGTATAACTGTAGGCCCTGGATAGCAACCCTCTCTCTCTCTCTCTTGCTCGGCTCCCTTATGCTTGGCCCTCACTCTTGGTCCTTGGCTCACTTGTGCCCTGGCCTCGTGGCGGGTCTCTCCTCGCTCCCTGCGGTGACTTCAGCAGTCAAGGACACCATACCAACTACCGGGGAGGGGAACGAGACCCGAGTCCCCAGTCATCTGGGACACCCAGGCCGCAAAAAGGGGCGAGACGAAGTTGAGCAGGTAGCTCAGGACTTGTATAGTAGTCCGTCGAGATGAGACGAATCGAGACGAAGAGTAAGGTAATCCCAACGAAGAGCAGAGAAGGGAAGCAGAAGACGTATTAATTAAAACCGAGTGCCAAGTTATAAGCTGACGCTCGGGGAAGAAAGTCCTTGAGGACGGTGAAGATGAACACCTTGTTGAACACTGCGATAACGCAGGTATCTACGCCACAATGAATATGCAGGCGTTTGATCCATGGCTAGTAAAATCTAAACGGTAACAACTGATAACTGTCCGATAAATATAACATTACTGCCGACAACCGCCCGAGGGAGAAGAAGAGGAGAACCCATCGAGATGAGACGACGACGGTAGCTGGAGAGAAGAAGGTGTGTCGCAGTAGCAGTTCCAGCACCGCGCCCGGAGACCACGCAGCGACGGGGTACCTAGAAGGACCAAAGACCAAACCTCAAAACCTGAATTCGTCCAACAGTTGGCTTTAATTTGGATTGGTGAGCATGAATTCTGGCCCTTCATAGCTTAATCTAGTTAGGTATAGGGGGTGGGATAAGGATAAGGGGATTGTTAATATAGTTTGTTTTCCCTCGATGTGCCGTGTGTTCCCCATTCCCTGTATAAGTATATAGTTATTTTGTTCATGCCTGTAATTGTTTACCAGTGAACTTCTCATAAGACTGTTTTGTTTTCTGTTTTAATAAAATCTTGGTTTTCTTACACCAAACCACTTGTCTACTCGAGTTTTCTGTATCACCGCCTGTACCTAAGTCCGGTGTCTAGAACCCAGGGGCGTGGGAGCGATTCAAACCGCTCACCAACAGTCAGGGGCATAACTGACTGGGCGCATGCACCACACCCGCCACCCCCTACAGTATTCAGCGCCTTCCCGGATGCTTCTCCTCCACTTTGTGCGGTCTTGGGCCAGGGATTCCCAGGCATTGGTGGGGATGTTGCACTTTTTCAAGGAGGCTTTGAAGGTGTCCCTGAAGCGTTTCCTCTGCCCACCTGGGGCTCTCTTGCCATGTCGGAGCTCCGAGTACAGTGCTTGTTTTGGGAGTCTCGTATCGGGCATGCAGACGATGTGACCCGTCCATCAGAGCTGATCGAGCATGGTCAAAGCTTTGATGCTGGGGATGTTTGCCTGAGTGAGAACACTGACGTTGGTGCACCTATCCTGCCAATGGATTTGCAGGATCTTGCGGAGGCAGCGTTGGCGGTACCGCTCCAGTGCTTTGAGGTGCCTGTTGTACATGGTCCAAGTCTCTGAGGCATACAACAGGGCGGGTATTATTACTGCTCTGTAGACCATGAGCTTGGTGCCGGGTTTGAGGTCCTGGTCTTCAAACACTCTTTTCCTCAGGCGACCGAAGGCTGCACTGGCACACTGAAGGCGGTGTTGGACTTCGTCATCGACGTCTGCCCTTGTTGACAGTAGGCTCCCGAGGTATGGAAAGTGGTCCATGTTGTCCAAGGCCTTGTCATGGATTTTGATAATCAGGGGGCAGTACTGTGTGGCGGGGGCAGATTGGTAGAGAACCTTTGTCTTACGGATGTTTAGTGTAAGGCCCATGCTCTCGTACGCTTCGGTGAAGGTGTTAACAATGGTTTGGAGTTCGACCTCCGAGTGAGCGCAGATGCAAGCGTCGTCTGCATACTGTAATTTGACGACAGAGGAAGGGACGACCTTGGATCTGGATTGGAGGCGACGGAGGTTGAACAGTTTCCTGTTTGTTCTGTAAATTAGCTCCACTCCAGCGGGGAGCTTACTGAAGGTGAGATGGAGCATTGCCACAAGGAAGATCGAGAACAGCGTTGGTACGATGACACAGCCTTGTTTGACCCCGGTCCGTACATGAATTGGGTCTGTGGTGGAACCGTTGGTCAAGATCATGGCTTGCATGTCGTTGTGAAACTGGCAGAGGATGGTGACAAACTTTTGAGGGCAGCCGAATTTGATCTTGCTATATGTGTAAATTGGATGCTGTGTTTCTCTATACGACAGCAGTGACTACACTTCAAAAGTACTTCATCTAGACACAAATGGCATCAAGGGTTATGGGGAGAGATATGGTATTGAGATAGAGGATCAGCCATGATCATATTGAATGGCGGAGCAGGCTCGAAGGGTCGAATGGCCTACTCCTATTTTTCTATGTTTCTATTGGTGTGAAATGCTTTGGGACGTCCTGAGGTTGTGAAAGGCACTATATACATGCACGTTCTTTCTTTAGTGATGCAACATGATATATGCAGTGTATTGATATTAAGTCCCTGAGTTGCCACCTTTGAAATGTTATTAATTTCTGGAGTAGGGGAGTGTTATACTTGTCGTGACTCATATGAAGAACATTACTCCGCCAACAAGTTGGGTACATTCCTAAATGCAAGTTCTTTCTCATTTTTTTCCTAGCCTGCTTGGCTCAGTTCCATCCTGGGCAGTGTGTTTACTAATGAAACCATCAAGGAAAGCTCTGTTTTTACCACTTTGTGAAGCCTACATTGATCTTCTAATCCTGAATCTGAGCATGAAACATGTGTGGCGCCTTATTTGACATAGCGACTTCCTGTCAATAAATATGTGAGATCTTTATTGCTGGTGTAGTGATAAAGGCTCAGTGACACACTTCTAATCTAACTCTTTTCTTCCTTCCACAGATGAACCTGGACCACCTGGAGTGCAAGCACAAACCACAAAGTCTCTGCACAACAAACAGCAACACAAGAGATGTAGTACTTGCACTAACACACTCTAATGCTCCACCAAATCTCTGTTCACATCTTCATTTTTGACACCTCTTAGCATTTTGAAAACCTACATAGGAAGATATGAAAAGGAGGGTGAGAAAAAAATTACCAGGCCTATTCATGCTCACCCTTCTATTACGCAGTTTGACCTAGTGTACCATGGTCTATAAACGCTAATAATTCTATTTCTTATGTGTCAGCTTGTTTTAGTGGTAGTTCTCTTGTCTCTGAGTCAGAAGGTCAAAGATTCAAGCCCCACTCCATGTAATCTATCCTGACGCTTCAGTAGAGTATGAGGGAGTAATGTGTTGCCTGAGTGAAGAGATCGCAAAGTCTCTGTTTGAAGAATGGACTCAGTTGAGAATATTTTTTGGACTTTATGGGCTGAGGGTGTTTTCCCTGTGGTGGGATCACCCTGTGCAGATGCGTGGGGGACTGGTTTGTTAAAACTTCAGAGAACGCATGGCAGTTGGCTGTGACAAAAGAACTGTCAGTCATCCAGAATGTATGGGTTCGCCCGACAGTCCTGGAAAAAGGAAGGGGGCCATTGAACTTGAACTTATTAGAAAGCCACTCTAATATGCAAAAGCGCTTCTCACCTCCATCTCAGAAGAGAAGCAGAACAATGAACCCACTAGCCTCAGCTAGCCAAAGAGGAGCCAGTTTTTCCCAACACAAAGACCGAAAGATATGTCCCAGACTTAGGGCCATTAATCCAATCACAGAATACTCATGGGTCCGATGATGACCCATCACTGATTAAGCACCGGAGTGCTTAGAAAAAAAAGGATTTTAAAGATTGGCGGGAAAGATAGGGGTAGCCAGACTCCTATAAAGATAGATTATTTTCCATCATTCTCTCTCTCTCTTGCTCTCTCGCTCCACCAAGATCGACCTAACAAGAAGTACCAGAGGAAGAAGCTGCTGAGCGACGCGATCGAGACCGACTGTGTGTGGTGGTAAACATAGTCTCGAGTGTCCCAAGCCGGTAACCAGATATCCCAGGCAAGCTGGGTGAGGTGTAAGGGGCTCAGGGTTTTTCTCAGAAGTGAAGTTTTTGGGCTATTCCGAGGGTGGGAGCTTCGTTTGGTTCAGCCAGGCGAAGGGGCTTATGCGACTGGGTAATTTGTTGGTAGGGGTGGAATTAGAGTCCACCATAGCAACAAGGGAATTACTGCTTGTTATAGTCCCCAGTTGTGTACTGTACGTATGTTGTTTGTAACCTGGATTTTATTCTGCACAGAGACAGTGATTTCGTTTAGTAGTGCATGTTTTAGCCAGTGTATGTTAGTCCAAATAAATATAAGTATGATTTTTCACCGAAGCATTCCTGTCCGTGACTTATTCCATTTACACTCTGAATAATAATTCCCGGGTATAGAACTTTCGTAAGGCGGGGGCGATTCGAACCGTCCGTCTAGCAATTGGGCTAGGATCAAAAACCACTTACAGAGGTGCTTCCTTTTGGATAGGTTATTAAAAAAATCACATGCTACTGTTCAAAGAAGAGCGGGGAGCTCTCCTGATGTCCTGGCCAACATTCGTCCCTCAACCAACTGGTCACTTATCCCATTGCTGTGGAGAAATTGGCCACTGCGTGTTCTAAAGTAGTAGTCCTGGGAGTCTTCAACATTGACTCCAGAAACTGCCACATCCAGTCCTGAACAGTGCAATTAAGCAACTAATTAGAGGAGGGGGGTGCCACGAACATTTCCATCCTCAATGATGGCAAAGTCCAGCACAAGAGTTAAATTAAAGGGTGAAGCATTTGCAACCATCTTCAACCAGAAGTCTGAGTGGATGATCTTTTTTAGCCTCTTCCTAATGTCCCCACCATCATAGATGCCAGTCTTCAGCCAATTCAACTCACTCCTCATGACATCAAGAATTTTTTTTAAATTATTCTTTCCTGGGATGTGGGCTTGCTGGCAAGGCTAGCATTTATTGCTGGCCTTGCTGAGTGGCTGAGTGACCTGGACACAGTAAGGGCTACAGGCCCAAACAACATCCTGGCTGTAATCCTGAAGACCTGTGCTCCAGAACTAGCTGCACCTTTAGCTGAACTATTCCAGTACAGCTACAACAGTGGCATCTATCCAACAATGTGGGAAATTGCTCAGGTATGTCCTGTCTGCAAAAAGCTGGACAAACCCAATCCTGTAAATTACCACCTCATTAGCCTACTCCCAATCATCAGCAAAGTGATAGAAGGAATCGTCAACAGTACTATTAAGCGATACTTACTCACCAATGACCTGCTCACAGATGCTCAGTTTGGGTTCTACCAGGACCACTGGGCTCTAGTCCTCATTACAGCCTTGGTTCAAACATGGACACAAGACCTGAATTTCAGAGGTGAAATGAAAGTGGCTGCCCTTGACATCAAGGCAGCATTCGACCGAGTATGACACCAGGAAGCCCTAGTAAAACTGAAGTCATTGAGGATCAGGGGGACAACTCTTCAGTGGCTGGAGTCATACCTGGCACAAAGGAAGATGGTGTGGTTATTGGAGACCAATCATCTCAGCCCCAAGAGATCGCTGCAGGAGTTCCTCAAGGCAGCATCCTAGGTCAATTATCTTCATCTGCCAAATTAAAAAGCAGAACCACAAGGGTAATAATCTCTGGATTACTACCTGAGCCACGTGCAAATTTGGCTAGGGTAAATAAAATTAGAGAGTTAAATGCGTGGTTCAAAGACTGGTGTGGGAGAAATGGGTTTTGCTTCCTGGGACACTGGCATCAGTACTGGGACAGGAGAGAGCTGTTCCGTTGGGACGGACTTCACTTGGCCAGTGCTGGGACTAGAATCCTGGCGAATTGAATAACTAGGGCTGTAGAGAGGGCTTTAAACTAATTAGTGGGGGGGAGGTTTTAAGAGAGCGAAAAATAAAAATGACAGCGGAGAAGGCAATAGAGCAAGGTAGCAGTGGGGGAATTAAAAACCAGAGCGTGTCAGGAAGGGACAGAATGTATAATGAAAAAGGTAAAGTAGTAAAAGGGGTAAAAGCAGGAATAAATTGTCAGAAAACATATTTGAAAGTTCTTTATCTGAATACACGCAGCATTCGTAACAAAATTGACGAGTTGACGGTGCAAATAACTACACATGGGTATGACCTGGTGGCCATTACGGAAACATGGCTGCAAGATAATCATGACTGGGAACTAAACATACAAGGGTATTTGACAATTAGGAAGGACAGACAGGAAGGAAAGGGAGGTGGGGTTGCTATGTTAATCAAGGATGGAATCACTGCAATAGTCAGAAATGATATTGGGTCAAAGGATCAGGATAGTGAAACAGTTTGGGTGGAGATAAGGAATAATAAGGGGAAAAAGTCACTAGTGGGCGCAGTCTATAGGCCTCCTAACAGTTGCAACTCTGTTGGTTGGAGTACAAATCAGGAAATAGTTGGGGCTTGTAATAAGGGAACAGCTATAATCATGGGGGATTTTAACTTTCATATTGACTGGACTAATCAAATTGGGCATGGCAGCATTGGGGAAGAGTTCATAGAGTGTATTAGGGACGGGTTCCTTGAGCAGTATGTAACTGAACCAACCAGGGGGCAGGCAATCTTAGATCTGGTCCTGTGTAATGAGACAGGAATAATAAAAAATGTCCTAGTAAAGGATCCCCTTGGAATGAGTGAATATAATATGGTTGAATTCCAAATTCAGTTTGAGGGTGAGAAAGTTGGATCTCAAACCAGCGTACTAAGCTTAAATAAAGGAGACTATGAAGGTATGAGAGTAGAATTGACTAAAGTGGACTGGGAAAACAGATTAAAGTGTAAGAAGATACAAGAGCAGTGGTCTACATTCAAGGAGATATTTCACATCTTTCAAGATAAATATATTCCACTGAGGAAAAAGGGGAGTAAAAGAAAAGACAGCCATCCATGGCTTAGTAAAGTAATAAAGGATAGTATTCGACTGAAAACAAGGGCATATAAATTAGCCAAATCTAGTGGGAGGATAGAAGATTGGGAAGCATTTAAAAGCCAGCAAACAATAACTAAAAGATTAATTAAGAAAGGGAAGATAGATTATGAAAGTAAACTAGCAAAAAATATAAAAACAGATAGCAAGAGTTTCTACAGCTATATAAAAAGAAAAAGGGTGGCTAAAGTGAACGTTGGTCCCTTAGAGGATGGGACCAGGAAACTAGTGGTGGGGAACATGGAGATGGCAAAGACGCTGAACAAATATTTTGTATCAGTCTTTACAGTAGAGGACACTAAAAATATCCCAACACTGGACAAACAGGGGGCAATGGGGGGGGGGGGGAGGGGAGGAGCTAAACACGATTAAAATCACTAAGGAGATGGTACTCAGTAAAATAATGGGACTTAAGGCGGATAAATCCCCCGGACCTGATGGCCTACATCCTAGGGTCTTGAGAGAAGTGGCGGTAGGGATTGTGGATGCATTGGTGATCATTTTCCAGAACTCCCTGGACTCAGGAAAGGTCCCGGCAGATTGGAAAACTGCTAATGTAACACCCTTATTTAAGAAGGGAAGTAGACAAAAAGCTGGAAACTATAGACCAGTTAGCCTAACATCTGTGGTTGGCAAAATGTTGGAGTCCATTATTAAGGAAACAGTAACAGAGCATTTGGATAAACATAATTTAATAGGACAGAGTCAGCATGGTTTTACGAAGGGGAAGTCATGTTTGACAAATTTGCTCGAATTCTTTGAGGATGTAACATACAGAGTGGATAAAGGGGAACCAGTGGATGTAGTGTATTTGGACTTCCAAAAGGCATTTGACAAGGTTCCACACAAAAGATTACTGATCAAGATAAAAAATCACAGGATTGGGGGTAATATACTGGCATGGGTGGAAGATGGCTATCTAACAGGAAACAAAGAGTTGGGATAAATGGTTCATTCTCGGGCTGGCAATCAGTAACTAGTGGTGTTCCGCAGGGGTCAGTGCTGGGACCCCAACTCTTTACAATCTATATTAACGATTTGGAGGAAGGGACCGAGTGCAACATATCCAAGTATGCCGACGATACAAAGATGGGAGGGAAAGCAGTGAGTGAGGAGGACATAAAAAACCTGCAAAAGGACATAGTCAGGCTAAGTGAGTGGGCAGACATTTGGCAGATGCAATATAATGTTGGAAAGTGTGAGGTTATGCACTTTGGCAGAAAAAAATCAAAGAGCAAGTTATTATCTAAATGGAGAGAAACTGCAAAGTGCGACACTACAAAGGGATCTGGGGGTCCTGGTGCATGAAACACAAAAAGTTAGTATGCAGGTGCAGCAGGTAATCAGGAAGGCCAATGGAATCTTGGCTTTTATTGCAAGGGGGATGGAGCATAAAAACAGGGACGTCTTGCTGCAGTTATACAGGGTATTGGTGAGGCCACACCTGGAATACTGCGTGCAGTTTTGGTTTCCATATTTAAGAAAAGATATACTTGCTCTCGAGGCGGTTCAGGGAAGGTTCACTCGGTTGATTCCAGAGATGAGGGGGTTGACGTATGAGGAAAGGTTGAGTAGGTTGGGACTCTACTCATTGGAGTTCAGAAGAATGAAAGGCGATCTTATCGAAACATATAAGATTGTGAGGGGGCTTGATCGGGTGGATGCGGTGAGGATGTTTCCACTGATGGGTGAGACTAGAACTAGGGGGCATAATCTTAGAATAAGGGGCTGCCCTTTCAAAACTGAGATGAGGAGAAACTTCTTCACTCAGAGGGTAGTAAATCTATGGAATTTGCTACCCCAGAGAGCTGTGAAAGCTGCAACATTAAATAAATTTAAAATGGAGATAGACATTTTCCAAGCAGATAAGGGAATTAGGGGTTACGGGGAGAGGGCAGGGAAGTGGACGTGAGTCTAGATTCGGATCAGCCATGATCCTATTGAATGGCGGAGCAGGCCCGAGGGGCCGTATGGCCTACTCCTGCTCCTACTTCTTATGTTCTTATGTTCTTATCAATGACCTTCACTCCATCATAAGGTCAGAAGTGGGGTTGTTTGCTTATGATTGTTCTGTTCTATTCACGATTCCTCAGATAATTAAGCAGTCCATGCCCATATCTGGACAACATGCAGGTGGGCTGATAGGCAAGTACCATTTGTGACACACAAGTGCCAGGCAAGGACTATCTCCAACAAAATGGAGCATAACCATCTCCCCATGGCATGTAATGGCATTACCATTGCCGAATCTCCCACCATCAACATCCTGGGGGTCGCCATTGACCAGAAACTCAACTGGATCAGCCACATAAATACTAAGGCTACTAGAGCAGGTCAGAGGCCAGCCTCGGTAGACTGTGGCAAGTGGCTCACCTCCTGACTCCCCAAAGCCTCTCCACCACCTATGAGGCGAAAGTCAGGATTGTGATGGAATACACTCCACTTGCCTGGATGAGTGTAGCTGCAACAACACTGAAGAAGCTCAGCACCATTCAAGACAAAGCAATCTGCTTGATCATCACTTCCTAAAAACATCCACCCCCTTCACCACTAGCACACTATGGCTGCAGTGTGTACTATCCACAGGATGCACTGCAGCAAATCACCAAGGCTTCTTCTGCAGCACCTCCCAAACCTGTAACCTCCACCACCTAGAAGGACAAGAGCACCAGGTGCATGGGAACACCATCACCTCCAAGTTCCCCTCCATAGTCACATATCAATCTGACTTGGATATATATATTGCTTTTCCTTCATTGTCACTGGGTCAAAATCCTGGAACTAACTCCCTACCTAGCAGAATTGTGGGAGCACCTTCACCACATGGACTGCAGCAGTTAAAGAAGGCGGCCCACCACCATCCTCTCAAGGGAAACTAGGAACGGGCAATGAATGTCAGCCTTGCTAGCAACATCCACATCACAAAAATCAATTATAAAAAAAATCACTGGTTGTAAAGTGCTTTGGGAAGTTTCAAGGATGTGAAAGGTGCTACATAAATGAAATTAATTCCATCATCCATCAAAAAATTGGAGCGACTTATCTCCAGAGGAACCTGTATATTGTCCCCTCAAGCTTCTTTTCACCAGTGAAATTAAGACCAGCTCTGTAATTCCCTCTTCATAACCCATCATCTTTGCTGCTACACCTTGACCCTGTTAATACAACATATTTACCTTTTAAAACAATGAATCCTTTTGACATTTTTCTTACACCCTCTACTTTGCTTTCCTCATGTGCTGAAACCACTAATTCATTATGGGGCATTGTTGCACAGTCGTAAGTACTATAACCAATTGGGGGGTATTGCAGCCATGCCCGGTCCTGCCCTTACCCGGCAAATGTACACTTTCCAGCAGGCATCGTCATAAAGCAAATAGTAGCCGGACTCCTGTCAGGTTTTTCACAAGCTGTACAGTACCAGATAGGAGTGAATTGTTCCCTTTTACCCCGTGTGTCCTATACATGTACAGGGGCTGGCACTGAGAAAGACACAAGCAGTTTAGTAGCAGACAGGAATGAATCATTTGATTTACTTGATGTGTACTGTACATGTACAGGAGCTGACACTGAGACACACACGAGCTGTACAGTACCAGACGGGAGTGAATCGTTCCCTTTTATCCGCTGTGTACTGTATATGTACAGGAGCTGACACTGAGAAACACGAGCTGTACAGTACCAGACGAAGGTGAATTGGTCCCTTTTACCCAGTGTGCACTGTACATGTCCTTGAGCTGACACTGAGACAAACATGGTAAGAGATGGGAGTGAATAGTTCTCCTTTACCTAGAGTGTGCTGTAGTACAGGGGCTGATACTGAGGAAATATGACTATAAAAAAGAACAAATTGACAAACAGGAAGCTTCTTTGGAATAGCAAAATAAAGACAGAATTTTGCTTAATTAAGAAAGGGAAAATAGAATAAGAGAGTAAGCTAGCGAGGAACGTAAAAACTGACTGTAAAAGCTTTTATAGATATGTGAAGAGAAAAAGATTGGTGAAGTCAAGCGTAGGTCCCTTACAGTCAGAATCAGGGGAATTTATAATGGGAAACAAGGAAATGGCAGACCAACTAAATACATACTTTGGTTCTGTCTTCACAAAGGAGGACACAAATAACCTCCCAGAGATGCCGGGGAACATAGGGTCTGATGAAAGAGAGGAACTGAAAGAAATCAGTATTTGTAGGAAAATGGTGTTAGGAAAATTGATGGGACTAAAGGCCGATAAATCCCCAGGGCCTGATGGTCTACATCCCAGGGTACTTAAGGAAGTGGCCCTAGAGATAGTAGATGCATTACTGGTCATCTTCCAGAACTCGATAGACTCTGGAACGGTACCCATGGATTGGAGGGTAGCTAATGTTACCCCACTATTCAAAAAAGGTGGTAGAGAAAAAGCAGGGAATTATAGACCGGTAAGCCTGACATCGGTAGTGGGGAAAATGCTAGAGTCTATTATAAAAGATGTAATAGCAGAGCACTTGGAAAGCAGTGACAGGATCGGACAAAGTCAACATGGATTTACAAAAGGTAAATCATGCTTGACTAATCTACTGGAATTTTTTGAGGATGTAACTGGTAAAATAGATAAGGGAGAACCAGTGGATGTGGTGTATTTGGACTTTCAGAAGGCTTTCGATAAGGTCCCACATAAGAGATTAGCGTGCAAAATTAAGGCACATGGGATTGGGGGCAAGGTATTGACTTGGATAGAGAACTGGTTGGCGGACAGAAAGCAAAGAGTTGGAATAAACGGGTCGTTTTCCGAGTGGCAGGCAGTGACTAGTGGGGTACCGCAAGGATCGGTCTTGGGACCCCAGCTGTTCACAATATATATTAATGATCTGGACGAGGGAATTGGATGTAATATCTCCAAATTTGCAGACGACACAAAGCTGGGCGGGAGGGTAAGCTGCGAGGAGGATGTCGGGAAACTCCAGTACGATTTGGACAGGTTGGGTGATTGGGCAGAAACATGGCAAATGCACTATAATGTGGATAAATGTGAGGTTATCCACTTTGGTGGCAAAAACAGGAAGGCAGATTATTATTTGAATGGCAATAGATTGGGAGAAGGGGAAGTGCAAAGAGACCTGGGTGTCCTTGTGCACCAGTCACTGAAGGTAAGCATGCAGGTGCAGCAGGCAGTTAGAAGGCAAATGGTATGTTGGCCTTCGTAGCAAGAGGGTTCGAGTACAGGAACAAGGATGTCTTGCTGCAGTTGTACAGGGCCTTGGTGAGACCGCACCTTGAGTATTGTGTGCAGTTTTGGTCACCTTACCTGAGGAAGGACGTTCTTGCCATGGAAGGAGTGCAGTGAAGATTCACCAGGCTGATACCTGGGATGGCAGGAATGACGTATGAGGAGAGATTGTGTCGATTGGGCTTATACTCACTGGAGTTTAGAAGATTGAGAGGGGATCTCATCGAAACCTATAAAATTCTGTCAGGTCTGGACAGACTAGATGCAGGAAGGATGTTTCTGATGGCCGGGGAGTCCAGAACCAGGGGACATAGTCTAAGGATAAGGGGTAAGCCATTTAGGACTGAAATGAGGAGGAATTTCTTCACCCAGAGAGTGGTGAACCTGTGGAATTCTCTGCCACAGAGGGCGGTGGAGGCCAGTTCATTAAATATATTCAAGAAAGAGTTGGATATATTTCTTGAGGCTAAAGGGATCAAGGGATATGGGGAGAAGGCAGGGACAGGGTACTGAATTTGGATGATCAGCCATGATCACATTGAATGGCGGAGCAGGCTCGAAGGGCCGAATGGCCTACTCCTGCTCCTATCTTCTATGTTTCTGTTTCTATGCTTCTCAGTTCTCTCCGCGATGGTGATTCGCATTAAAATCGTGTAAACTGACAAGAAGCTAAAAAAAATTTAGAATCCTGTAAAAGCAATTTCTAGAATCCATTTGCTTTGATTTTGGTTATCACCACTGACCACTGATCTTTGACCTTTGACATTCCCATTTGCTTCTTAGCCAGAACATGGTTCCTCCATGATGGTGACACCCAATAAAATCTTCGAAAACAACAAGAAGCTGCTGAAGATATTTTTTAAAAACCCTGTAAAACCGTTTTCTAAAATCCAATGCTGTGAGTATGGTTATCACCATCAACCTCTGTTCTTTGGCCTTTGACATCGCCATATCAGGTATCATTTTTTTACTCAAGGTTCCCCATTCAGCTGTCTGAATTACCTCAGTGACAAACAACACTCAAAAATGAGCATCCGTAGACTTGCCCTCCCTTGCTGTGGAGTTAGATTATAATCAGATGTTCTTTACCAACTCAAACATTTCCCTTCTATTGTCACTGTGACTCCTTGACCCCATTCCCTCCACATTTCCTGTCTGTGCCTGGAAATGCACATGGAAGATTATGGAAACAGGTAGCCTTTGCAGCGATGATGTTTGCTAAATTTTTCCCAAACAGGGACTTTTTCTTTATAAATTCTCATGATGTGGGCATGAGCTGGCAAGGCCGACATTTATTGTCCATCCCCAGTTGCCCTGATTGTAGCAGTTTGATACAGCTGAGTGGCTTGTTAGGCCAATACAGAGGACAGTTAAGAGTCAATCACATTTGTTTGGCGCTGGAATCACATATAGGTCAAACTGAATAAGCAAGGCAGGTTCCCTTCCTAAAAGGACATTAGTGAACCAGTTGGACTTTTACAACAATCCAACAGCTTAATGGTCACATTTATTGATACCAGATTTTTATTTCCTGATTTTTTTAATAAAAACAAATTCAAGTTCTCAATTGCTATGGTGGAATTTGAACTCACATCCCCTGGATTATTAGTCAAGGCCTCTAGATTGCTAATCCAGTAACTTGCTATGGCACTTTAGATCCTAACGACTCAAGATCCCCATTTTAAAAGTGGGCTTTGGAAACCTTGTTCAGTTAACATTTTTCCCATTTTTCTTCTGGATTTTGGATGCGTTTTTAGTTATAAAATATTGTGATGCTGTAAATGGTGACTTACGGCCCAAAAATTAATATTTTGCATGCTTGTAGATAATATTGCACAATGCAACTTCAACTCATTCCAGTGCCTGCAAGTCATCCCAAGACTGCTTCACAACTCTATAAATCACTAACGGTCCATGTCACCTCAGGGCTGCTGTTTCTACCAAATTACACTTTACAAAACATTTTTCAGATTTGTAATGAAGAAACCTGCTATTTACATTGAGATAGTCAACTGAAAATTCTTTCAACATTTCCCAATGAGTTTTTATTAATAACAAATTTGTATTTTGAGCTGAACAGGTTATTCATCAGGGAGAGTGGGTCCTTACAGTGAAGGTCCCAGTTGGCGCTATTAACAAAGAAAGTAATTGGTGGGCATAATTAACAGCGAAGGTTTTGGCTTGGCCCTATTGCAGTGAAGGTTCTGGGTGGGCCCTATTACGGTGAAGGTTCTGGGTGGGCCCTATTACAGTGAAGGTTCTGGGTGGGCCCTATTACAGTGAAGGTTCTGGGTGGGCCCTATTACAGTGAAGGTTCTGGGTGGGCCCTATTGCAGTGAAGGTTCTGGGTAGGCCCTATTGCAGTGAAGGTTCTGGGTGGGCCCTATTACAGTGAAGGTTCTGGGTGGGCCCTATTACAGTGAAGGTTCTGGGTGAGCCCTATTACAGTGAAGGTTCTGGGTGGGCCCTATTACAGTGAAGGTTCTGGGTGAGCCCTATTACAGTGAAGGTTCTGGGTGGGCCCTATTACAGTGAAGGTTCTGGGTGGGCCCTATTACAGTGAAGGTTCTGGGTGAGCCCTATTACAGTGAAGGTTCTGGGTGGGCCCTATTACAGTGAAGGTTCTGGGTGGGACCTATTACAGTGAAGGCTCTGGGTGGGCCCTATTACAATGAAGGTTCTGGGTGGGCCCGATTACAGTGAAGGTTCTGGGTGGGCCCTATTACAGTGAAGGTTCTGGGTGGGCCCTATTACAGTGAAGGTTCTGGGTGGGCCCTATTACAGTGAAGGTTCTGGGTGAGCCCTATTACAGTGAAGGTTCTGGGTGGGCCCTATTACAGTGAAGGTTCTGGGTGGGCCCTATTACAGTGAAGGTTCTGGGTGGGCCCTATTACAGTGAAGGTTCTGGGTGGGCCCTATTACAGTGAAGGTTCTGGGTGAGCCCTATTACAGTGAAGGTTCTGGGTGGGCCCTATTACAGTGAAGGTTCTGGGTGGGCCCTATTACAATGAAGGTTCTGGGTGGGCCCTATTACAGTGAAGGTTCTGGGTGGGCCCTATTACAGTGAAGGTTCTGGGTGAGCCCTATTACAGTGAAGGTTCTGGGTGGGCCCTATTACAGCGAAGGCTCTGGGTGGGCCCTATTACAGTGAAGGTTCTGGGTGAGCCCTATTACAGTGAAGGTTCTGGGTGGGTTCTATTACAGTGAAGGTTCTGAAGGTTTGATTTCAAGTCTACGTTGGTTTGGCTGATCTAGGTCAGGGTCAGCATTTGGGTTGCTACAATTGGCCTCAGCACATCTGTGCTAGGCAGAGAGGGGTGGGGGAATGGGTAAAAGGAGGAAATCGACCAGGTTCCCACTCTTGATGGCTAGCCAGTGTACCCTGCTTGAAAGTTCACATGAAGTCAGGTAATAATGGGGGTTTGCCTAACAGGGCTGCCCTCCTTGGTGAAATACTTGCTGTCTAGTGAAGAACAGTCAGTCAGGCGATGTATCTTGTTGAAAAAAAAACATTTGGCAGGGATTGGCAGAGTGCCTCAACGGACCAACCAGTATAATGCAGCTGACAGGTGCTCACAAGCTACTGTCAGGCTTTTAACCTTCGGCTGCCTTGCAACCAACTCCCTGACAACAGACTGCAGTCAGTCAACAACGCAATAAAATGGATCTGACACAGAGGACCAGCTACACAGCAGCATCAGAACATCAACTTGTATTTATATAGCGCCTTTAACATAGTAAAACTCCCAAGGTGCTTCACAAGAGCGATTATCAAACAACATTTGACATTGAGCCACATAAGGAGATATTAGGGCAGATAACCAAAAAGCTTGGTCAAAGAGGTAGGTTTTAAGGAGCATCTTAAAGGAGGAGAGAGAGATGGAGAGGTTTAGTGAGGAAAATCCAGAGCTAAGGAACATGTAGACTTTATACAAACGATGTCAAGCCACAGATTGCACCAAAATACATATTGGGCCAGAAATTCCTCCCCAAACGCGTGAGTACGGATGGGGTACTCACGCGTCTGGCCGGAGGAAATGCCGGTTTTCAGCATGCACAGCGCATGCGCTGAAAACCGGCATTTCCTCTCCTCTAACCCAAGAGGTGAAGAGGCTAGCGCGTGCGCTGTAGGGGTCAGCGCGTGCGTCTTGGATTTCCTCTGTTTTGGGGGATTTGCGCATGTCTAAAGGCCTCCGGTCTTTACGCTTGTAAAAAGCACACGTAAGTATTTATTTTTACAGGTAAGTGGTGTTTTAGTGTAATTTAGAATTTTTTTTCCCACAGGTTTATTATTTTAAAGAATCTACAATAAGGTAAGTTTAGTTTTAGACCCTTTTTATTAAAAATGTATTTTTTTCAAAAAAAATAATTATTGTTTAAATTATTTATACTTACTTTAATGATTGGGATGTTTTTTAAATTTTTATTTAAAGTTTAAATAGTGTTTTGGGCCCCCGTAGTTTTCATGAGTTTGACAGTTCTTACTCTCAAACTCATGAATGAACCTTCCCCTCCCCTGATTGGTTGTACAGTGCTCACCTGATCCCAGCCGGCACATCGCACTAACTACGCCGCTGGATCAGGTAAGCACTGCGCGCTGACATCTGAACCGGGCCTGTGACAGGAAATGCAAGCAGGCCCGGGCTTCAGATGTCAGCGCGCAGGGTGAGTGCAGATCGGGGGCTTGCACGCGCTGCAAGCCCCCGACACCAAGTTCTGGGCCATTCGGTTCTCCCCATTGGCCTAGTGGGTGAAGGCCTCAGCCAGTCTAGTACTAAGATGAATGTACCAGACTACAAATTTAAATGAACCCAACCTAATGGGCAGGCAGCTGGATCCAGCCCTGTACCTTTCTCTACCATGTAAATCTCGAGCATGAACTGCAGATAAGGCAAGCATTCAGATGTTCTCACGAGACTTATTTTGTGTATTTGGTACCCAAACAGAAGAAGAATTGCATTTCAACAAATACAGTATGGGTACAGTAGTCTGGTGGTTCTGCTACTGGAGTAGTAATACAGGGGCCTGTACTAATATTCCAGAAAATGTATGTTCAAATCCCACAATAGTAGTTTGAGAATTTGAATTCAATTAAAATAATCTGGAAATAAAAAGATGGTAACAGTAAAAGTGACCATGAAGCTGTCGGATTGTTAACTGGCTCACTAATGTCTTTTAGGGAAGGAATCCTGCCGCCTTTACCTGGTCTGGCCTATATGTGATTCCCACGCCAACATGGTTGACTCTTAACTTATGTCTGAAATGGCCTAGCAAGCCATTCAGTTGTATCAAACTGCTACCAGAGATAGGAGGTGCAAAACCATGGGGAGGGTCTTTAAAAATTTGGAATTGAATTTGGTGGGGAAAGGGAACCAATGAGGGCGGTGGTGATGGACGAGCTGGACTTTATTTTAATTTGACCTCAGGATGTGATCAAAGAGTTGCATTTATTCTCTATCCCTAGATAAATGCAAGTTGTTGTTGTTTACATTGGCATTTATCTAGGGGTGAATAATAAATACAGCCCTTTGTTTGCATCCTAAGGTCAAATTATAATAATTAAAATAAATTTGTTTACATGGTTTCCAGGAGCCACTGACAGATTTGTACACCCAGTCTTACAGACCAGTCTAGGGTGGATATTAAAGATCACATGTGGGGGCGTTCCGATGTCCTGGCCAACATTCATCCCACAACAAACAGCACCAAAAAGAGCAGATTAATTGGTCATTCATCTCATTGCTGTTTATGAGATCTTGCGTTGTGCAAAATGGCTGCCGCATTTGCTGACACAACAGCAGTCATTGCACTTCAAAACAAATTCATTGGCCCTGAAATTAGGATCGGGAGCTTGCCGCGCGTGCAAGCCCCCGGTGTGCACTCACCCGGCGCGCCGACATCTGAAGCCCGGGCCTGCTTGCATTTCCTGTCACTGGCCCGGTTCAGATGTCGGCGCGATGTGCTTACCTGATCCAGTGGCGTAGTTAGTACGATGTGCCAGCTGGGATCAGGTGAGCACTGTGCAGCCAATCAGGGGAGGGGAAACTTCATTCATGAGTTTGAGAGTAAGAACTGTCAAACTCATGAAAAGTATGGGCTGTCAAAACACTACTTAAACTTTAAATAAAATTTAAAAAAACATCCCACTGATTATATTAACTATAAATAAGTTAAAAAAATATTTTAAACAATTAATCAAATTTTTGAAAAAAATAAATTTTTAAAAAATAGGGTCTAAAACTAAACTTACCTTACTGTAAATTCTTTAAAAATAATAAACCTGTGGAAAAAAAAATTCTAAATTGTACTAAAAGACCACTTACCTGTAAAACTAAGTACTTACGTCTGGTTTTTCCACGCGTAAAAACCGGAGGCCTTTACATTCGGGCAACTCTGGAAAAAAAAAAGGAATTTCAGCGCGCACGCACTGCATCACAAGTCGCATGCGTTCTGCCTCTTAACCCCTTGGGTCAGAGGACAGGAAATGCCGGTTTTCAGCGCATGCGCTGTGCATGCTGAAAACCGGCAATTCCTCCGGGCACACGCGTGAGTACCCTGTCCGTACTCACGCGTTGTGACAGGAATTACTGGGCCATTATGTGAAGCACCTTGTGAAGTTTCGAGTTAGTCAGGCACTATATAAATGCAAGTACGTATTTACTTATGTAGTGAGAAATGGCACAATCGTGGGTCCAGACACAATACCAGACACTTTTGCTTTCAAATCCGATAAATGTTTTCCTGCATGACTAGTTTGAATGTTACCTCTCCCCCACCATCATTTCACCTCTGGGACTTGAGTTTGAAACCACGTCAGACTAATGGTATTAAGGGCTCCTTGTCTCCAGGCAGTATTGATCCTATATCAAGAAGTTTTAGCAGCCTTAACTCAGTAGGTGGGTGTCCAGAGGGGAGCCCAAAATTTTGTGCTCAGTCACATTAGTAGGAAGAACGGAGGGACCTTTACACTACAACTGGCCTGTGCTACACCTGATATCAGGTAACCTGAAACACTGTTCCATTTCCCAAACACCAAAAGTCTTTGAGTACAAAAAAAGCCTTTAAAAGCATGCACTTTGCCAGGGACAGTACCCAGCCGACAAGAGTCCAGAAGGGGTACAATTTGCCCAGTTAGTGTAAACACAGTCAGCTGGGGAGTAGCATTTGAACTTGCGGCCCTTCAGATTGAAGTTTTGCTTGGGCTGCTGGTGATGAGCTTTCGGGGTGGGAGTTGAAGTTTCACATGAATGCTGCACAGCGTGTGTGTGTGTGTGTGAGGGGGAGATATGACCAACACAGGAAACAGCGGCCCTCTCTCTTTCAGACAGTAGTACTGTGACTTTTAACCCTTTCAACATCTCTGTTGCATTTCTGCAGCAAAATTATTTTTTCTTAAATTACAGATTAGTCTTCTGATAATTTCCTGCTCATTCTTACCTGGGACCTCGGCGGGAAACTGATGGGATAGCTTGTTTTACACGCCGCCCGATTTTACTTTCCATCGAAGTCAATGGAATTGTAAATTGGACAAGGTGTAAAGCGTGAGGCCGATCAGACTGCGTTAGTTTATCTCTGGGCAGGTTAGGTTAAAATGAGCCCCCTCAAAATAGTACCTCCTTTCCTTCCTCTGTCTCACCGTCCTTCTGCAGCCTCCAATCTGTAGACTTTTAAAACCCAAAGTTTCAGTCAGTGGCTCAAGTGACAGCCAGTGGTTCAGTTGGTAGCACCCTGGCCTCTGATGGCAGAAGTTTGTGGGTTCAAGTCCCACTCCAGGACTTGAGTGCAAAAATCTAGGCTGACACTCCAGTGCAGTACTGAGGGAGTGCTGCACTATCAGAGTTGCTGTCTTTTGGATGAGACGTTAAACCGAGGCCCCATCTGCCCTCTCAGGCTGGATGTAAAAGATCCCATGGCATTATTTCGAAGAAGAGTAAGGGAGTTATCTCTGGTGTCCTGGCCGATATTATCCCTCAAACAACATCACTAAAGCAAATTATCTGGTCATTATCATATTGCTGTTTGTGGGAGCTTGCTGTGCACAAATTAGCTGCCGCATTTCCTACATTACAACAGCGACTACACTTCAAAAAGTACTTAATTGACTGTAAAGCGCTTTGGGACATCTGGTGGTCATGAAAGGCGCTATATAAATGCAAGTCTTTCTAAAGCTTGGCATCATCTACCCACCGCTTGCGGATGCACCTTTCCTCCTCCCCGACTTTTTCTTCCTTGAGTCTTCATTCAGTTTTGAAAATTTAAGTAATAAAATGGCGTGATTTTTAAGACTATTTAAATAGACCACAGAAAATCAATTGATAAACGCATTGCCCGCTGTTGGAACGCTTCTAGCTGGGTTGTTGTATTTTATTTGGGGGGCGGGTGGTTTCCCTCCCAGCTCACGGCAGGCTAGGGCCAATTGCTATATGCCCTTACTTTCGATCCACCTGAGGTGAAGCTAAAGCAGCATGGGCTGGGGATCGAGGCTGAGGCCTTCCTTTCTTGGCTGTCGGCATTCTCCAATAGCACCATGGGGTCTTTTATGTCAGTTGAACGGCCCAGGCCATTTAGTTGTACAAGCAATCAACACCTTCTCAGGGCAACTCGGGATGGGCAGTGTCCCCCACATCCTGAGCACAATCAAAAAGACATCACATTAACTACCATTTCTATCGTTCTCTAGCTCATCATTGACGTAAGAAAACTCACTAAGCACTTGGTTGAGTATAAAACAAGGCTTTAATCAACTGTTTCACAACCATGAGATTCTAGTTATATCACTAGTTCCTGGTTAGAAAAACGTCCTGGACAAGCTGGGCCCACGCCCGAGTATTTATACTCCTTGGACGGCGCCACTAGCTGGCCGCCCAGTGTTATTTTATGAGTCATTTCTTCATGAATGATAAGATTCATGACAATCATGTGGCTGTGTTTTGGTTTCTCTTGACTGCTGCTACTCTGGAACTCATTCACATTGTGGAACGTATTCTGGAGCACCAACATCACAACGATCGACTCCCAATATCGAGTGCTCAGCCCAACTGCAGCACGGGACAGCAATGTGAAAACCGCATCTTCAGCTGGCAGTGGGGGTGCTATTGGAGAATGCTGTCAGCCAGAAAATACAATTGTGAACTGTGATGTTCAAACATTTGGGTATGCGTACATTCTATAGTTTGTTTGTTAGGGCTGATACTGTGGACTCTGCTCCATAGCGATCTGATTCCTGCACACTGGGAGTTAAATATAACCATTGAAGCACTGGAGAAAGTGCAATTTTTTTTTTACAAGGATGGGACCAGAACTGAGAGCTATTGGAAAAGATTGAACAGGTTGGGGCTTTTTTCTTTAGAAAAGAAAATACTCAGAGGTGACCTAATAGAGGTCTTTAAAATTATGAATGTGTTGGACAGGGTAGATGTGGAGGGCATGTTTCCACTTGTGGGAGAATCCAAAACTAGGGGCCATAAATACAAGACAGTTACTAATAAATCCAATAGGGAAATAAGGAGAAATATCTGTACTCAAAAGAATGTAGAACTCGGTGCCGCAGGAAGTGGTTGAGGCAAATAGCTTAGATGCTTTCAAAAGGAAACTTGATGAGTACATGAGAAAAAAGGGAATAGAAAGATATGCTGAAAGGTTGAGCTGAGGTAGATAGAATGGGAGACTTGTGTGGAGTCTAAACACCAGCACAGACTAGTTGGTCCGAGTGTCTGTTTCTGTCCTGTATATCCTATGTATGTAAGTCGGATTCTCCAATACTGAGAATCAAGGCAATCACACAATCAGTTTCCCTTGAAACAGTTCTTCACTATCAATGCTGAATTAGATTGGTTTGATTATAAATAGAGCTGCCAGTTTTGGACCAAACAGTCTTGCTTCTTAATGGGCTGTCTAGAAATGTCTAAAATGTCAAGCCTGAATTTGTGTGTTTAAAGGGAGGTACATTTTAACCACTGATAGTGGGACCTCCATTATCCACCATAATGGATGGAGCCCCATGGTGGATAATTGAAAATGAGCAGATCACTGCTGATAATACATCTACGTCGAGCACCAACCCTGACTGGAAAAGGTAGCCCAGTGATTAAAAGGAGGGCAGCAAAAGACACATTTAGACTGGTCACCATGCAGACTTGGGAAAGCCCTGACCATCATTTAGCACGAGCAAGCTTTTCAATTTTTATCTCAACAGTCTGCTCCTCGGGCTGAGCTAGAAGGACATCTGTGTCTCTCATCTTCCCCGTGCTGTTCTCTGCAGTATCCACCATACAGCAGTTCCAAAGCTTTGGGAAGTAGAGAGAAAAGAATATTGTAGCAGAAGGAAACAGAAGAAAGAGGAGAAAAAGGAAACAATAAAAAGTAAAAATTGAAAGGGTATAACTATAAGAAAAGACTGAACAGGCTGGAGCTCTTTGCTCTAGAAAAGGCGACCTGATAGAGGTCTTTAAAATTATGAAGGGGTTCAATGTAGAGAAGATGTTTCCACTTGAGTCCAAAAATAACGGCCATAATATAAGATGGTCACTAATAAATCCAATAGGGAACTCAGCAGAAACTTCTTTACTCAGAGTAATTAAGACTGCGAGTGCGTTCCAAAGCTTTGAGACTGACTGGTAGTCAGCGTTTCCCATACCAGGCTGTTCTTCAGTACCTTACGGTAAAGCACATCTAGTAACTTCACCAGAAAGGCTACAAACTACCCGGCACTACACCCAAATCAGGAAACTGGACACAGTTAATAATAAAGAATCCACTTGAACTATTGACCCTAAAAACAAACACAGGCAACTCAGATTTTGCTCTCAACCCTTTCAATGCTGAACAATTCTTTCAGTTTCAAAAAACTTGTTCTTATCTATCTATAAGACTGGCAGATCTCCCCATGGGCGTTGCTCATTGTGAGCAGGAGAACACACTGTTTTACAATAGATATGATCATCAAACTGTGATAGGGAAAGTGTGCTAGAATTTTTTTAAATATTTACAGAACGTACGCAATATACATGAGACTTTTAATATCTTTGTAGATTACAAAATGGTCCACACAGTGTGCACTTCCTGTCTGTCACACTTCTCTTTTCCTGTCTGTCACACTTCAAGTGTCACACTCAAGTTGCTGTGTCACACTTCAAAAGAAAAGTATAAAGAAACAAAGGCACTTTGGAATCTACACAGGATATCTGTAGGAACTTAAAATACTGGAGCCACAATGAATGCCCCTTCTCAGTCGAGATGGAGAGTGAGGAAATTGAATCAGAGACTAAGGTCCAGAACTTAAATAAAGGGAATTACGAGGGTATGAGACGGGAATTGGGTAAGATTGATTGGGTGGTGTTTCTGGGGGGATTGACAGTGGATAGACAATGGCAAGCATTCAAAGATAGAATGGAAGACTTCCAGAACATGTTTATACCGGTTTGGCATAAAAATAAACCTAAAAAGGTGGCTCAACCGTGGATAACGAGGGAAATTAGGGACAGCATAAAATAAAAAAAAAGGGCATATCAACTGGCAAAAAAAAGCACCAGACCGGAAGATTGGGGGCAGTACAGGATACAGCAAAAGAGGACAAAGGGATTAATCAGGAAGGGGAAAATAGAATACGAAAGTAAACTTGCAGCAAACATAAAGACAGACTGCAAAAGCTTTTATCGGTATATCAGGAGGAAAAGACTGGTAAAATCCCAAGTCGGTCCCTTGCAGTCCGATTCGGGAGAATATATAATGGAGAATAAGGAAATGGCAGACCAATTAAACTCATACTTTGGTTCTGTATTCACAAAGGAGGACACAAATAACCTCCCAGGAATATCGGCAAACATAGGGACTAATGAGAGGGAGGAGCTGACAGAAATTAGTATCTCTAGGGATATGGTGTTGGGTAAGTTGAGGGGACTGAAGGCCGACAAATCCCCGGGGCCTGATAAACTACATCCTAGGGTACTTAAGGAGGTGGCCCTGGAGATAGCAGATGCTCTAAGGATCATCTTCCGGAACTCCATTGACTCGGGAACAGTACCCGTGGATTGGAGGGTAGCTAATGTTACCCCAATATTTAAAAAGGGGGGTAGAGAGAAAGCAGGGAATTATAGACCAGTAAGCCTTACATCGGTTGTGGGCAAAATGCTAGAGTCCATTATTAAGGATAAAATAGCGGAGCACTTGACAAATGGGGAAAGGATCGGACAGAGTCAACATGGATTTACAAAGGGTAAATCGTGTTTGACTAATCTGCTGGAATTTTTTGAGGAAGTAACTGGTAAAATAGATGGGGGAGAGCCAGTGGATGTGGTGTACCTTGACTTCCAGAAAGCCTTCGATAAGGTTCCACACAAAAGATTATCATGCAAAATTAAGGCTCATGGGATTGGGGGCAATGTATTAACGTGGATAGAGAACTGGCTGGCGGATAGAAAACAGAGAGTTGGAATAAACGGCTCGTTTTCGGAATGGCAGGCAGTGACCAGCGGGGTGCCGCAAGGATCTGTCCTGGGACCCCAGCTGTTCACAATATATATAAATGATCTGGATCAGGGAATTGGATGCAATATTTCCAAATTCGCTGACGACACTAAGCTAGGAGGAGGGGTGGGCTCTGATGAGGATGTCAGGAGGCTACAGTGCGATTTGGACAGGTTGGGGGAATGGGCGGATACGTGGCAGATGCACTATAATGTGGATAAATGCGAGGTTATCCACTTTGGGGGTAAAAACAGGAGGGTAGATTATTATCTAAATGGCAATAGATTGGGAGATGGGGAAGTGCAGAGGGACCTGGGTGTTCTTGTGCACCAGTCACTGAAGGAGAGCATGCAGGTGCAACAGGCGATTAAGAAGGCAAATGGTATGTTGGCCTTCATATCAAGGGGGTTCGAGTATAGGAATAGGGATACCTTACTACAGCTGTACAAGGTGCTGGTGAGACCGCATCTGGAGTATTGTGTACAGTTTTGGTCGCCCCATCTGCGGAAGGATGTTCTTGCCATGGAAAGAGTGCAGCGGCGATTCACCAGGCTGATACCTGGAATGGCAGGAATGACCTACGAGGAGAGATTGAATAGTTTGGGCTTGTACTCACTGGAGTTTAGAAGATTGAGAGGGGATCTCATCGAAACATATAAAATTATGGCAGGCCTGGACAGGCTGAATTCAGAGAGAATGTTTCCAATGGCAGGGGAGCACAGAACCAGGGGCCACAGTCTAAAAATAGCGGGCAAATCATTTAAAACAGAGATGAGGAAGAATTTCTTCACTCAAAGAGTGGTGAGCCTGTGGAATTCCCTGCCACAGAGGGCTGTGAAGGCTAATTCAATAAATATTTTCAAGAGAGAATTGGATATATTTCTGAAGGCTAAGGGGATTAAGGGTTACGGAGAAAAGGCGGGGACGGGGTACTGAACTGGTAAGATCAGCTAAGATCTCAGACGAAGATCAGCCATGATCTCATTGAATGGCGGAGCAGGCTCGAAGGGCCGAATGGCCTACTCCTGTTCCTATCTCTATGTTTCTATGTTTTCTTAATTTCCACAACAACAACTTGTATCTATAAAGCGCCTTTAATGTGGTGAAATGTCCCAAGGTGCTTCACAGGAGCGTTATAAGACAAAATTTGACACCAAGCCACATAAAGAGATATTAGGGCAGATAGCCAAAAGCTTGGTCAAAGAGGTAGGTTTTAAGGAGCATCTTAAAGGAGGAGAGAGAGGTAGAGAGGCGGAGAGGTTTAGGGAGGGAATTCCAGAGCTTAGGGCCGTGGCAGCCGAAGGCACGGCCGCCAGTGGTGCAGTGATTAAAATCGGGAATGCGCAAGAGGCCAGAATTGGAGGAGCTCAGAGATCTTGGAGGGTTGTAGGGCTGGAGGAGGTTAAGAAAGTAAGACTGGCATTTATATGGTGCCTTTCACGACCACCGGACGTCCCAAAGCGCTTTACAGCCAATGAAATACTTTTTTGAAGTGTAATCACTGTTGTAATGTAGGAAACGTGGCAGCCAATTTGCACACAGCAAGCTCCCACAGCAGCAATATGATAATAGCCGGATAATCTGTTTTAGTGATGTTGATTGCGGGATTGTGGTAAACCACTGTTTGTATTCCACTGTGTACATGCCTGTACATGCCTCGGCTGACTCCTCCCACGAATCCAGGTATAAAGGTGACTGCTCCACAGCCCCTTTGTATTCTGGACCGGTCGACCACTCGAGGCACACCTTCATTCTCTTGTTAATAAAAGCCTGTTAATTACTCGCTTAATCTCAGTCTTTTGAGTTATTGATAGCGCATCAATTTTATTAACAAGATTTTTATAATGGAGAAGATCCTCACACCAGCATGCCTGGACTTAGATCATCGGGAGGCGGACTCATCCACCAAGTTTACTCACTGGCTTAGGTGTTTCGAAAAATTCCTGACCGCCTCCGCTGCAATCAAATCGGACGAGGACAAACTGGATGTCCTGACCTCCAAAGTGAACCACCGAGTGTACTCGGTCATCCAGGACGCGACCTCGTACGCGGATGCTATCAAGCTCCTCAAGGACCAGTACACGTGCCCAGTGAACGAGGTGTACGCTAGGCACCTCCTGGGGAGTCGTAAACAACAACCTGGGGAATCGACCGAGGAATACCTTCAGGCACTGTCTGTGCTTGGCCGGGCCTGTGGTTGTAAGGATGTAAAGGCCGCCGTGTACACAGAGGAACTTATCCGGGATGCTTTTGTAGCGGGCCACAGGTCCAATTACCCCTGACAGCGACTGCTGGAGCAGAGTGACCTCGATCTCAACAAGGCCTCTGAACTCGCACTATCATTAGACGCAGCCTACCGGGGCATGGGTGCCTACTCCTCTGCACCGTGGACGCCACGGGGAACGACAGCCTGGGACACGGTAGGACCGTCTCATAGCGCCATGCCACCCCAGCCACATCCCAGCAACGGCCCAACTACCGCAGCAGTGTCCCAAGGCCAGACAGCAGTGCCCCAAGGCCAGAAATGCTACTTCTGTGGCCAGGCCAAACACCCCAGAGCGCGCTGCCCGGCGAAAAATGCGATCTGCTCGGGCTGCGGGAAGAAGGGACACTACGCCAGCGTCTGAAGAGCCAAAGCCACCCCGAACCCCAGCAGCGCCGCGTGTGGGCCGTGCGGGCCGCCATCTTGGGCCTCCCCAGCCATGTGCGAACCACCGAAACAGCAGCCATTTTGGACGCCTCCAGCCACATGGGGATCATGGACGCCGCCATCTTGGACGACAGCCGGGACACAACAGGCCCCCAACACCGCCTCATCTGATACCCGCAGCGACACACCGACCCCTACGCTGGCCTCCGTTACACTGGACCAAGCGAGACCGCACCAGCTGGCCAGTTCCACAATGGACATTAAGGTAAATGGTCACGAAACAATCTGCCTTTTTGACTCTGGGAGCACGGAGAGCTTCATCCACCCCGACGCGGTGCGGCGTTGCTCTCTCCCAGTCCTGCCTGCGCACCAGCGGATTTCTATGGCCTCCGAGTCCCAGTCGGCGGACATTGGCGGCTACTGCATGGTGACACTCGTAGTAGACGGGACTGTGTATGATAATTTTAAACTTCTGGTCCTGCCCGACCTCTGCGCTGCCGTTCTACTGGGGTTAGATTTTCAGTGCCACCTTAAAAGTGTTACGATGGCGTACGGTGGACCCCTCCCCCCACTCACAGTCCGCAGCCAGCAGCTCCCAAATTGCCCGCCGCGCACCAGGTGCAACCTCTCCACACTCAGAGTCACCCCCCCCCCACTGTTTGCTAACCTCACCCCCGACTGTAAGCCCATCGCCACAAAGAGCAGGCGATACAGTGCCGGGGACAGGGTTTTCATTAAAACCGAAGTGGAGCGGCTCCTGAAGGAAGGGATTATTGAGGGCAGCACCAGCCCCTGGCGAGCCCAGGTTGTGGTCGTTAAGACCGGCGAGAAGCAGCGCCTGGTCATCGACTACAGCCAGACAATAAATCGCTACACCCTGCTGGACGCTTACCCACTCCCCCGCATAGCTGATATGGTCAACCAGATTGCGCAGTACCGCGTCTTCTCGACCATTGACCTGAAATCAGCATACCACCAGCTCCCTATCCGCCCTGAGGACTGCCAGTATACTGCCTTTGAGGCAAACGGCCGCCTCTATCACTTCCTTAGGGTTCCCTTTGGCATCACCAACGGGGTCTCCGTCTTCCAAAGGGAGATGGACCGGATGGTCGATCAAAATGCGTTGCAGGCCACTTTCCCATATCTGGACAATGTGACCATCTGCGGCCATGACTTGCAGGACCATGACGCAAACCTCGAAAAATTCCTCTGCACCGCCAAACTCCTCAACCTGACGTATAACAAGGAGAAGTGCATATTCCGCACAACCCGCCTCGCCACCCTTGGCTGTGTTGTGGAACACGGAGTCATCGGCCCCGACCCCGACCGGATGCGTCCCCTTATGGAACTCCCACTGCCTCAAGGCCCTGAAGAGGTGCCTTGGGTTTTTCTCTTATTACGCCCAGTGGGTCCCCTACTATGCGGACAAGGCCCGTCCGCTGATCAAGTCCACCTGTTTTCCCGTGACGGCAGAGGCCCGCTTAGCCTTCCACCGTATCAAGGAAGACATTGCCAAAGCCACCATGCACGCAGTGGACGAATCCATCCCCTTCCAGGTGGAAAGTGACGCGTCCGACTTTGCCCTGGCCGCTACCCTCAATCAGGCGGGGAGACCCGTGGCCTTCTTTTCACGAACCCTCCAGGGCCCGGAGACCAGACACTCCACTGTTGAGAAGGAGGCCCAGGCGATTGTGGAGGCTGTGCGTCATTGGAGGCACTACCTGGCCGGAAAACGATTTACTCTGCTCACTGACCAGCGTTCAGTTGCTTTCATGTTTAACAACAAGCAGAGGGGCAAAATCAAAAGCGACAAGATCTTGAGGTGGAGAATCGAACTTTCCACCTACAATTACGAGATCTTGTACCGGCCTGGGAAGCTCAATGAACCCCCGGATGCTCTATCGCGTGGCACCTGCGCCAGCGCGCAGATCAATAGACTGCGGGCCCTCCACAATGACCTCTGCCACCCGGGGGTCACCAGGTTCTTCCACTTCATCAAGGCCCGCAACCTGCCTTACTCCATTGAGGAGGTCAGGACCATGACCAGGAACTGCCAAGTCTGCGCTGAGTGCAAACCGCACTTTTACAGACCAGACAGGGCTCACCTGATAAAAGCCACTCGCCCCTTCGAGCGCCTGAGCGTTGATTTTAAAGGGCCTCTCCGCTCCTCCGACCGCAATGTGTACTTCCTCAATATTATTGATGAGTACTCCCGTTTCCCGTTCGCCATCCCCTGCCCGGACATAACCAGTGCCACGGTCATTAAATGTCTGAACGACGTCTTCACCCTGTTCGGTTTCCCTAGCTATATCCATAGCGACCGGGGCTCATCGTTTATGAGCGATGAACTCCGTCAGTACCTGCTAGCTAGGGGTATTGCCACAAGCAGGACCACCAGTTACAACCCCCGGGGGAATGGACAGGTGGAAAGAGAGAATGCGACAGTTTGGAAGGCCGCCCTGCTAGCCTTAAAGTCTAGGGGCCTTCCGACCTCCCGCTGGCAGGATGTGCTCCCCGATGCGCTCCACTCTATTCGGTCACTGCTCTGCACTGCCACTAACGCCACCCCTCATGAGAAAATGTTTGTCTTCCCAAGGAAGTCCACATCGGGGACATCGCTACTGCCATGGCTGACGTCCCCAGGGCCGGTCCTACTGAGAAGACACGTGAGGACCCATAAAACGGACCCCCTGGTCGAGAGGGTCGACCTCCTCCACGCCAACCCCCAGTATGCTTACATTGCGTACCCGGACGGGCGGGAGGACACAGTCGCCATACGAGACCTCGCACCCTCAGGGGCCGCAGTAACCCACCACCCACTACCACCCCACCCCACGATCCGATATCCAGCCCCAGCAGGCGGCAGGCCTGGGCCCCACGACCCGCTCGTCATCTACAAGGACTACACACCAGTGCCCCAGCCTACGCGGGACTCGACGCCGGAAGCTTCACTACCCCTGCCGTCGCCACGTCGATCACAGCGGCAGACAAGACCTCCGGAGAGACTCCAATACACTAACTTTTAATACACTTCACCCCGCCGGACTCAATTTTAAACAAGGGGTGAATGTGGTAAACCACTGTTTGTATTCCACTGTGTACATGCCTGTACATGCCTCGGCTGACTCCTCCCACGAATCCAGGTATAAAGGTGACTGCTCCACAGCCCCTTTGTATTCTGGACCGGTCGACCACTCGAGGCACACCTTCATTCTCTTGTTAATAAAAGCCTATTAATTACTCGCTTAATCTCAGTCTTTTGAGTTATTGATAGCGCATCAGGGATAAATATTGGTCAGGTCACCAAGGATAACTTCCATGCTCTTCTTCAAAATAGTGCCATGGGATCTTTTACGTCCACCTGAGAGGGCAGATTGTTTAACGTCTCATCCGAAAGATGGTGTTACATTGTTATAGTATCACATCGTTAAATGGAACTACTTTGGTATGGAACTACTTTGGTATGGTGTAGTTATATTGCTATGTGGCACACTGTGCACGGGCAGTGCACAGTGCAGCGTCGGACATCTTGTATCACGCCGCACCATGCGGCAGCACAGAAACAAAGCAGGAATACTGCTAAGTAAAAGCAGTAACTAAAAATGAGCTAAAAGTGTCTGTATTATTTATAGTATAAGAACACAAGGAGACACAACATGGTGGCAGCGGTATAAGTGAATACAAATTGTGCTAAACGAACTACGAATAAGACGAAAAGTGATATTATGAGCTGATTGTGAGTGCCGGTGTCTGCGTTGATTGAGATTGAATCGTACGGGAAAGTAAAATGACTGCACTGACTGTGCAAATGCAGCCCCTCATGAATTGGGAAGATGACGATATAGTAGAAGCATTCCGCAAGTTCAAATAGAAATGTGAGCTTACATTCAAAAGCTTCCTGAAGGGTACTACCAACGAGGAAAAGGTTAGTTACATTCTGTTGTGGACAGGAGAAAAAGGCCTAGATTTGTATAATAGCTGGAGTTTGACTGAAGAGGAAAAAGAAAACCCTGCGACAATTTTTGATAAATTCAGCAACCATCTAGAGCCTAAATCCAATCACCGTATACACAGAAACAAATTCCAGAGTCTAAGACAGGAACCCGGTGAAACAGCTGACAATTTACTGACAAGGCTGAGAAATGAAGCCAGCAAGTGTAAATTTAAGGAAATGGAGGAAAGGCTTGTGGACCAAATATGGGGGTTAGCGCATGTAGAGGTACAAAAAGCCCTGATAGGAAAAGAAAAGCTCGGAATAACAGAGGCTATAGATACTGCGAGAGCTCATGAAGCCATGAAGCAGCAAATGAAAACGCTGATTTCTCAAACGGCTGATATGCGGACGGCTTCTGAGACGGACAACAGAGTGGATGCAGTGAGAGAAAAGTACAACACACAAAGACATGCACATGACAACGGGGGAAACATGTGCAGAAACTGTGGAAGACCGCACGATTACACAGACAAGAGGAAATGTCCAGCATATGGAACAAGCTGCAATGCATGTGGCAAACTAAACCACTGAGAAAAGAGGTGTAGAACGAAGAAAGAAGGAACATACATCAAAAACAAAGGCGGAGAGCAGAACCAGAGAAAGAAACACAATATCCATGCCATGGATGAGCAGGATGATGATGATGATCACGACAATGCACTAAACATCGAAACCATAAAGATACAGCTTCGCGAGATGTCCAGAGCGGAAAATACTCAGAGGAGAGAATTGCACACCATCATCCAAATCAAAAAAAAGATCAAAGGTCGGCCCACAACCATCAACTTAAAGTTGAAGCTGGACACAGGGGCTCAGAGCAACATTCTCCCATTGAGACTGTACCAGCAGATCTTTCCCGAGAACCTGAGAGAAGATGGCTACCCGAAAAATGGTTGTTTAAAGGCAAGTAATGTCACGCTGACAGCATACGGGGGGAGTGAGATTAAACAACTCGGAATAACCTTTATCAAAGGGACACATAAAAGAAAGAACATCAACTGCATGTTCTATGTCACCGACACTGAGGGGCCAGCGATCCTGGGATTAAACAGCTGCGAGAAGTTGAGATTGATCTCAGTGCATCACGAGCTGACGGAAACGCCACTGAAGATAGACAGCAACACCCCACTGGAGAACCGCCCACAAATCAAGAGTAAAAAAGACTTGATAGACATGTATCCGGAATGTTTCGATGATACAGTGGGATGTTTCGGAGATTTCCAATACCACATCACCATCGATCCAGAGGTAAAGCCCGTTATCCATGCTCCAGGAAAAGTACCCATCGAGCTGAAGACAAAGCTTGAAAGAAAGCTAAAGGAGATGGAAGAAAAGGGAGTGATCGTAAAGGTCACTGAACCCACAGACTGGGTAAACTCAATTGTGGTACGAGAAAAGTCAAACGGGCGTCTCAGAATATGTTTGGACCACAAAGATCTAAACCAGGCGATAAAAAGGGACCACTATCCCACCCCAACGCTAGAGGAGATTACGCCATCACTGGCAGGAGCCAAGGTTTTCGCAAAACTAGATGCCAGAAATGGATATTGGAACGTGAAGTTGGATGAGGAATTAACAACACTGACAACATTCAACACACCATTTGGGCATTACAAATTCCTGAGGCTACCATTCGGGTTAAGGGTCAGTCAAGATATCTTTCAACAGAAAGTAGACGAGACATACAGAGGCTGTGAAGGAGCTATAGGAATAGCTGATGATATTCAGATCTATGGAGCAGATGAAAGAGACCATGACATGCACCTACATGAGGCCATGGAGCGTACCAGAAAGGCTGGCATCAAGTTAAATGCAGATAAGTGCACAGTTAAAGTCAAGGAATGCCAATTCTTTGGTATGATTTATACACCAGAGGGAGTCAAGCCAAGTCCTGAGAAGATTGCGGCGATTGCTGAAATGAAACCACCCAAAGATAAGAAAGAGCTGAGGAGTTACCTCGGCTTGGTCCAATACATGAGTTCTTTCATCCCACACATGTCGGAACATACAACAAATCTCAGAGAGCTACTGAAAGAAGACGCCGAATACCAGTGGTCTGAATCACACGAAAGGAATTTCAAACAACTTAAAGAACTATTGTGCAAAGAAACAAGCCTGTCATATTATGACAGAAGAAAACCAGTCACTCTGCAAGTAGACGCTTCTACCAGAGGACTAGGGGCAGCTCTGGTGCAGGAAGGAAAGCCGATAGCTTTCGCATCAAAGGCCTTGACGTCAGCCGAGATGAGATACGCCAACATAGAAAGAGAACTATTAGCAGTAGTGTACGGATGCGAGAAATTCCATACATACCTGTATGGCAGGTGATTTACAATAGAGAGTGGCAATCGTCCACTAGAACAGATCTATAAGAAGAATCTGTGCAAAGCGCCTGCAAGATTGCAAAGACTGCTTCTAAGGATCCAAAGCTATGACTTCACGCTTAAATATAAGCCAGGAAAGGAAATGGTGCTAGCAGATGCGTTGTCTCGATTGTCACCATATGAGAAACACGAGGTGGAGGGCCTAACAGTAAAAATCCACCACCTAGTGAATGTTACCCCTACAAAGCTCAATCAAATCAGAGATGAGACTAGCAAAGATGAGGAATTGCAACTACTCACACAACAAGTAATACAGGGTGGCCGGAGAGAATCCAGCAGGTACAGGCGACAATTCATCAATACTGGACGATTAAAGATGATATTGCAGTAGAAGACGGTATTCTCCTTGCTGGATCGAGGATCATCGTGCCAAAGACGATGCAGACATAACTTCTCCATCTCATACATGAAGGCCACATGGGAATGGAGAAATGCAAGCTGAGAGCCAGATCAGCTGTATACTGGATAGGCATGTACAAAAATATCGAACAGATGGTCTCTGCATGTGGTATATGCCAGAAATACATAAATGCACAACAGAAAGAGGAGATGATACCTAGTGAAATACCGTCAAGACCATGGCACACTGTTGGGGCAGATCTCTTCATGTGCAATCAAGAATGGTATCTCATAGTGGCAGATTACTATTCCAAGTTTCCTTTTGTGAGAAGGATAAAAGACTTGAGAGCCACAACTACCACCAGGATTGCAAAGAGCTTGTTTGCTGAACAAGGAATCCAGGAAAAGGTAGTCTGTGACAATGGAACCCAGTTCACATTGAGTGAATTCAGAGCTCTGGCAGAAAAGTACGGGTTCAAAATAGTAACCTCATCCCCACATTTCCCAAGGGGACATGTGTATTGATTTCGTGTAAACCTTCCATTTTTCACTTCGTTAGCTATTCTCCAATGGTAAGCAACGAGGTTCTCTTTTGGCTTGCTAATTTGTGGAGAGCTGATTTAACTTCAGATTTTTTCTCTTCATCTCTTTCAATCCCACTTCTGACACCATGTATTGATTTCTTTGTGGGTTCAATGACGAGACATTTATGAAAGAGATGGGCCTAGAAATTGAGTTGACGCCGTGCCAGGGCTTTAGCGCCGGAAATTTAGCGCCGGCGCTAATTCCCTTGCGCGCGCCAAAAATTCAGTAGCGCCGCGCCCAGACGGCTGCCGGCGCTACTGGCGGGTGTGAGTGCCTCCCAATGGGCGCTGAGTGCCGCATTGCGGCGCTAATCCGGCGCTGCGGCACCCGATGCGGTGCGGCAGGCTGGGGAAGTGCAGGCCTCCTCCTCCCGTTAAGGAGGCGCTGCCTTCACCCGATCGCTGGCAGTTTGATTTTTTCAAAAATGAGCCCGGCACCTCGGACAAGTGCCGGGCTTGCAGGCCAGACGCATCTGTTCCGCGGGGGGGGGCGGGGGGTGGAGGAGTCCGGGGAGGGAGGTGCGGGCAGGCGGCCGGCGGGAAAGCGACCTTAATGCGCCGGCGCTAACTTGTGTAAGACTCAGTTGCCAGAGTCTTAGTTGCGGCTGCCACGGGCGAGGCGGCCGCAACTGAATTTCGGCGTTCGGGCGCGTTGCCACGGCAACCGGGACGCTGCGCACACCGATGACGTCATCGGTGCCAGCGCAGCGCAACCGGCTAACGCCGATGGCAGCGCCGAAGTGAATTTCAGAAACGGCTATCATTGCGGCGCTAGGCCCTCTAGCGCCGCAAAATGGGCGCTAACCCTACTGAATTTTCAGCCCATAGTCTTTTAATCTAAAGTCAGTTCAACTCTTTATACAGCATTCAGGAGACATCATGCTAGTGCTGCATCTAGAACGAAACTGAAACTAAACTGAACTGCCTTGCTTGTCTCGGTCACATGCCCTCTGCTGGTTAGGCACAAGCAATCAATCAGGCAACTATGCTGGTAAGACATGATAATCAAACAGGCAAATAACATCACTATTTGCTGATATCATTACAACATGGGTTCATCGAAAGACAGATCTAGACTGTCAAGAGAGCTCTCATCAAAAGTAGTGAGATGGGGGAAGACCAAGACCTTGCCCTCCTATCACTCAGATCAACACCACTGAAAGCAGACATGAAATCACCTGCGGAATTGCTGAATGGGAGGAAGTTTAAGACTACACTACCAGCAAAAATACATCCTCCCCAGGACCAGGAGGACTTCAGACAAAAGCTGGCAGAAGCACAAATCGTAGGAAGCAAACATTATGATAAACATGCAAAGACGCTACCAGAATTGCTGAATGGACAATCAGTGCATGTGCAAGACCCGGTGTTGAAAACCTGGAATCCAGCCAAGGTCATTGGAAAAGCTGATACTCCAAGATCCTACTTCGTAGAGACTGAACCTGGTAACCAATACAGACGGAACAGACTCCACATCAGACCTTCACCTGAACTGGATAAGCAGTAGACAACATCAGCAACATTGACAACACCAGCTACCACAAGCAGTATAACACCAGAAACAAGCGCTACAAATCAAACAACCATGAGCATGCACACTCCAACTCCAAAGGCGACAGCAACAACAACAACGAGAGCGGAACACACCAAAACACCGCAGAGAGGAATGGTCACCACCAAATCCACAAGATGGAGGGACAACATTCAACCACCTGAGAGATATAGCGAATAAAAAAAAACTCACGATTCTTTGTAGTTGATAATAATAGTTTAGATATAATATTTGTTAATTTAAATTGTTAAATTTCATGTTTTAGTTTTTTGAGAAAGAGGGATGTTACATTGTTATAGTATCACATCGTTAAATGGAACTACTTTGGTTTGGTGTAGTTATATTGCTATGTGGCACACTGTGCACGGGCAGTGCACAGTGCAGCGTCGGACATCTTGTATCACTCCGCACCATGCGGCAGCACAGAGAAACAAAGCAGGAATACTGCTAAGTAAAAGCAGTAACTAAAAATGAGCTAAAAGTGTCTGTATTATTTATAGTATAAGAACACAAGGAGACACAACAGATGGCACCTCCAATAGTGCAGCACTCCCTCAGTACTGCACTGGAGTGTCAGCCTAGGCTTTTCTGTGCTCAAGACTCTGGAGTGGGACTTGGACCCACAACCTTCTGACTCAGAGGCAAAGGTGCTACCAGCTGAGCCACAGCTGACACGAGATAGGGAGGGGCGAGGCCATGGAGGGATTTGAAACAAGGATGATAATTTTAAAATTGAGGCATTGCCGGACCGGTAGGCAAACAAAGCCAAGTTTCTGATCTCCAGCCTGAATAACAGTTGATCTCTGAAAGCACTAACCCAGTGTTTACTTTGTAGCTTCAGATGGACACATGCCGACACTGACTACAAAATTATGGAGACCTTCCAGCACACTCCCACCATAACTCCAGCGAAAGCACAGTGGGAGGCCACAAAATATGGGCTGCGACCTTTGCTTGGAATTTCCAAGAGGCCTTGACTGGGGTGCAACCTCTGTCCACGCATCACAGATGGAGGGGGCAAGCACTCCCTTCGCTACAAGCTCCCTCCTCCCTGACCTCAGTGGTGTAAGATTGGAGGCTGGTATGCCCAGTGAAATGAGGGGTAACAATCTCTAGAACAATGCAAGTGAGCCCCTCTGGACAGTCCAGGCCAGGGAACTCCAAAAATAAGGTATCTTTTTTAATTATTGGGTTGCTGGGCACCATGGGATGTACTCGTAATGACATGGCGCCTGCCAATTGCATGTAAATAAGGTGCCATCCCATTATCCCTGCACACTCCAGCAGGGTAAGCACTGCAGGGCACCAGCGGGCATGATCCTGGCATTACTGCTGGGATTGTGGCCTATGCGATTTCGGGGCCACTGTGATTACACGGGATCGTGTTCCTCTCCTGATAAAACAGCACAGCCTCTGACCTAAATTGACCACAGGAGATTCGTGCTAACATTATAAAAATAGTAAGTCCTGCATACATTTCCTGTCTGTCTCACTTGGGTGTAAAACATTGGCCAAGTAGAACCATAGATCAGCAACGGGAAATAGTTAAACAGGAAATGGAAAGGGTACAAATAAAATATACTCCAGTAAGGAACAATGGGGGGTATATCAAAGTCTGGGATTCCATGGATGAAATTTGAAACTTATAAAAAGTATTTAGCACTTACAGGGAAAACAATAAAGAGGGAAGCTCAGGGCAAATATATAGAATGTAGAAAATATATAGAAAGGGAGAGTGGGAAAATTAGTAAAAAAAAGACTATAGCAATAAAAAGGCCTTGCATAGCAATAAAAGTATAGTCAAGGTGGGGCAGACATGAGGAGATGAAGGAGGCAAGCTTGTAGTGAAGAGTGAGGAGAGGCAAAGATACTAAATAAATACTTTGCCTCTCCTCAGTGTTCAAAAAGGAGGGGGAAACAGGGATAGTAGAACCATCAGAGATGGGCATAGAGAGTGGAGTTTATTCAATGAGAAACGGTGCTAAAGAAATTACTCAAACTAAAGGTAGACTAATCGCTAGGACCTGATGGTTTACATTTGAGGATCTGGCTTACATGTGACTCCATGTCCACACTATGTGGTTAACTCTTGGAGGATTAAATTGGTCTTTGGTGGTAGTGCAAAATGAGCGATAGTGTGGGGATACTGTAGGGGGTTTCTCTTGCTCTTTCTGGTCTCCTACCAGGTGTTAAGTCTGTGTGTTCCAGTTGTATTAAGATTAATTACTGACACAGACTACAAGAATAAAGTTCAACAGGTCTTTAATAGTTGGAGGTCAGGACTATACTAAATACAATATCACTACACAGTACTTATATACCGGTGGTCACCACCGGTATTACGTATACAGCAGCCAGAGAAAGTAGTACATCTCTTAAGGTGGAACAGGCTTAAGTTCTCTTAAGGTGGAACAGGTTACATACACCACAATCCTCCCTTTTTAGCTTAACAGTCATATCCCCATTTAACATAACATCATAACATATATACATATATAACTTCAGGTATAAACAGTTCAAAGGTTCAGTCTCTCAGGAGGCCTTCTGATTCGGTTTGGATAACGCCTTTCAGTGGTCTCTGATTCTTGTTGCTGAGGTGACTCTTCTTGTTGGTTTCCTATGTATTGGACGTCATCATCAGGTACAATCCCTGCCAAGGTAGATGCTTCAGGTTCATTAACGTCTTCCACAGTTGTCTCTGTCGCAACCATGGGTTCGACCCTTGCTCTTGATTCTACCAGTTGATCCGCATGACGCCTTATCACATTGTTACCAATATCCACTGTGTACATCAGAGGTCCGTGTCTGGCCCGAATTGTTCCGGACTGCCATTTTTCGTTTCCATAGCCCCTTGCCAACACTGGTTGTCCTACGTCGAAACTTCGAGTGGGCTTGTTATTAATATGCCGGAACTGTTTGTTTTCCACTTCCCTCCGCACATTTGGTTTTAACAAGTCCAACCTCGACCGCAGCCTCCTGTTATAAAACATCATGGCAGGACTTTGGTTAGTCACTGCATGAGCGGCGTTTCGATATGCCATTAGGAAATTGTCCACCTTGTGTTGTAACGGAATCTGATCATCGTTCATGGCCTTTATTGCCTTTTTGAATGTTTGGACAAATCTCTCGGCCAACCCGTTTGTCGCCGGATGATATGGGGCAGAGGTATAATGTTTCACCCCATTCTTCTTTAAGAATTTTTGGAATTCTTCCGACACGAACTGTGGTCCGTTGTCCGAACATATCTGTTCTGGCAATCCGTTCCTTGCGAATATTGTTCTTAACACCGCAATTGTCTTTTCTGAAGTAGTGGTATTCATCTTGATCACTTCTGGCCATTTGGAATGTGCGTCCACCGCAATTAGGAACATGGAGTCCATGAATGGACCAGCAAAGTCAATATGTACGCGTTGCCATGGGGCTGAAGGCTATTCCCATGGGTGTAGCGGTGCGATCGGAGGTGCATTTTGCACTTTTTGGCACCCAGCGCAGCTTTTTGTCAACTCCTCTATCTGTTGGTCAATGCCCGGCCACCATACATAAGCCCTAGCAAGACTTTTCATCTTAACTCCCCCCAGATGACCTTCATGCAGTTCCTTTAGAACTCTTTCCCGTAACTTGGGAGGAATAATCACTCTTGTCCCGTACATCAAAGTACCATGGCAGACGGACAGCTGGTCTCGCCTTGCCGAGAATGCCGGTAACAGAGGATCACCATGTGTTGGCCATCCCTTCACTGTCACCTCGTAAACTCGGGACAGTGTCGGGTCATTCCTGGTTTCTCTTTCAATACTTGCATTGGTGACTGGTAAACACTCGATGATGGTCGAATGAAATAACTCAACAGGGTCAACTTTCGTCGTCTCTTCTGCTTCAGGTAGTGGCAGGCGCGACAGCCCATCAGCATTGCCATGCTGCTTTGTACCTTTGAATTCTATTTGTTATTGATGTGCCCCTAGGAAAAGGGACCATCTCTGGAGTCGCTGTGCTGTCATCACCGAAACACCCTTCTTAGGGTTAAAAATGGATACCAACGGCTGATGGTCTGTCAGAAGTGTGAATTTTTGGCACTGCAGGTAATGATTAAACTTCTTCACTCCCCATACAAGGCTGAGAGCCTCCCTATCAATCTGCGCATAGTTGCACTCAGCGGCGGTCAATGATCTGGATGCAAACGCGACTGGCCTTTCCGTGCCATTTGGCAACTTGTGTGAGAGTACTGCCCCAATACCATATGGAGAAGCATCACAAGCCAACCGAATAGGCAGTGTCGGGTTGAAGTGAGCCAACACTTCCTCTGAGGTGATCAATTCTTTGCTTTTGCGAAATGCCTTCTTACCGTTTTCGCTCCATTCCCATGGTACCCCCTTCTGTAAAAGAGCGTTCAGCGGGTGCAGTACCGTGGATAGATTCGGTAGAAACTTATGGTAATAGTTAATCAATCCCAGAAACGACCTCAACTGAGAGACATTATCCGGAGCGGGAGCCTTTACAACTGCCTCTATCTTGTCAGGAGACTTATGAAGCCCCTCCCGGTCAATGACATGACCACAGTACGAGATCCGCTTCTGAAAGAACTCACATTTCTGCCGATTAACTCTAAGTCCATACTCTTTCAGTCTGTTGAGCACCAGTTCCAAGTTTGCGAGGTGTTCTTCATCACCATCACCTGTAATCAGAATATCGTCCAGGTAACATTGTGTGCCTGGAATTCCCTGTAATACCTGCTCCATGGCCCTCTGCCAAATTGCCAGAGCCGATGCCACTCCAAAAACCAGCCTATTATACCGGTACAAACCTCTATGCGTGTTGATCGTGAGGTACTGGCGTGACTCTTCTTCAACCTCCATCTGCAAGTACGCCTGCGCCAGGTCTATCTTGGTGAAGTGTTTCCCGCCAGACAACGAAGCAAAAATATCCTCAATCCGCGGAAGCGGATACTGCACCGTGTGAAGCACCGAATTAATGGTGATCTTGAAATCTCCACAGATGCGAACCTTCCCTGGTTCTCCTGGCTTGTTGCTCGAAGGACGTTTCATAACGGGAACAATGGGCGTAGCCCACTCACTCCACTCTACCTTAGACAGTACACCTGAACGTTCTAGCACTTCCAGTTCCGCTTCTACAGTAGGTCGTATTGCATAGAGTACCGGTCTGGCTTTGAAAAATTTTGGCTGTGCATGTTCATCAACCTTGATGTTTGCCGTAATTCCTTTCAGTGTTCCCAGTCCTTGCTGGAACACCTCTTTAGCATCATCCAATATTTTGGACAATCGTTTAGGTTTGACATCTGTTTCCCCGGAATCTACCGTTAGTGCTTTTAAGGAGTGCCAGTCCATATTCATTTTCCTAATCCACTCCCGTCCCAGTAGTGGTGGACCTCCTTCAGGTAGCACATATAAGTCCATTACTTGGCTTTCTTCGCCCTTGTGGACCACTTTTACCTCTATCTTTCCGATGGGGTACACTCTTTGCCTCGTGTATGTTTTCAATATAATCTCCGTATCCCGTAGGGGAATATGTTGGAATAACCTTTTGTAATCTTTCTTATTCATGACCGTCAATGCCGATCCAGTGTCCAATTCCATCTTTACTTGAACTCCTGCTAGCTGAAGAGTGACCCAAATTGTCTGGAGATCTGCATCCTTACCAACGTTGTGTACTCTTAAGCTACCCAGTTCATTACTGCTAGCGTCTGAATCTGACTTCTGTTCATTCGAACTGGTCTTTGTCACCTTGTGCACCTTTATGTATTTTCCTTGCGGTGACTTTTTGTTGCTGGTCTTCTTTCCTGACCGGCATACTTTAGCTATGTGGCCAAGCCTGCCACACGTTCTGCATTCTTGGTTTTTAAACCAACACTGGTTCTGATCGTGTGTTGTCTTTCCACAACGATAACATTTTACAGTACTCAAACCCAATTTATTTGTACTGAGTTCCGGTGACCGTAGCTGCATTACTGCCGTGCCTCTCGCTGCGGCTTCATGTGCTGCTGCCATAGTGGCCGCTTTCTCAAGCGTCAGCTCATTCTCCTCGAGCAGTCGCTTTTGTGTATCTTCTTTTAATAATCCACACACAAATTTATCTCTTAGCGCTTCTGTTAGTCCCGTTCCAAACTGACAGTACTTTGCTAGCTTACGCAATTCCATTAAATATTCAGCATTGCTTTCATCCTTCAGCTGCCTTCTGCTGTAAAATTTAAATCGTTCCGCTAGCATCAGCGGCGTGGGGTTTAGATGATTTTTCAGGACAGTAACAATCTCCTCGAACGTCTTATCCGCCGGTTCATCTGGTGATAAAAGGTGTTTCAATTGCCCGTATGTCTTCGCACCCATTAAGTTCAATAAAGTTAGTGCTTTCTCTGCATCTGGGATTTTATTTGCTTTACAATAATTTTGTATGCGTTCTACATACATGGCCCAATCTTCGATGTCGCCATCAAAGGTATCAATGTTCCCATGTTTAGGCATCGTTGCAATTTATTTTATCCCAAGATGGCGGCTTTCCGCTCTTGTCTTCGTCCTCCGCCTACAAAATGGCGGTTTTCCCGCGCTTGGCGGTCTTCACCCACTGGCTGCAATGGCGTTTGGCGTGCCGCTGCTGCTCCCCTTTCCCAGCGGTTAGTAACTCCCCCGACGCTGTCTCCGCTTCACCGCGGCTCCCTTGGGCACTCGCGCTTCCCCGATGTCGCGCCTCGCAGCCCTTCTTGCAGCCCGGTTATTAGCACCGGCTGCGTTCGCCTTCACCGCGGCTCTCGCGCCTTCAGTCGCCCCAGACGCTGCGCCTTTTTGGCCCGAAAGCGGCCCGGCCCTTATCACCAGCCGCGATTGATGTCCCCACGCTGCGCCTTTCGGCCCGAATGCGGCCCGGCCCTTATCTCCGGTCGCGATCGATCTCACCGCCCTTATTCCTCCGTCTTCCTCCCCCCGTCTGTACAGCCAACGCGGCCGACTTTCTGCTCGCGTCGCTGACCGGCTTACCCACCACCGAGGTAGAAAGAAGATAGCTGACTGCCGCTGATGGAGGCTTCGAGTTCAGGATGTCTTCTGCACTCCGGGTTCTCGATGCCTGCCACGCGACGTGTCTTCCAGCAGGGTGATGAGGGTGGATGCCTCTCTTCGACGCCCGTTCTGTGGACGAAGCCGCCGTGGATATAAACTGCCGCAGGGTAAGAATCAGACTCGTCGCCACTGTTAAGTCTGTGTGTTCCAGTTGTATTAAGATTAATTACTGACACAGACTACAAGAATAAAGTTCAACAGGCCTTTACTAGTTGGAGGTCAGGACTATACTAAATACAATATCACTACACAGTACTTATATACCGGTGGTCACCACCGGTATTACGTATACAGCAGCCAGAGAAAGTAGTACATCTCTTAAGGTGGAACAGGCTTAAGTTCTCTTAAGGTGGAACAGGTTACATACACCACACCAGGCTTCGTGCAATAATTACCCTTGAGTGGTTCGACCTACTCTTCCCTACGGTTCTAGACCTTGGACTTAGGTGCAGGGAACTGTAGTGCAGAGAAAAACTCAATAGACCAGGTTGAACAACACGAAATGGAGGCTTTTATTATAAAACAGTTTGCAGCATTGTAAAATACATGTCATAAGCACAGATAAAATTAACTACAATCATGCACATATCTATAAACTTAACTCTATAGAAATGGGGAACACACGGCACGTCGAAAAAGGGGGAACACATTACGATTTTCCTTAACCCCATCCCCTAGACCTAAACTAAGTTTCGACTTGAGGAACTCGGAATCATGCTCACCACTTTCAGATTCGCAAAAGAGGGGGGTTCGCAGCCTTTTGGCACAGCTTTCCGTCATCACGTGGATTTGGAAACTTCTGGCGCAGCTTGTTTTTCTCTCAGGCGATGCAGCAGCAGATACAGTCTCGATGAGCGCTCGTCATGACAGAATCCGTTACCGGCGGGACTTTAAGAACTGGATGCCTGATGCGCCATCAATTACTCAAAAGACTGAGGTTAAGCGAGTAACAACCAAGCTTTTATTAACTAAAGAATGAAGGTCTAGTCTCGAGTGGTCGACCCATCCAGAATACTAAGGGACTGGGAGGTAGTCACTTATATACCTGGAATAGTGGGAGGAGTCAGCCGAGGCATGTCCAGACCTGTACCTAGTGGAATACACATACACATACAGACAGGTATGACAGTGGTTTACCACATTCGCCCCTGTTTAAAAATGAGTCCGGCGGGGTGAAGTGTATTTAAAAGTTTGTGTATTGGTGTCTCTCCGGAGGTCTTGTCTGCCGCTGTGATCGACGTGGCGACGGCAGGGGTGGTGGAGCTTCCGGCGTCGTGTCCCGTGTAGGCTGGGGCACTGGAGTGTAGTCCTCGTGGGTGACGGTCCAAGGCGAGCCGGCTGCTGGGGTTGGATATCGGGTCGTGGGGGGGGGTGGTAATGGGTAGTGGGTTACAGCGGTCCCCGAGGGTGTCGTGGGGGGGGTGGTAATGGGTAGTGGGTTACAGCGGTCCCCGAGGGTGCGAGGTCTCGTATGGAGACTGTGTCCTCCCGCCCGTCCGGGTACGCAATGTAAGCGTACTGGGGGTTGGCGTGGAGGAGGTCGACCCTCTCGACCAGGGGGTCCATTTTATTGGTCCTCACGTGTCTTCTCAGTAGTACCGGCCCTGGGGACGTCAGCCATGGCGGTAACGCTGTCCCCGATGTGGACTTCCTTGGGAAGACAAACATTTTCTCGTGAGGGGTGGCATTGGTGGCAGTGCAGAGCAGTGACCGAATCGAGTGGAGCGCATCGGGGAGCACCTCCTGCCAGCGGGAGGTCGGAAGGCCCCTAGACTTTAAGGCTAGTAGGGCGGCCTTCCAAACTGTTGCATTCTCTCTTTCCACCTGTCCGTTCCCCCGGGGGTTGTAACTGGTGGTCCTGCTTGTGGCTATACCCCTAGCGAGCAGGTACTGGCGGAGTTCGTCGCTCATAAACGATGAGCCCCGGTCGCTATGGATATAGCTGGGGAAACCGAACAGGGTGAAGAGGCTGTTCAGACATTTAATGACCGTGGCACTGGTCATGTCCGGGCAGGGGATAGCGAACGGGAAACGGGAGTACTCGTCAATGATGTTGAGGAAGTACACATTGCGGTTGGAGGAGGGGAGAGGCCCTTTAAAATCGACGCTCAGGCGTTCGAAAGGGCGAGTGGCTTTTATCAGGTGGGCTCTGTCTGGTCTATAAAAGTGCGGTTTGCACTCAATGCAGACTTGGCAGTTCTTGGTCATGGTCCTGACCTCTGTGGTGTATGTGCCTTTAAGAGCAATTATGGTGTATGTGCCTTTAAGAGCCCCAGGTGTGCGTAATGCCGGTAATTGCCACTTGGGCTATATAAGCCTGTGTATTGTGTATATCCTTTAGAAACCCCCCCCCAGACTTGCTTAGTAAATACCTATGAACCAACTCCTGTCTTCAGTGTCTTTATCTACACACGGACACTACAGTGGCGACGAAGTGGAAACGGACTTACCTGCAATTTGGCAGCACCTCAAGGACATCGATTCCTCCAGCGTCCAGAAGACTCAAGGAAGTAAGAGAAACTGTGGTTTCACCAGCTGGCCAAGCTGGTGACAGGTACTGCGCTAATCCTTCCTGGGCGTCAGGCTGGAGCTCCAGCGGCGGGCTCTACAGCTGAGACAGGCAGCGAAATCGGAGGCAAGCAATAACGGACTGGGAGGGTGAACTCGAGAGACGGCCGGTGCGGCAAGCAGGTCAGCGTTTAGACCTCCGTCGGGAACGAGTCTCCAACAGTGAATAAACAGCGTTGTTATCGGTAGCAGCGGCGGGAAAGCGCGGGAAGCGCCATATCGTTGCTACAGAGAGAAAAAAAAAAAGCGCGGGAAGGGCCATATCTTTTCTGAAATGCCTAAATCTGGTAATATTGAGGCTTTTGATGGCGAAATAGAAGATTGGACCACATACGTGGAAAGAGTAGAGGTTTATTGCACTGCAAATGGAATAACAGATGAAAAAAAAGCTTCAGTACTTCTGAAATTAATGGGCGCGAAGACATACGGGCTGTTACGAAATTTAATCACTCCAGTCAAACCAAAGGACAAGACTTTTAAAGAAATTGTTGATACCCTGCAGGAGCATTTAAACCCAACACCGCTGCTGATAGCGGAACGATTCAAGTTCTTCAAGAGAAATCAACACAAGAATGAAAGTAACGCTGATTACCTAACCGAATTAAGAAAGCTATCAAAGTACTGCCAATTCGGAGCAGGACTATCGGATTATCTTCGAGACAAATTTGTTTGCGGTCTCTTAAGTGAAGGAACACAAAAAAGACTGCTTTCTGAAAAAGATTTAACATTGGACAAAGCTTTCAGTATGGCTGTATCATACGAAGCAGCAGCAAAAGGAGCTGCAGAGATACAACAAGAGACACAGGACTTCGGCACCCATAAAATGACACAGGAGTTCGGAAGATGTTATCGCTGCGGCAGATCCACCCATAACCAGAGGGACTGCTGGTTCAAGGGCAAAGCATGCAGGCAATGTGGTAAGATTGGACACATTGCACGGGTATGCCAATCTGGACAAAATAAATCCACTGACAGAAAACAAAACATCAATAAAGAAAAGTACACGAAGGTACAAATGATGGCGGACAGTAGCTCCGAAGACCAGAATAGCGATAGCGACTCCGGAAACAAGAGACTAAGCTGTCTCAAATTACATAATGTACTTGCCAAAGAGGATTACCAAACCATTTGGGTTACCCTCACAATAGCAGGGTCCCCAGTTAAAATGGAGCTAGATACAGGATCAGCTCTAACCGTAATAAATCGACGAGATTACGAGAGGCTATTTTCGCATATACCTCTAAAAGATACATCCATTATCTTAAAAACATATACGGGGCAGAAAGTCTACCCCAAAGGAAAAATAAGGGTGCCTGTGGTATACAACGGCAAAGAAATACAAAAGTTGTATTTATACATTCTACAAGATGGTGGTCCACCGTTGTTGGGACGTGAATGGATAAGGAAGATACGTTTAGACTGGCACTCCATTCAGGCACTGACGGTGACCAGTAAGGAAAAAAACAAGGATGACATCATACCTGAACGATTAAAAGACATCTTGGCCAACGCCAAAGAAGTGTTTCAAGAGAAACTAGGAACCTTGAAAGGCATCACCGCCTCAATAAAAGTGGAAGATACAGCAATTCCAAAATTTTTTAAGGCAAGACCGGTGCCATACGCAATACATCCAGCAGTCGAGGCAGAGCTGAAGAATTTGGAAAAGGCAGGCGTATTATCCAAAATAGATTGGAGCGAATGGGCAACACCCATCGTTCCAGTCATGAAAAAAACATTGAAAAATAACTCTGAGGAACAGAAAAAAATTCGCATCTGTGGGGACTTTAAGGTGACTGTAAACCCGGTCCTTCACATGGTACAGTATCCTCTTCCGAGGATAGAAGATATTTTCGCCTCACTATCCGGAGGGAAACGTTTCACAAAAATTGACTTGGCACAGGCATATCTACAGATGGAGGTTGAGGAGACCTCTAAAAAGTATCTCACAATAAACACACACAAAGGCCTGTACCAGTACAATCGACTGGTTTTTGGAATAGCATCAGCTCCAGCTATCTGGCAAAGAGCTATGGAGCAAGTCCTGCAAGGGATTCCGGGGACTCAATGCTACCTAGACGACATCCTTATAACAGGAGAAAACAACAACGAGCACCTTGCCAATTTGGAGCAGGTGCTCACTAGGCTGAAAGAACGGGGCCTACGAGCAAATCGCCCCAAGTGCGAATTTTTCCAAAATCAGATATCATATTGTGGCCACATAATTAATAAGGAAGGGTTGCATAAGTCACCTGAAAAAATTGAAGCAGTTATAAAAGCCCCAGCACCTGAAAATGTTTCACAATTAAGGTCATTCCTGGGATTAATAAATTACTACAGGTAGACTACCCTTTATCCGGACTTCCGAAAACCGAAACCCTCTAAAAACCGAAGGTTTTTTCGTTCAGCGTAAGTCGTGCGTACGACTTAAGCTGAACAAAAAAACCTTCGGTTTTTAGAGGGTTCCGGTTGCGGAAGTTCGGATAAAGGGTAAGTCGTGCGCACGACCCCCCGCAGACCCCCCCGCCAGCCCCGACAACCGCCGACCCCCCCGCGGACCCCGACAACCGCCGACCCCGCCAGCCCCGACAACCGCCGACCCCCCCGCGGACCCCACCAGCCCCGACAACCGCCGACCCCGCCAGCCGCCGACCCCCCCGCGGACCCCGCCAGCCCCGACAACCGCCGACCCCCCCCGCGGACCCCGCCAGCCCCGACAACCGCGGACCCCGCCAGCCGCCGACCCCCCCGCGGACCCCGCCGGCCCCGACAACCGCCGACCCCCCCGCGGACCCCGCCGGCCCCGACAACCGCCGATTCCCCCGCGGACCCCGCCGGCCCCGACCCCCGCCGACCCCGACTGACTTACGCTGAGCGTCAGCGTAAGTCGTGTGCACGACCCCCCCGCGGACCCCCGCCGACCCACCTTCCGAAATCCGAAATTCTCCTTTATCCGAAACTCGGCTGGTCCCGAGGTTTTCGGATAAAGGATAGTCTACCTGTATCATAAATTTTTACCGAACTTATCAACTATTCTACACCCTCTTAATGATCTTCTACAGACAGGAGTGATTTGGAAATGGAACGAAGACTGTAAACGTGCCTTCCATAAATGTAAAGACTTAATCACATCCGAGAAAATTTTGGCTCATTACAACCCATCACTACCAATCAGACTGGCGTGCGATGCATCCCCTTACGGCATAGGAGCGGTATTGTCCCATAGATTCCCTGATGGCTCGGAACGGCCGATAGCTTTTGCGTCACGCTCATTGAACTCAGCTGAGCGTAACTATGCCCAGATAGACAGGGAAGCACTCAGCCTGGTATGGGGAGTGAAGAAATTCAACCATTACCTACACGGACAAAAATTTACCTTGCTGACTGACCATCAACCCCTCATCTCCATATTCAACCCTAAAAAAGGTGTCCCCATTATGACGGCACAAAGACTACAGAGGTGGTCCCTTTTTCTAGGGGCACACCAATACAACATTGAATACAAAGGGTCAAAACAGCATGGGAATGCTGACGGTTTATCACGCCTACCGTTGCCAACGATAGAAGAGGCACCTACAGTAGACCCAGTAGAGATATTCCACTCTACCATAGTGGAATGTCTACCGGTGACAAATTCTGCCATTGAAAGGGAGACAAGAAATGACCCTACTCTCTCACGGGTCTACGATTTAACAGTGAAGGGATGGCCAGCACATGGCGAACCACTGTTGCCAGCATTCTCGCAAAGAAGAGAACAGCTGTCAGTGTGCCGAGGAACCTTGATGTGTGGATCCAGAGTGGCGATTCCACCCAAACTCCAGGATAAAGTGCTAAAGGAGCTTCACGAGGGGCATCTGGGTGGAGTGAAAATGAAGAACCTAGCTAGGGCGTTTGTATGGTGGCCAGGTATCGATGGAGACATCGAAGACATGACCAAGAGCTGCCTAGGATGCCAGAAGGTCCAAAATGCTCCGCCACAGGCCCCTCTACATCCATGGGAGTGGCCCTCATCTCCCTGGCAAAGGGTGCACATCGACTTTGCTGGTCCATTTATGGACTCAATGTTCTTAATCGCAGTTGATGCACACTCCAAGTGGCCGGAGGTAATAAAGATGTCTTCCACCACCACGGAAAAAACCATCACAGTATTAAGGACCATATTTGCCAGGAATGGGCTGCCGGAGCAGATATGTTCTGATAATGGACCGCAATTTGTGTCCGAAGAATTCAGAAAGTTCTTAAAGAACAATGGGGTAAAGCGCTACACGTCCGCCCCATACCATCCCGCCACCAATGGATTGGCTGAAAGGTTTGTCCAGACCTTCAAGAAGGCCATCAAGGCCATGGGTAATGAAGACATAAAACTTCAGCACAAGGTGGATAACTTCTTATTTGCATATAGGAATGCAACGCATATGGTTACTAACCAAACTCCCGCCATGATGTTCTACAATAGAAACCTAAGATGCCGGCTGGATTTGGTCAAGCCCAACATCCGAAGGGACGTGGAGAACCGGCAGTTTCAGGGCATGAATGAAAGGCCAACTAGGGCCTTCCAGATAGGCCAACCGGTTTTGGCCCGGGACTACCGTACCGAGAAATGGCAGCCTGGAACTATCTGCACACGATTAGGACCACTGATGTATACCGTGGACATCGGAGACAGCGTAATAAGGCGCCATGCTGACCAAATCATCAAGTCATCCGAAAAGGGACAACCTACACCACCACTCTATACATCTAACGATGAAGTAGAGATACCCATATCTACCTCCGATCCGGTGATACTGGAGCCCGATGAACCCGACACTGGCCTTCAAGCCGAATCAGCCTTGCCAGAAGAACCTACACCACCAGAAACTACTACACCCCCGAGGCGTTATCCGGACCGAGTCAGGAAGCCTCCTGAGAGACTAACTTATAATTAATTAATACAGCAATGTATATTATTTTGCATATAACATGTAATTAATAATTACTTAAAATATGATGTACTAGTTAGCTAGAAGGGGAGGAATTGTGGTGTATGTGCCTTTAAGAGCCCCAGGTGTGCGTAATGCCGGTAATTGCCACTTGGGCTATATAAGCCTGTGTATTGTGTATATCCTTTAGAAACCCCCCCCCCAGACTTGCTTAGTAAATACCTATGAACCAACTCCTGTCTTCAGTGTCTTTATCTACACACGGACACTACAACCTCCTCAATGGAGTAAGGCAGGTTGCGGGCCTTGATGAAGTGGAAGAACCTGGTGACCCCCGGGTGGCAGAGGTCATTGTGGAGGGCCCTCAGCCTATCGATCTGCGCGCTGGCGCAGGTGCCACGCGATAGGGCATCTGGGGGTTCATTGAGCTTCCCAGGCCGGTACAAGATCTCGTAATTGTAGGTGGAAAGTTCGATTCTCCACCTCAAGATCTTGTCATTTTTGATTTTGCCCCTCTGCTTGTTGTTGAACATAAAAGCAACTGAACGCTGGTCAGTGAGCAGGGTAAATCGTTTTCCGGCCAGGTAGTGCCTCCAATGACACACAGCCTCCACAATAGCCTGGGCCTCCTTCTCGACCGCGGATTGTCTGGTCTCCGGGCCCTGGAGGGTTCGTGAGAAGAATGCCACAGGTCTCCCCGCCTGATTAAGGGTGGCGGCCAGAGCGAAGTCGGACGCATCGCTTTCCACCTGGAAGGGGATGGATTCGTCCACTGCGTGCATGGTGGCTTTGGCAATGTCCTCCTTGATACGGTGGAAGGCCGAGCGGGCCTCTGCCATCAGGGGAAAAGAGGTGGATTTGATCAGCGGACGGGCTTTGTCTGCATAGTAGGGGACCCACTGGGCGTAGTAGGAAAAAAACCCTAGGCACCTCTTCAGAGCTTTTAGGCAGTGGGGCAGTGGGAGTTCCATAAGGGGACGCATCCGGTCCGGGTCGGGACCGATGACCCCGTGTTCCACAACACAGCCAAGGATGGCGAGGCGGTCTGTGCGGAATATGCACTTCTCCTTGTTATATGTCAGGTTCAGGAGTTGGGCGGTGCGGGGGAATTTCTCGAGGTTTGCGTCATGGTCCTGCAAGTCATGGCCGCAGATGGTCACATTGTCTAGGTAAGGGAAAGTGGCCTGCAGCGCGTTTTGATCGACCATCCGGTCCATCTCCCTTTGGAAGACGGAGACCCCGTTGGTAACGCCAAAGGGAACCCTAAGGAAGTGATAGAGGCGGCCGTTTGCCTCAAAAGCAGTATACTGGCGGTCTTCGGGGCGGATGGGGAGCTGGTAGTACGCTGATTTCAGGTCAATGGTCGAAAAGACGCGGTACTGCGCGATCTGGTTGACCATGTCAGCTATGTGGGGGAGTGGGTAGGCGTCCAGCAGGGTGTAGCGGTTTATTGTTTGGCTGTAGTCGATGACCAGGCGTTGTTTCTCGCCGGTCTTAACGACCACAACCTGGGCTCGCCAGGGGCTGGAGCTGCCCTCAATAATCCCCTCCTTCAGGAGCCGCTCCACTTCGGTTTTGATGAAAACCCTGTCCCCGGCACTGTATCGCCTGCTCTTTGTGGCGATGGGCTTACAGTCGGGGGTGAGATTAGCAAACAGTGGGGGGGGGTGGGACTCTGAGTGTGGAGAGGTTGCATCTGGTGCGCGGCGGGCAATTTGGAGGCTGCTGGCTGCGGACTGTGAGTGGGGGGAGGGGGCCACCGTACGCCATCGTAACGCTTTTGAGGTGGCAATGGAAATCCAACCCCAGTAGAACGGCAGCGCAAAGTTGGGGCAGGACCAGGAGTTTAAAATTATTGAACACAGTCCCGTCTACTACTAGTGTCACCACGCAGTAGCCACCAATGTCCGCTGACTGGGACTCGACGGCCATAGAAATCCGCTGGTGTGCAGGCAGGACTGGGAGAGAGCAACGCCGCACTGTGTCGGGGTGGATGAAGCTCTCTGTGCTCCCGGAGTCAAAAAGGCAGTTTATTGCATGGCCGTTTACCTTAACGTCCATTTTGGACCGAGCTAGTTGGTGCGGTCTCGTTTGGTCCAGCGTAACAGAGGCCAGCGTAGAGGTCGGTGTGTCGCTGCGGGTATCAGATGGGGGGGGTTGGCGGCCTGCTGCGTCCCGGCTGGTGTCCAAGATGGCGGCGTCCATGATTCCCATGTGGCTGGAGTCGTCCAAGATGGCTGCTGCTGCGGTGGTTCGCACATGGCTGGGGAGGCCCAAGATGGCGGCCCGCACGCGGCGCTGTTGGGGGCCCAAGATGGCGGCTCGCACGGCCCACACGCGGCGCTGCTGGCGTTCGGGGTGGCTTTGGCCTTGCAGACGCTGGCGTAGTGTCCCTTTTTCCCGCAGCCCGAGCAGGTCGCATTCTTCGCCGGGCAGCGCGCTCTGGGGTGTTTGGCCTGGCCACAGAAGTAGCATTTCTGGCCTTGGGATACTGCTGTCTGGCTTTGGGACACTGCTGCGGTGGTTGGGCCGTTGTTGGGCTGTGGCTGGGGTGGCATGGTGCTATGGTGCTGTCCTTCCGTGTCCCAGGTTGTCGTTCCCCGTGGCGTCCACGGTGCAGAGGAGTAGGCATCCATGCCCCGGTAGGCTGCGTCCAGCGTTAGTGCGATTTCGGAGGCTTTGTCGAGGGTGAGGTCACTCTGCTCCAGCAGTCGCTGTCGGGTGTAGTTGGACTTGTGGCCCGCTACGAAGGCATCCCGGATCAGTTCCTCCGTGTACTTAGTGGACGTTACCGCCTTACACCCACAGGCCCGGCCAAGCACGGACAGTGCTTGGAGGTATTCCTCAGTCGGTTCCCCAGGTTGTTGCTTGCGACTCCCCAGGAGGTGCCTGGCGTAAACTTCGTTCACAGGGCGCGTGTACTGGGTCTTGAGGAGCTGGAGGGCGGCTGTGTACGAGGTCGCGTCCCGGATGACTGAGTACACTCGGTGGTTCACCTTGGAGATCAGGACAGACAGTTTGTTCGCATCCGTTACGACCGCAGTGGAGGCAATCAGGAATGCCTCGAAGCACATGAGCCAGTGAGCAAACTTGGTGGAAGCATCCGCTTCCCGACTGTTCAGGTCCAGGCATGCTGGTGTGAGGATCTTCTCCATTATAAAAAATTTAGTTAATAAAATTGATGCGCCATCAATTACTCAAAAGACTGAGGTTAAGCGAGTAACAACTAGGCTTTTATTAACTAAAGAATGAAGGTCTAGTCTCGAGTGGTCGACCCGTCCAGAATACTAAGGGACTGGGAGGTAGTCACTTATATACCTGGAATAGTGGGAGGAGTCAGCCGAGGCATGTCCAGACCTGTACCTAGTGGAATACACATACACATACAGACAGGTATAACAGTGGAAGACTCAGTCACCGGTGCGACGTTGCAGAGCTGCACAGGGAAAATTCCTGGTCGAATGGTATGTTGAGGCCCTGGAGGGCTAGGCCTGGAGTGTCCTTTTATTTCTCCCTCCGGCCTGGCTCGTCGGTTTTCCTGAGGGTGTCTTCTCCTTCGGCCTGGGTCGTCGATGATCTCCCGACAAAAGTACCCGGGCCACCCTCGTCGTCTTTCCGTTGTGGCCGAGCCTTGCCTGGCCGAACACCGACCACGCTGCCTTAACCGAAGAGTCCGTCCCGAAACGTGAATCTGAAGCGAAGCGCCGAAGCGTACTCCCAAGCGTTGAAGAAATGAAAACCGAAGTGAAGCCCTGATGGACCTTTCAATCCACAGTTATACCTTGTTGGGACAGTCTTATCTCCCGCCAAATCATAGTCCAGTCTTTGTAATATTTTTGGCGGGCAGAAATCTCTGCAGGGGCGCTTTGTCTTGTAACGGGAGCCGGTGATAGCTTAACTGGCCTTCCTGGCCGATAATGTCTTTTACTTTGTCACCGTAACTCGGTTCGTATATTGATCGGTCTGGAGATTGCCCTTGATGGCTGTTAAACGGTTTTTCCTTTGTACAGTAAATGGGTTTAAGTGTTCATTCAAAAGTCCGCCCATTTCTTGATGGGCCCCATCCTGTTACCTGAAACTGTCTTGTACTTAGAATCCAATTAATATGTATGCTCAGTTCCCTGAGTTTCGTTTTCCCGATACTGGCTTTCGCGGGCTTACTGTCCTCAATCCACAAGCCTGTCTGGCTTGCAGCAACAGAAAACAAATGGTCCCAGAAACTGATCACGAGGTCCGGCGGTCATTTTGTATACCCTTTTTATCAAAGGTTTTTCTGTACAAGCTTCTTTTGGTCAATAAAACTGTTTTATTAACCCTGTTTTGTTGCGTGATTAAATTACTGAAAATTTCGAATCTTACAATAGCCTGTTTTACACACCGGACAATTTTCTTTTAATTATGCAGAGTATAAAATGGGCAGCCGATTCACTATCATCCATTTTGCACTACCACTGAAAACCAAATTCATCCACTTAATGCCCTCTGAATTGGCCAAACATGTCACTAAGTTGTACAATCAATGGCTGTGCAGCAAGAGCTATGGTAGTTCAAAAAGGAAGGCCTGCTACCAGCTTCCCAGGGCAGCTAAGGACAAGCAATAAATTCAGCCCTGCTAGCTTTGCCCACACCCCGAGAACAAATAAAGATTTGCAACTACATCTATAAGATCTGCAGAACTGGGATTCTGCCAATTTCTGGAACAAGCATTGTGAGGCTTCACACAGCCAAAGCACATTTTTAAAAAAAGGAAAAGTCCTCTTGGGACAAATAGTCCTGCTCCATTTTTGGTTTGGGTTCCAAAAATGCTACTGTAGACCTGAAAATTTCCAAAGGGAAGGGGTAGATCCTTTTCTTGGTGTGGGGGAGTCAGTATGATTTGTACAGTATTAGCGATACTCAAGCAACATCCTATCAAATGTAGCACTGGAGAAATTAACTTGTCTAATTGTAAGCTGCTGGCAAATGGACCCTTCCAATACCAACACTGGGATAAATAGACCCTTCTAACGCCAAAACTTGTATTAAATGGACCCTTCCAACACAAACACTGGGATACATGGGTGCTTCCAAATCCAATGCTTGGGTTAAATAGACCCATCCAAAAGTAACACTGCAGTAAATAATCCCTTTAAAATCAAAATGAACCCTTCTAGCAGCGACATGAAGGAAAATCAACCCAACTAGCACAAAGTTAGGGAAAGAGAAAACTGTGAAGGATTTCAAGATTATGAAGGAAATTGGCTCAAACAAGTTGAACCCTACCAGCAGACTCCACTACTCGTTTTATTTTTAAATTGCTGGCAAAGCAGATATTTATTGCCCATCCTTCTTTGGTGGTCCTTCTTCTTGAACCGCTGCAGTCCGTGTGGTATTTTCTGTAGCAGTTTGATACAACTGAGCGGCTTGCTAGGCCATTTCAATGGGCAGTTAAGAATCAACCACATCAGTGTGGGACTGGAGTCACGTATGGACCAGAATGGGTGAGGACTGCAGGTTTCCTTCCCTATAAAACATTCAAGAACCAATTGGTTTTTACAACAATTGCTGTCACTTTTACTGATACCAGCTTTTTAAAACTGAATTCAAATTCTGTCATGGTAGTGATTTGAACTCACACTCTCTGGATTATTAGTCAGGACTTTGAAATACTAATCCAGTAACATAACCACTACACTACCATACCCAGATGTGGCATTATTTTAATATATAGAACAGGTGAGAGATTCTAACAGCAAGGGGTACAAGTACAAGATTAGGAAGTTAGGAGTAAAGAGGAATGTAAAGCAAAGCTTTTCTATCCAAATGGTAATATAATTTTGCTGTGTTACCGTGGAAGGTAATTGAAGGCAGACAGTATATATGAATGGGGTTGAGATTACTAGATGGTTTAACAGAGAGAAAAAAATGAGGGAAATGGTAGTAGGTGGGCAGGGAGGTAGGATTCTATTGGGCCTGATGGTTGTCTCCTTTACCTAAAAATTCTCACATTCAGCTTGCAAGAGGTCCACTTTGTGAATCCCCTCAGTTCTGCAGTCAGTCACCATCTTTTTCCAGAAGCCCTCCAAACCCAGTGTGAGTCAGATCACATTTAGTCTATGTACCCAAAAGATAGTACAAGTGACAAAAGCTGCCGATATCCTGGCATTGTTCTGGTACCTTACTGCAATATTAAATTTCCCTCTAACCAACCTCTCAAGGTCCATCTGTGAGTCTTGCAGAATTCCAATGATCTAATCAAATTTTGTCTGTCTCATCTCCCCCAGGCTTCTCACATGAGGTTATCTCTCTGGTCATCCATTCTTTTCAGTACTCTGTGTCTACCTTTCCTCAACCTCTCTTTCTGTTCTCTTCATCCCTCAGGCACCTTCTTCACTGCATCCTTACTAAGTCTCCTCTCACTGAAACCCTATCTTCCCTAGATTCTCCCAAAGCTCCCCATTGGCCTATCTTCCCAATTACTTCCCACCCCTAATACCCAGCCACCCTCTGTTCCTTCCTCAAGCCTCTAGCCTCTTTCTCTATTGCTAGCCTTTCTGAGCTTCCAATTCCCATTCCCTTCTCCTGTCTGGTCCTTGTTTCTGAACCATCCCCTCGAATGGGCAGAGTCCAAGGCAAGGAAGTTGGACACGCTCGGAAAGCCCTTTTCAAATATCCATTACTTTGTAGGAGGAAAAAAATATTCTTCTCGTCTTATTTGAGATTTGTTCATCTTAAAGTTGTATCTTTTAGTTTGGTGCTCACAATCTTTGCAGCCATTTTCAGTGCTCAGCAGATCCAAAGCACAACTGACGGACTAGCAATCAGCTCTGATAGGTCACGGTGAAGTCAGTTCATGGCGAGCTTGCATAAAACATGACAAAGGCACAAAACAGTTCATAAGCCTCAGTCGCCACACCCCGCCCCCCTCAATTGGTATGAATCATTCGATCATTGTTTTTTCATTGAGAATTCGTGTTACCCCACCTAAGAAAATGAAGGTCGCTGCGTAAAGTGAAATATTTAATGGCGCATTGTCACCTCCCTTTTAGAATCTCCTCAATGTGATTTAGAATACGAAGGAGCTTTGTACCTTGTAGTCTACAGATGTGATATTGCCTTGACAGCATTTGGTAATATTCCAGATAATACAAGCACACCACAATTTAACTCTGAGAACATGTTTAAAAGGGCCTTGTCTCCATGGTAAAGTGTCTTGTGAGACAATTTGAGGTTCAGGCAGTGATGTTCACAATATAAAAACCTAATGACTCAGTAGGTACGCTATCCCCAAGTGTATGACTGAGCTGTACAGGCCAGGAAGAGCTCAGGGCCAACTTCTAGTCTGCATTGAGTTAGCTGATCTGATTGATCTTGGCCGTGGGGTACCACAATTGGTCTCTGTGTTTCTGAGGAAGTTCTTGTAACTCAGTAACTGGAGATCCTCTGCTAAAAAGTATGCCTGTGATGTGTTTGGATCAAGGCCAGATCAGGCCTGACTGAGATGTCCCTCATGACTGAGTAGGATGCCAATACTTATTGGGGGTAGAAATTAGTCTGGGCCTGTTTGCGGCCCCTTCTCCCCAGGCACACACACTCACCGCTATTGCAACACTCACTTCCCCACACCTCACATCTTACACGCTGCATATGAAGTATTCGACTGTGACAGGTACATTCTCTAAACACCTTACAAAGATGTCACTAACTCACTCCTTTCTTGCAGGAGATCGCGCACAACTTGCAACAGGGGGCTGCCACTGGAGGAGGCTGAGGCCGCCTGCACACCCACTTCACTGTGGAGGAAAACGTGCTGGCCATCATGGGCAGGGCATTGTGAGTGGCAACGCTGGAGGTTTCTTCACACCTTTATCCTCTTTTTCCTTCTTGCTCCTATCTTACCCTACACACTCTGCTTGACAACATGCAGCTGCTTTCACCAGTTACGTATCTCTCTCTGTTCTCCCTTCGCACCAAAAGCTTACCCTTGTCCCTCGCTTTCATTTCAGGTGCTGAAAATGTAGACACACATCTGCCACTTCAGGAAGAGGAGGCCAGCCTTCCTGAAAATGTAGCAAGCACCAGCTCAGAGACTCGCACCACACATACTTTAGCGGGTAGGCTAGAGGAAGGGTCTTTACATGGTGAATCACAGACCACAAGTATTGAGGCACAGTCCCAGGAGAGTGGCCTTGGCTCCATGGGAGCGACATCTGCTGTCTTCTCACAGGATAACAGCATGCTTGCTCCCCTGCCAGCCTCTTTAGTGCCACACAGCCAGCTAGACTAGACTTCCACGGCCCACGCCGAGATGCTGTAGTCTACAGCCGGGCCCTTAAGGCTCAGAGCTGCTCGAGGTCACTCACCATGGCCATCTGGTGTCCTCAATGGAAGCTCAGCAGCCTTCCACCTGCCAATCTGTAGTCACTGGAGATACACTTCGTAGGAGCAGTAGGTAGGTAAATGAGTACAGAAGGCAGGCACTAAGGAGTTGCACACGGGTGATTCTTAATTATTTCTGTTAACTATTAATCACAAATTTAATTGAGTTGTTGGATACATTTTTCTTGCCCTGTATTTGTTGCTGATGTTAAAATTTGTAGTAAAGTGAGGGCAAGACTCATAAGGTTGGACTGAAGGAAGACAATTAGATGGCGATAGTAAAGATGGTGGTGATAAGGATTATGTGACTGTTGGTGTATTGGGAATGGGAGGGATGGTTCTAGAAAACATTCTTAGATGATCTGCTTTCTAAGGGCACTGGGATCTAGGGGCACTGGTGGTCGATGCTGCACCTGCTCTTCCTCTTCTTCGTGCTGCTCTTCTTCCTCCTCCTCCTGCTCTTCCTCCTCCTCCTGCTCTTCCTCCTCCTCCTGCTCCACCTCCTCCACTTCTTGCTGCCCAAGTGTTGGTAAGGCCCCTCATGATTGCAAAGTTATGCAGCATGCAGCAGATGACCACAAATCTGGATACCCGCTCAGGGTTGTACTGCAAAACTCCTCCCAAACGGTCCAGGCAGCAGAAGTGATACTAGAGCACCACAACTGTCTGTGGAATGACATTTCTGGTGGTAGCATGGTTCTCGTTGTAAGACACCTCTGCGGCTATGCCCGGTTTCCTGACAGGAGACATGAGCCACGTCTGATTATCGCCAAGAAGCCGGCCTGTGATCTGACGGCCTGGTTGGAATAAAGGCGCTACAGAGGATTGGCGCAGGATGAATAAACCATGGCTGCTGCCAGGAACCGGGCACCTAAAGTATTCTTCAACGATCCAGCATCACGATGTGATGGTTAACACTGTATTTAGTCTTCAAGAGACAGTCCAACCTCACAGAATTCCAGCCGACCACACTGTTTCCTCCTCAGGCTGAACCAGTTGTATTTCTAGCTGACTGCCAACTTTTTGCTGACTAAATGTAGCACATCTGAGCTAGACAGAATAATAAAATGATTAACAATACGTTACACTATATTTTTTCAGCTTAAACCTCTGCAACAGTGCAAGAGAAAATGCAACTAGTTTCTACATAATGGCCCTGAAATTAGGATCGGAAGCTTGCCGCGCGTGCAAGCCCCCGATGTGCACTTACCCGGCGCGCTGACATTTCAATCCTGGCCCGCATTGCATTTCCTCTCACTGGCCCGCTTGAGGTCCTGCCGCGCTGTGCGTGCGTGACCCAGCGGCGTACTTAGTGCGATGAGCCGGCTGGGATCACGTGAGCACAGGGCAACCAATGGGAGGTTGCAAAAGTTCATTCATGAGTTTGATAGTGAGAGCTGTCAAACTCATGAAAACTTCTGGCCCCAAAACACTACTTAAACTTGAAAGAAAATTAAAAAAAACTTGCACTACTTAAATGAACCATAAATAACTGTAAAAAACTATTTTAAACAATAATTTTAAAATTTGAAAAAAATTATTATATAAAATGTCGGGGCTAAAACTAAACTTACCTTACTGTAAATTCGTTAAAAATAATAAACCTGTGGAAAAAATTTTTATAAATTGTATTAATAGACCACTTACCTGTAAAACTAAGTACTTACGTGTGGTTTTTCAATGCGTAAAAACCGGAGGCCTTTACACATGTGCAACTCTCTAAAAATAAAGGAAATCCAAGTCGCACGCGCTGCCTGTGTAGTTGCACGCGTTCAGCCTCTTAACCCCTTGGGTCAGAGGAGAGGAAATGCCGGTTTTCCCCGCATGCGCTGTGCATGCTGAAAACCGGCAATTCCTCCGGGCACATGCGTGAGTACCCCGTCCGTACTTACGCGTTGGGAGAGGAATTACTGGGCCATTAAAAATATTCTTCAAGCAAAATTAATTTCCTGTGATTTTTCTTCAGTTTTCTTTTCCCGCCACATAAAAATTCAACTTAAAGGGGCCTTGCTGTCATGAATAAAAATTATTTGGGAAACTATCTACTTGTTTGGAAAAGAAGAGCGTTGCACATAGTTTTCAACATTGTCTCACCAGATGTGTAAAGAAAATAAAGTTAGATAAATTATGCTTGGAGTAAGGTTCCCTTCTAAAATAGGAATCAGACAGCCCTGGGTAATAATAATATTTATAAATAGGGAAACCGATTTGGAACGGGGCAATATCCTATGAGTTTCTAACCTTACCGTGTGTAGCTGGTCGGCTGCTTGAATAATGGAATTTTGCACAAAATGACTAAGAGACAGTGCAACTGTTGGCGTCTGCGTGTTAATAAATCACTTGCGGCCGGACATCATTCCCTTATTGACAAAGCATAACACAGACATCTAGTGGCAGTAAAGTGTACTGCACTATCATACTTTTTTTTATTAAAGGCATACTCCAAGCTACTTTTGGCTTGGCCTTTTAAAAAAAAACAAGAACTTACCTTTAATTAAATGAAAGTAGGCAAAGCCTCTGATCAGCATATTTGGTGAAAATATCCATCACACCAACAGCTTTACCAATAGTAAGGAGACTTACCAATTTCCCTTCTCGGCCCTGTGGATGAGGTGCAACCTGCTCTATCTTCACCCCATCATTGGTTACAGATCTTTCAACTGCATCATTGTTTGTCCAACCTTCAACCTCATCATTGTTTACATAACCTTCAACCCCATCATTATTTACATAACCTTCAACCCCATTATTGTTTGTCCAACCTTCAACCTCATCTTTGTTTACATAACCTTCAACCCCATCATTGTTTACATAACCATCAACCCCATCATTATTTACATAACCTTCAACCCCATTATTGTTTGTCCAACCTTCAACCCCATCATTGTTTACATAACCTTCAACCCATCATTGTTTACATAACCTTCAACCCCATTATTCTTTGTACAACCTTCAACCCATCATTGTTTACATAACCTTCAAACCCATCATTATTTACATAACCTTCAGCCCCATCATTGTTTGTACAACCTTCAACCCCATTATTGTTTGTACAACCTTCAACCCCATCATTGTTTACATAACCTTCAATCCATCAGTTTACATAACCTTCAACCCATCACTGTTTACATAACCTTCCATCCCATTATTATTGGCAGAACCTTCAACCCCGCTGCCCACTCTCCAGAACTCCCTCTCTAAACCCCTCCATCTCTCCACTTCTCTCTCCATCCACCTTTAAAAACCATCTCAAACCATTTTTGGCCAAGCTCAATGTCACCTCTCTTATGTCTCCCACCATGGCTCAGAATCCACTCTTTTATTTCATTTATTTTCTCTGCCCCTGTGTAAGACACATTGGGATGATTACTACATTAAAGATGTTTAGGAATTCAAGGTCTTGTGCTTGACCACCTGTTTGAAATTTGGGATGTATTAGGTGAGGAACTGTGGGTACAAACCTTTGCTCTACAATCTAGTGGCAAGTGGGACTGGCTGACTACAGCTCTATTCTCGTGACCATTCTTGGCAAAGAACTTGGATGATCAAGGCACCAGCTGCCTATAAAACTGTTTGATTCTGCTATTGCTTGTAGATTGATTCTGTAAGAGTTGCTACCATTTTGGCACCTCTCATCACCAAGTGTTCACACCCAAAATGGCCGACGGTTGGCATCATGGTGCTTTCTAGTCACCTCCCCACATTCCATTACCACAGCACTGAGGAAGTGACTACAAAGTGCCATCACATCAAATGACACACTTGGAGTGTGGATGCTCAAGTGAAATGACTTAGCAAATGGTTGTAATCATCACAAGCTCAGTCCATTTGCCTTGGACTTAAAAAATCAATTACAAGACACAACCTGTATGACTTGTTTTTCACTCTAGTGCTCGTGAGTTATATCATGTTGCACCACTTAATTGGTTTTAGTTTCAAGGCTTCCCAACATACGCATCAACAACAAGAATTTTAACTTGCAAGCCAAATAAGTTTGGAAATTCAGTGTTTGTCGATTGTCTACTTTTCCGAGGGAAGCTGAAGGCAAGGCCACCAATGGTGGAGCGATTAAAATTGGGGATGTGCAAGAGGTTCTGATTCAATCTCAAGGGGCTGTTGATTTTTCCACCCCAAATTTTGCCCCTTTTCCCACTTCCTCTCCTAAAGGTGCTGCCTTACTGGAGTACAGTTTAACAGAAATGGTAACATAGTGGTTATGTTACTGAACTAGTAATGCAGAGGCCTAGACTAATGATCCAGAAACATGAGTTCAGATTCCACGGCAACTGTAAAATTTAAATTCAGTTATTTAAATAAATCTGGAATAGCAAGCTAGTATCAATAATAGTGACCATGAAATTGTCATAAAAACCCATCTGGTTCACTAATGTCCTTCAGGGAAGGAAATCTGCCATCCTTACCTGGTCTGGCCTCTATGTGACTCTAGGCCCACAGCAATGTGGTTGACTCTTAACTGCCCTCTGAAATGGCCTAGCAGGCCACTCAGTTGTACCAAACTGCTACAAAGTATTACAGCACTGGGGGGGAGGGTTCAGGTGAAGGGAAATTTAGAAAGTCAAAGAGAAATGAGAAGGTAAGAGTGCAGGGTAGCGATAGGGGCAATGATACCAGAGTGTGACAGGAGGAGACAGAGTGTACGAACATAAGTGTGCACCAGCAAATAGAGTCAGGGTAGGGAAAAATAGTAAAAAGACAAAATGAAAGGCTCTTTATCTGAATGCATGCAGCATTCATTACAAGATAGATGAGTTGACGGCACAAATAGAAATAAATGGGTATGATCTGATAGCCATTACAGAGATGTGGTTGCAAGGTGACCAAGGCTGGGAACTGAATATTCAGGGGTATTTGACATTTTGGAAGGATAGGCAGAAAGGAAAAGTAGGTGGGGTAGCTCTGTTAATAAAGGATTAGTTTAGAGCAGCAGTAAGAAATGATATTGGCTCAGATGATCAAGGTGTAGAATCAGTTTGGGTGGAGTTAAGAAATAATAAGGGAAAGAAGCCACTGGTGGGAGTAGTCTATATGCCCCCTAACTGTGGCTACACTGTAGGACATAGCATAAATCAAGAAATAATAGGGGCTTGTAAGAAAGGTACTGCGATAATCATGGGCGATTTTAATCTTCATATAGATTGGACAAATCAAATTGGCAAGGATAGCCTTGAGGACGAGTTCATAGAATGTATTCGGGATGGTTTCTTAGAACAATACGTTGTGGAACCAACCAGGGAGCAGGCTATTTTAAATCTGTTAATGCGTAATGAGACAGGATTAATTAATGATCTCATAGTAAAGGATCTTCTAGGGAAGAGTGATCATAGCATAATAGAATTTCAAATTCAGTTTGAGGGTGAGAAACTTGAGTCTGAAGCTAGTGTCCTAAACTTAAATAAAGGCAATTGCAAAGGTATGAAGACAGAGTTGGCTAAATTGGGCTGGGGAAATAGATTAAAAGGTAAGATGGTAGCTACGCAGTGGCAGACATTTAAGTAGATATTTTGTAACTCTCAGCAAAGGTTTATTCCAGTGAGAAAGAAAGACTAAGAAAAGGATGAACCATCCATGGCTAACTAAGGAAGTTAAACATGGTATCAAATTGAAAGAAAAGGCATACAATGTTGCAAAGATTAGTGGTAGGCCAGAGGATTGGGAATATTTTTAGAAACCAGCAAAGGATGACTAAAAAAAAATAGAGGGAGAAGGTAGATTATGAAAGTAAACTAGCAAAAAATATAAAAACAGACAGTAAGAGCTTCTACAGGTATATAAAAAGGAAGAGAGTAGCTAAAGTAAATGTTGGTCCCTCAGAGGATGAGACTGGGGAATTAATAATGGGAAACAGGGAAATGGCAGAGACTTTGAACAAATATTTTGTATCAGTCTTCACGGTAGAAGACACTAAAAGCATCCCAATAATAATTGATAATCAAGGGGCTATAGGGAGGGAGGAACTTAAAACAATGAGTATCACCAGAGAAAAAGTACTAGGCAAACTAAAGGCCGACAAGTCCCCTGGACCTGATGGCCTACATCCTAGGGTCTTAAAAGAAGAGGCTGCAGAGATAGTGGATGCGTTGGTTGTAATCTACCAAAATTCCCTGGATTCTGGAGAGGTCCCAGTGGATTGGAAAACCACAAATGTAACTCCCCTATTCAAGAAAGGAGGGAGACAGAAAGCAGGAAACTATAGGCCAGTTAGCCTAACATCTGTCATTGGGAAAATGCTGGAATCCATTATTAAAGAAGTAATAATGGGACATTTAGAAAATCATAATACAATCAAACAGAGTCAACATGGTTTTATGAAAGGGAAATCGTGTTTGACAAATTTACTAGAGTTCTTTGAGGATGTAACAAGCAGGGTGAATAAAGGGGAACCAGTAGATGTAGTGTATTTGGATTTTCAGAAAGCTTTTGATAAGGTGCCACATAAAAGGTTACTGCACAAGATAAGAGCTCACGGGTTTTGGGGTAATATATTAGCATGGATAGAGGATTGGCTAACTAACAGAAAACAAAGAGTTGGGATAAATGGGTCATTTTCAGGTTGTCAAACTGTAACTAGTGGAGTGCCACAGGGATCAGTGCTGGAGCCTCAACTATTTACAATTTATATTAATGACTTGGATGAAGGAACCGTGTGTACTGTAGCCAAATTTGCTGATGATACAAAGATAGGTGGGAAAGCAAGTTGTGAGGAGGACACAAAAGGTCTGCCAAGGGATATAGATAGGTTAAGTGAGCGGGAAAAAAATTGGCAGATGGAGTGTAATGTGGGAAAATGTGAGGTTATCCACTTTGGTAGGAAAAAATAAAAAAGCAAATTATTATTTAAATGGAGAGAGACTACAAAATGCTGCAGTACAGAGGGATCTGCGGGTCCTCGTACATGAAACACAAAAGGTTAGCATGCAGGTACAGCAAGTAATTAGGAAGGCAAATGGAATGTTGGCCTTTATTGCAAGGGGGATGGAGTATAAAAATAGGGAAGTCTTGCTACAACTGTATGGGGTGCTGGTGAAACCACACCTGGAGTACTGCGTGCAGTTTTGGTCTCCTTATTTAAGGAGGGATATATTTGGATTGAAGGCAGTTCAGAGAAGGTTCACTAGGTTAATTCCTGAGATAAAGGGGTTGTCTTATGAAGAAAGGTTGAGCAGATTGGACCTATACTCATTGGAGTTTAGAAGAATGAGAGGTGATCTTATTGAAACATATAAGATTCTGAGGGGGCTTGACAGGGTAGATCCAGGGAGGATGTTTCCCCTCATGGGGGAATCTAGAACTAGGGGGCATAGTTTCAGGATAAGGGGTCGCCCATTTAAAACGGAGATGAGGAGGAATTTCTTCTCTCAGAGGGTCATAGAGTCATAACGGCACAGAAGGAGGCCATTTGGCCCATCGAGTCCGTGTTGGCTCTCTGTAGAGCAATCCAGTCAGTCCCATTCCCCCGCTCTATCCCTGTAGCCCTGCAAGTTTATTTCCCTCAAGTGCCTATCCAGTCTCCCCTTGAAAACATTGAGTGTCTCCGCTTCAACCACTTCCGTCAGCAGCGAATTCCAGGTCATCACCACTCGCTGTGTAAAAAAGTTTTTTCTCACATCCCCCTGTATCTCTTGCCCAAAACCGTAAATCTGTGTCCCCTAGTCCTTGTACCATCAACTAGTGGGGACAGCCTTTCCCCATCTAGCCTATCCAAACCCGTCATAATTTTGTACGCCTCTATCAAATCACCCCTCAATCTCCTTTGCTCTAATGAAAACAAATCCAGCTTCTCCAACCTGTCCTTGTAGCTAAGATCCCCCATCCCCGGAACCATTCTAGTAAATCTCCTCTGCACCCTCTCAAGGGCCTTCACATCCTTACTAAAGTGTGGTGACTACAACGGGATGCAATACTCCAGTTGTGGCCTAACCAGCGCTTTATAAAGGTTCAACATAACTTCTCTACTTTTGTACTCAATACCTCTAATTATGAAGCCCAAGATCCCATATGCTTTGTTAACCACTCTCTCAATATGTCCTGCTACCTTCAGGGACCTATGCACATTAACTCCCAGGTCCCTCTGTCCCTGCACACTCTTTAAAACTGTGTCATTAAGTGTATATTGCCTCTCCCTGTTCCTTCTGCCAAAATGCATCACCTCACACTTCTCTGTATTAAATTCCATCTGCCACTTGTCTGCCCATTCTGCTAGCCTTTCTATGTCCTGTTGCAGTCGATTGGTATCATCCACACTGTTTGCCACACTCCCAAGTTTGGTGTCATCGGCAAATTTAGAAATTCTACTCTGTATTCCAATATCCAGGTCAATTATATATGTATCAAAAAAAGCAGTGGCCCCAGCACTGACCCTTGGGGAACACCACTGTCTACCATCCTCCAGTCTGAAATACAGCCATTTACCACAACTCGCTGTTTTCTGTCCTTAAGCCAATTCCTTATCCATGCTGCCACTGACCCACCTATTCCAAGAGCCTCAATTTTGTTAACCAGCCTTCTATGTGGTACTTTGTCAAACGCCTTCTGAAAATCCATGTAGACAACATCCATTGAATTCCCTTCATCAATCCTCTCTGTTACTTCATCAAAAAATTCAATTAGATTAGTCAAACATGATCTGCCTTTTACAAATCCATGTTGGCTCTCCTTAATTAGCTTAAAACTCTCCAAGTGCCCGTTAATTTTTTCCTTGATTATTGTTTCTAAAACTTTACCCACCACTGATGTTAAACTGACCAGCCTGTAGTTACAGGAAACTCTTGATTTACCGGCACCTAATAAGCCGGAAATCTCTGTTAACCGGCAAAATGCAGGAGTAGGTTCAGGTAAGTTTTACTTCATATTTGTGGCCGTTCCTGGATCTGTGGCCGTGTAACCGGGGTTCCTGCACCTGTTGCTATGCAACAGGGACGCCTGGATCTGTGGCTGGGGTTCCTGCACCTGTTGCTATGCAACAGGGATGCCCGGATCTGTGCCCGTGTACGGGGCTCTCGTACCTTTTACTATACCTCTCTGTAATCCGGACTTTTTCATAAACTGGCACCACGCCGGTCCCGTCGGTGCCGGATTAAAAAAGAGTTTCCTGTACTAGGATTGTCCTTACACCCTTTCTTGAACAATGGTGTCACATTTGCCACTTTCGGGTCATGAATCTTTGGAATTCTCTACCCCAGAGAGCTGTGGAGGCGAAATCATTGAATATATTCAAGATGGAGGTAGACATATATTTGAGCTATAGGGGAGTCAAGGGTTATGGGGAGCGGGCGGGAAAGTGGAGTTGAGGCCAAGATCAGATCAGCCATGATCTTATTGAATGGCGGGGCAGGCTCGAGGGGCCGAATGGCCTACTCCTGTTCTTATTTTTTATGTTCTTATGTTCCAGCACTGCGGGAGTACCTTCATCTCATGGACTGCAGCAGTTCAAGGTGGCGGCTCACCACCATCTTCTCAAGGGCAATTAGGCATGGGCAATAAATGCTGGCCTTGCCAGCGATGCCCACATTCAATGTCCGCTGGCCATTAGACCCGAGTGGGCATTACATCCAATCCACGTCTATCTTTTTTCCAGGAGGTGTCACTGGATGGTGATCAGGAATGGGAAGCTTGACTGTCTGGCCCAGCAGGCTGTGGCCAGTTGTAGCACTTCCATCACTGCAGCAGCTGAGAGCAACTGAGTCAGCATGGACCGCCGATGGAACCTGGTTCCTTCCTGTTATCATAGTCCAGAAGCATACCGAATGATTCATTATACCAACTGAGCCATTGGGTCTCTTGATAATTTAGAACAGTCAACAACAACAACTTTGTATTTATATAGCACCTTTAATGTAGTAAAACGTCCCAAGGAGCGTTATCAAGCAAAATTTGACACAGAGCCACATAAGATATTAGGGCTTGGTCAAAGAGGTAGGTTTTAAGGAGCGTCTTAAAGGAGGAGAGAGAGAGGTAGAGAGGTTTAGGAAGGTGTAGGCCCATGACAGCTGAAGCCACGGCCGCCAATGGTGGAGCAATTAAAATCGGGGATGCGCAAGAGGCCAGAATTGGAGGAGTGCAGAGGTCTGAGAGAGAGAGTCCTGACAACATGAAAGATCCCAGGGTAGATTTTCCTCTTGGCTATGCCTGGGGGAAGATCAGTTTCCAGGCACCAGGAAATAAATGCAGAGACCTGTTACATCAGATCACCGCCTCACTACACTGCCCTGGGATTTCTGTGAGAAGGGGGCTGGGACTTCCTTGGTGACGGGTTTCCAATATGGGTGGTAGTGGACCTGTGCTTACAGTAGGTGTAGGCCTATGTAAACTTGTAGGTGAGGCAGGAGGGGGCATTCCTGGCCTTCTGCCTCACCTTCTTCTTTGTCTGCCTGCGGAGTGCCTAACTAAAGGGTATGTAGGATTTTCTTGGAGCACCCAGTGGCTACAATTAATTGAATATTTTTGCTCCGCCGCCACCAAGCATGACCTTTGCGCCTCATGGCCTTTAGTTGCTGCTGCCCCTGATGCCAACAGCCATGAGTTCAGTTGCAGGTCTCTGAGGTCTATGACTGCGCTCCAACCCACTTTCTTAGTGCAAGGCCTTGCAATTGTGGTTGGGAGAGCGAGAGGGCGCGTGGCACATGCAAAGGGCCTGGGCCAGAAAATGTGTAAGCACTGCAGGAAACTTTTTTTTATCCGACACCGACGGGACCAATGTGGTGCCGGTCCATCAAAAATTCCGGATAACCGAAAGCTATAGTAAAGGATACGGAGAGATGAGAGCTCCGTATAAAGCAACAAACCCTGTTGCTTAGCAACAGGTTCAGAACAATGGCCACAAGTTCCAAGCGTCTCTGTAGCTTAGCAACAGCTGCAGCCACACCCTTGCACAGCAACAGATCGAGGAAGGCAAGTACAACATGAAGTAAAACTTACCTGAACCTACTCCTGAATTTTGCTGGTTAACCGAGATTTCCGGTTAGATAGGTGCCGGTAAATCGAAAGTTTCCTGTATGTAGGACACCAGAGAGTTCCGATTAGAAGCATTTGGGCCTTTGATTCCACCCCAAGTTGAGACTGTAAAGAAGCGGTGGCTATGAATAGGAACATTCGTTTATAGGGGACATTGTGCCAGGTACTAGCTAATTCCCACAGTGCTTAAATCAGTGCGGATGGGGCTGACTTAATGGGGGGACAACTTGATAAATGTGTTCATTTTATTTCCAAAACCAAATTGTCCCAATTAACCAAACTTCAATGCATTACCTCAGGCAATGTCAACACTATGTTCTCTCATGCAACTAATTTAATGGAGAGAGCAAGGCTCATTTGTCAAGTTCCTTTCTCTTAACTCCCTCCCCCATTCAAAAACTGCCCCTTGGGAATATTGCACCTTACCTGTGTGCTGGATTTCAGCTGTTCGGTGCCTGCTCTTTGCAAAGAGTTGTTGCTTACAGGTAAATAGAGTTTTGCAGACTGTTTTTAAAAAAATGAATTGCACCTCTGTTACAACACAGCTGACCACAGCTCCTGTTACAGCTCTGTGATGTTCAAGAAATGAGTCTAACTGGAACTGGTGCCTGCTCACAGAGCAAGAGGCCCACGTGACAGGCAGGCCTCCCAGCTAGACATCCCACAATGAAAGTACAGAGTGTTCAGTAGATTTCATTCCCTTGACACGGTGCCCAGTGACTTCTCCCAGTTTACATCCTAGCAACCAGTCCCAGTCATTTGAATTTTCATGCATCACTATGTCTATAATGATGTCACAGTTGCTATGGTAACTATCTGCTGGAGGAACTATGACACTTCTGCTGCTAAGTAACTGGGGAATCTGGCATGCTTGAAGTCATTCAGGCAAATATCTGAGTGATCAGTAATTCAGCTCACATCCACGTGCTGTGTGCAGTCTTTCTCTTTGCTGATTCTGAGTTTTTTTTTAAAGAAACTGTACTCAGGGCGAGTGCAGTTGCAGGCGTGCAAGGGCACAACAGATTTCTACTCTGCTGCGATAAGGAAATCTTCTCAGACAGAGAAAGAACGTGCATTTAAATAGCGCCTTCCTTGACCTCAGGATGTCTCAAAGCGATTTACAGCCGGTGAAGCACTATTTGGAGTGTAGTCACTGTTTTAATGTAAGAAACCCAGCAGCAAATTTGCACACAGCAAGGTCCCACAAATAGCCGTGAGAAAATAACCAGATAATCTCTTTTAGTGATGTTGATTGAGGGATAAATATAAAATATAAATATTGGCCGGAGAAGAACTCCCTTCTTCGAAATGGGGCCGTGAGATTTTTTACGTCCACCTGACAGGGCAGATAGGGCCTCGATTTACCATCTCATCCAAAAGACAACACCTCTGACAGTGCAGCACTTCACCAGTACTTCATTGGCGTGTCAGCCTAGATTTTGTGCTCAAGTCTCTGGAGTGAGACTTGAACCCACGAGCTCTGACTCAGGTGAGAGTGCTATCACTGAGCCACGACTGACTTCTGTGTGCACTGTATATGGTAGACTAAATGACACTCAACGGGCAGCCTGTGCTAACACATATTTGTACTGCAGAGCTGAGACAGAAGAGTGCTCTTGACTGTTGTCTCCCCTTCGTCCTCAGCTGAAGGCATTGATTTCCGCTAGGGTACGGATTGACAGGTGCAGTCACCTAACTGTCCCTCTGCCCTGGTACTTTGTCCACTGGTCCATTCTTCAAGTCTAAACATTAACAGTGGCTATGGGGAATATATGTCCAATCCAATCCTTATCCCATATCTGCACACGTACTTTTCTATCAGCCGCTCCTGGATGGTGATTAGGAGCGGGCTGGTTATCAAGAGGTGGGCAAAATTATGAGGGGTTTTAATAAAGTAGAATCTTAGAACCATAGAATGAAACAGCACAGAAGGAGCCATTCGGCCGATGATACCCATGCTGGCTTTTTGAAGCAGCTATCCAATTAGCCCTACTCCCCTGCTCTTTCCCCATAGCCCAGAAAATGTTTCTTTTTCAAATATTTAACCTATTCCCTTTTGAAAGTTATTACTGAATCTGCTTCCACCACCCTTTCAGTCACTGCATTCTGGATCACAACAACTCGCTGCATAAATTTTTTCCCCTCATGCTGCCTCTGGTTCTTTTGCCAATTGCTTTAAATCTGTGTTCTCTGGTTACTGACCCTTCTACCACTATACCCTTGTACTTCTTGCAATTTAGTATACTGTATTCACTGCTCATGATGCAGTCTCCTCTACACTGGGGAGACCAAACGCAGATTGGGTGACCGCTTTATGGAACACCTCCGTTCAGTCCGTAAGTGTGACCCCGAGCTTCCGGTTGCCAGTCACTTTAATTCTCCCCTCCACTCCCACTCTGACCTCTCTGTCCTCGGCCTCTTACACTGTTCTAACGAAGCCCAATGCAAGCTTGAGGAACAACACCTCATCTTTCGATTAGGCACTTTACAGCCTCCTGGACTCAACATTGAGTTCAACAATTTCAGGCCATAACCTCTGTCCCTATTTTTTCACATGGCAGCTGTTGATGTTTCTGCCATTCCCATTTACACCACTTCTAAACTCATCTTTTGGTTCTTTACTTGTCCCATTACCATCTCCTTTTGCTTTGTACTATCATACAGAATCACAGAATCACAGAAACCCCACAGTGCAGATAGAGGCCATTTCGGCCCATCGAGCCTGCACCGACACATATCCCACCCGATCCCCGTAACCCCTACACCAACACATATCCCACCCTATCCCCGTAACCCCACGTATTTAATCCCCCTAACACTAAGGGTCAATTTATCATAGCCAATCAACCTAGCCCGCACATCTTTGGACTGTGGGAGGAAACCGGAGCACCCGGAGGAAACCCACGCAAACACGGGGAGAATGTGCAAACTCCACACAGACAGTCACCCGAGGCCGGATTCGAACCCGGGTCCCTGGCGCTGTGAGGCAACAGTGCTAACCACTATGCCACCGTGCTGCCCCTTATTGTCCTTTTGTCATTTACTCTCTCCTGCCTTCCATTCTGCCACAGACCTTCCCTTTTGTTCTTTCCACCCCTCCCACCTTTCCCTGCCCCTGCACTTGCTTAAAACCTGTTACATCTCTAACTTTTTCCAGTTCTGACGAAAGGTCAGCGACCTGAAACATTAACTCTGAGTATTTCCAGCATTTTCTGTTTTTATTTCTTCTACCACTGGAAATAGTTTCACCTTATTTACTGTATTAAAACCCTTCAAGATTTTGAACACCTCTATCAAATCTCCCCATCACCTCTCTGCTCTAAGGAGAACAACCTCAGTTTCTCTAGTCGCGCCACGTAACTGAATTCTTTCATCCCTGGCACCATTCTAGTAAATCCCCTCTGCACCCTCTCCAAGGCCTTGACATCCTTCCTGAGGTGGTGTGGTGTCCAAGATTGTGAAGGGGTTGGATCGGGTGGATGCGGGGAGGATGTTCCCGATGATGGGTGAAACTAGAACTAGGGGGCATAGTCTTAGAATAAGGGGCTGCTCTTTCAAAACTGAGATGAGGAGGAACTACTTCACTCAGAGGGTGGTAGGTCCATGGAATATGCTGCCCCAAAAAGCTGTAGAAGCTACATCATTACATACATTTAAAACAGAAATAGACAGTTTCCTAGAAGTAAAGGGAATTAAGGGGTATGGGGAGCAGGCAGGAATTTGGACATGAGTCTAGGTTCGGATCGGACATGGCCCTGTGGGTAGCGGAGCGGGCCCAGGGGCCGTGTAGCCTGATCCTGCTCCTATTTCGTGTGTCTAATTCTGTTAGATTCAGGAGATGGTTCTGTGATAGTAGATTGGCAGTTAGGATCAGATCAGCCATGATCTTATTGAATGGCGGAACAGGCTCGAGGGGCCGATTGGCCTACTCCTGCTCCTATTTCTTATGTTCTTATGTTCTTATGTTCAATACAGCTGACGTCTAACCAGTATTTTATAAAGGGTTACATAGTATTTACAACACAGAAACAGGCCATTTGGCCCAACAGGTCTATGCTGGTGTTTATGCTCCACATGAGCCTCCTCCCACCCTACTTCACCTAATGCCATCAACATATCCTTCTATTTTGTTCTCACTCATGTTTTTATCTAGCTTCCCCTTAAATACATCTATGCTAGTTGCCTCAACCACACCTTGTGGTAATGTGTTCCATAGTCTAACCACTCTCTGAGTAAAGAAGTTTCTCTTAAATGCTCTATTGGATTTATTAGTGACTATCTTATATTTATGGCACCTAGTTCTGGTCTTCCCCACATGTGGAAACATCTTCTCTATGTCTACCCTATCAAACCCTTTCATAATATTAAAGACCTCTATCAAGTCACCCCTCTGTTAAATCCGTGAATCTTGATGTATGGTGTCCTTCAAGAAATAGACAGAGACTGCAGAGGAACAATCAACAGGTGTTTACTGGATGAGGGTTACTCTAAACTAACAGTACAGATCCCTACTCAGGGTTTATATACAGGTGTAGTCACTGCCGGTACTACAGTATACAGGAGCTGTAAAAAGTAGTTCTCCCCTTAAAGGTACATACACTACAATTCTTCCCCTTTTAGATTAACAGTACCATAACATTCATTTAACAGTTAACACTTTTAACATGCAACATTAACTGAAAATAGTCCATTTATAAATTCAGTCTTTGGGGCGGCTTCCTGATCCTTTCTGGATAGCACCTTTCCTGAGTGTCTTGCTCTTGGTGCGGAGGCGATTCTGCCCCCCTGTCATCGGTTGGTTCATCAGCTTCCAATGCTACTGTTTCTGGGGTAGATGCTACCTGTATGTCGGGTTCATCACCAGGTACGCGAGACATGGGGTTGACTCGTTCCTGTGACGCTAGGATCTGGTCGACATGGCGTCTCACAATGTTCTCCCCAACAACCACTGTGTATATTAGTGGCCCCTGCCGTGTGCATAACGTTCCTGGTTGCCATTTCTCTGTTCGGCAGTTGTGGGCCAAGACTGGTTGCCCTACATTGAAGCTCCTTGTCGGCTTCTCATTGATGTGCTGGAATTGCTTATTCTCAACATTTCTTCGCACATTTGGTCTGAGCAAATCCAGACGAGATCTCAACCTTCGGTTAAAGAACATCATGGCCGGGGTCTGGTTGGTAACTGCATGTGTCGCATTTCTGTAGGCTAACAGGAAATTGTCCACCTTATGCTGCAGTGGAATGTCGTCATCGCACATGGCCCTTACTGCCTTTTTAAAGGTTTGTATGAACTTCTCAGCCAATCCATTTGTGGCTGGATGATACGGGGCGGATGTGTAATGCCTTACCCCATTCCTTCTCATAAATTTCCGAAACTCTTCGGACACAAACTGTGGTCCGTTATCAGAGCAAATCTGCTCTGGCAAGCTGTTCCTGGCAAATATGGTCTGTAGGATTGCAATCGTTTTTGTGTGGTGGTGGAGGACATTTTGATTACCTCAGGCCATTTCGAGTGCGCATCCACGGCTATTAAGCACATTGAGTCCATGAATGGACCAGCAAAATCAATATGCTCCCATTGCCATGGAGAGGAGGGCCACTCCCATGGGTGTAGAGGGGCATATGGTGGTGCATTTTGGACCTTCTGGCATCCTGAGCAGCTCTTTGTCAGGTCCTCGATTTGCTGATCGATCCCCGGCCACCACACATAAGCCCTAGCAAGGCTTTTCACCCCTCCCAGATGGCCTTCGTGAAGCTCATTGAGCACTCTCTCCCTTAACTTGGGTGGAATTACCACTCGGGATCCACACATCAAGGTCATAGAATCATAGAATCATAGAGATAGGAACAGGAGTAGGCCATTCGGCCCTTCGAGCCTGCTCCGCCATTCAATGAGATCATGGCTGATCTTCGTCTGAGATCATAGCTGATCTTACCAGTTCAGTACCCCGTCCCCGCCTTTTCTCCGTAACCCTTAATCCCCTTAGCCTTCAGAAATATATCCAATTCTCTCTTGAAAATATTTATTGAATTAGCCTTCACAGCCCTCTGTGGCAGGGAATTCCACAGGCTCACCACTCTTTGAGTGAAGAAATTCTTCCTCATCTCTGTTTTAAATGATTTGCCCGCTATTTTTAGACTGTGGCCCCTGGTTCTGTGCTCCCCGGCCATTGGAAACATTCTCTCTGAATTCAGCCTGTCCAGGCCTGCCATAATTTTATATGTTTCGATGAGATCCCCTCTCAATCTTCTAAACTCCAGTGAGTACAAGCCCAAACTATTTAATCTCTCTTCGTAGGTCATTCCCGCCATTCCAGGTATCAGCCTGGTGAATCGCCGTTGCACTCTTTCCATGGCAAGAACATCCTTCCGCAGATGGGGCGACCAAAACTGTACACAATACTCCAGATGCGGTCTCACCAGCACCTTGTACAGCTGTAGTAAGGTATCCCTATTCCTATACTCGAACCCCCTTGATATGAAGGCCAACATACCATTTGCCTTCTTAATCGCCTGTTGCACCTGCATGCTCTCCTTCAGTGACTGGTGCACAAGAACACCCAGGTCCCTCTGCACTTCCCCATCTCCCAATCTATTGCCATTTAGATAATAATCTACCCTCCTGTTTTTACCCCCAAAGTGGATAACCTCGCATTTATCCACATTATAGTGCATCTGCCACGTATCCGCCCATTCCCCCAACCTGTCCAAATCACACTGTAGCCTCCTGACATCCTCATCAGAGCCCACCCCTCCTCCTAGTTTAGTGTCGTCAGCGAATTTGGAAATATTGCATCCAATTCCCTGATCCAGATCATTTATATATATTGTGAACAGCTGGGGTCCCAGGACAGATCCTTGCGGCACCCCGCTGGTCACTGCCTGCCACTCCGAAAACGAGCCGTTTATTCCAACTCTCTGTTTTCTATCCGCCAGCCAGTTCTCTATCCACGTTAATACTTTGCCCCCAATCCCATGAGCCTTAATTTTGCATGATAATCTTTTGTGTGGAACCTTATCGAAGGCTTTCTGGAAGTCAAGGTACACCACATCCACTGGCTCTCCCCCATCTATTCTACCAGTTACCTCCTCAAAAAATTCCAGCAGATTAGTCAAACACGATTTACCCTTTGTAAATCCATGTTGACTCTGTCCGATCCTTTCCCCATTTGTCAAGTGCTCCGCTATTTTATCCTTAATAATGGACTCTAGCATTTTGCCCACAACCGATGTAAGGCTTACTGGTCTATAATTCCCTGCTTTCTCTCTACCCCCCTTTTTAAATATCGGGGTAACATTAGCTACCCTCCAATCCACGGGTACTGTTCCCGAGTCAATGGAGTTCCGGAAGATGATCCTTAGAGCATCTGCTATCTCCAGGGCCACCTCCTTAAGTACCCTAGGATGTAGTTTATCAGGCCCTGGGGATTTGTCGGCCTTCAGTCCCCTCAACTTACCCAACACCATATCCCTAGAGATACTAATTTCTGTCAGCTCCTCCCTCTCATTAGTCCCTATGTTTGCCGATATTCCTGGGAGGTTATTTGTGTCCTCCTTTGTGAATACAGAACCAAAGTATGAGTTTAATTGGTCTGCCATTTCCTTATTCTCCATTATATATTCTCCCGAATCGGACTGCAAGGGACCGACTTGGGATTTTACCAGTCTTTTCCTCCTGATATACCGATAAAAGCTTTTGCAGTCTGTCTTTATGTTTGCTGCAAGTTTACTTTCGTATTCTATTTTCCCCTTCCTGATTAATCCCTTTGTCCTCTTTTGCTGTATCCTGTACTGCCCCCAATCTTCCGGTCTGGTGCTTTTTTTTGCCAGTTGATATGCCCTTTTTTTTGATTTTATGCTGTCCCTAATTTCCCTCGTTATCCACGGTTGAGTCACCTTTTTAGGTTTATTTTTATGCCAAACCGGTATAAACATGTTCTGGAATTCTTCCATTCTATCTTTGAATGCTTGCCATTGTCTATCCACTGTCAATCCCCCCAGAAACACCACCCAATCAATCTTACCCAATTCCCGTCTCATACCCTCGTAATTCCCTTTATTTAAGTTCTGGACCTTAGTCTCTGATTCAATTTCCTCACTCTCCATCTCGACTGAGAGCTCGATCATATTATGATCGCTCTGACCCAAGGGGCCTCGTACAAGAAGATTGCTGATAAGTCCCTTCTCATTGCACAATACCCAGTCTAAAATGGCCTGATCTCGAGTCGGCTCCTCGACATATTGGTCCAGATAACCGTCCCGAAAACATTCCAGGAATTCCTCCTCCTCAGAATTTTTACTAATTTGGGTAGTCCAATCAATATGTAAATTAAAGTCACCCATGATGACAGCTGTGCTCTTATCGCACGCTTCTCTAATTTCCCTTTTTATGCCTTCCCTCACCTCCATATTACTATTTGGAGGCCTATATATCACACCCACTAACGTTTTCCTCCCCTTGCTATTTCTCATTTCTACCCATACAGATTCCGTTTCATCCGAGTTAATATCCTTCCTTTCCATTGCATTAATCCCCTCCTTTACCAGCAATGCTACCCCACCTCCCCTACCTTTTTGCCGATCCTTCCTAAATATTGTATATCCCTGGATGTTAAGTTCCCAGCCTTGCCCACCCTGCAGCCACGTTTCTGTAATCCCAATCAAATCATACTTGTTTACCTCTATTTCCACAACTAATTCATCCACCTTGTTCCTAATGCTTCTAGCATTAAGATACAAAGCCTTCAGGCTTGCTTTTTTCACACTCTCATTATGAATTAGTTTGGCCCTTTGTGTTTCTCTCCTTTGCTTATTGCTTCTCACCTTTCTACCATCTATTTCTGACTTCATATGACTTCCCTCTTTTCCACTACCTAGGTTCCCATCCCCCTGCCAAATTAGTTTAAATCCTCCCGAACCGCCCTAGAAAATATTACCCCGAGGACATCGGCTCCCTCACAGTTCAGGTGTAGACCGTCCCCTTGGTACAGGTCACTCCTCCCCAAGAACTGGTTCCAATGCCTCAGGAATTTAAATCCCTCTCCCTTGCACCACTGCTCAAGCCACGTATTTAGCTTATCTATCTTACTCTCTCTAAACTTATTAGCTCGTGGCACTGGTAGCAATCCAGAGATTACTACCTTTGAGGTCCTACTTTTCAATTTAGCTCCTAACTCCCTAAATTCAGCTTGTAGGACCTCCTCCCTCTTTTTACCTACATCGTTGGTACCTACATGTACCACGACAACTGGCTGATCCCCCTCCCCCTTCAGAATGCTCTGCACCCGCTCCGAGACATCCTTGACCCTTGCACCAGGGAGGCAACATACCATCTTGGAGTCTCGGTCTCGGCCACAGAAACTCCTATCTATCCCCCTTACAATTGAATCCCCTATCACTATAGCCCTATCCCTCTTTTTTCCGCCCTTCTGTGCAGCAGAGCCAGTCATGGTGCCCTGAACCTGGCTGCTGGTGCCTTCCCCTGATAAGTCATCTCCCCCAACAGTACCCAAAACGGTAAACCTGTTTTGGAGGGAGATGACCGCAGGCGACTCCTGCACTACCTTCCTGCCTTTACCCTGCCTTTTGGTCACCCATTTACTGTCTGAGCTAGCCTTTACCTGCGGTGTGACCAACTCACTGAATGTGCTATCCACAAGATCCTCAGCATCGCGTATGCTCCAGAGTGAGTCCATTCGCAGCTCCAGCGCCGCCATGCGGTCCGCTAGGAGCTGCAGCTGGACACACTTCCTGCACACATAGTTGTCAGGGACAGTGTCCCTGATTTCCCACATGGCACAGGAGGAGCATGGCACGGGTCCGAGCTGCCCTTCCATGACTTAACCCTTGCAATACCCTTTTATTTACTACGATTTAGCTTAATTATTGAATTCTACTTAGAATAAGTTTGTGAAAGTACTCACCAACCAGTCACCTACCTGTTTTCTGGTGTTGTATTTTCACTGCCGCCTCCTGTCCTGGAACCTTTTCCACCTAGGTTAGGCTCCTGAAATAAAATAAATTGAACCTACCTTTTCAACTTCCCCTAACCCCTAAAAGGTTAGAGGAGGTGGAAGGGTGGGAGACACTACACTGTAGTGTTTCGGGTTTAGCAACAGCTCCACCTATATAAGAGTTACTGGCCTCCTGCTCTCCTGATTGCACCAGCTGTGAAAGAAAAAGCCCGCGAAAGGTGAGCTTTTAAGCTCTCCCGCCTCGGGCTGCTTCCGCGCAGGTCCGCTGCTCCTCCGGTCTCGGGGCTGTGGGCCTCGGTGCCTCTGACTGCTCCCTCTCAAGCCTTTAAGCTCTCCCGCCTCGGGCTGCTTCCGCGCAGGTCCGCTGCTCCTCCGGTCTCGGGGCTGTGGGCCTCGGTGCCTCTGACTGCTCCCTCTCAAGCCTTTAAGCTCTCCCGCCTCGGGCTGCTTCCGCGCAGGTCCGCTGCTCCTCCGGTCTCGGGGCTGTGGGCCTCGGTGCCTCTGACTGCTCCCTCTCAAGCCTTTAAGCTCTCCTGCCTCGGGCTGCTTCCGCGCAGGTCCGCTGCTCCTCCGGTCTCGGGGCTGTGGGCCTCGGTGCCTCTGACTGCTCCCTCTCAAGCCTTTAAGCTCTCCCGCCTCGGGCTGCTTCCGCGCAGGTCCGCTGCTCCTCCGGTCTCGGGGCTGTGGGCCTCGGTGCCTCTGACTGCTCCCTCTCAAGCCTTTAAGCTCTCCCGCCTCGGGCTGCTTCCGCGCAGGTCCGCTGCTCCTCCGGTCTCGGGGCTGTGGGCCTCGGTGCCTCTGACTGCTCCCTCTCAAGCCTTTAAGCTCTCCCGCCTCGGGCTGCTTCCGTGCAGGTCCGCTGCTCCTCCGGTCTCGGGGCTGTGGGCCTCGGTGCCTCTGACTGCTCCCTCTCAAGCCTTTAAGCTCTCCCGCCTCGGGCTGCTTCCGCGCAGGTCCGCTGCTCCTCCGGTCTCGGGGCTGTGGGCCTCGGTGCCTCTGACTGCTCCCTCTCAAGCCTTTAAGCTCTCCCGCCTCGGGCTGCTTCCGTGCAGGTCCGCTGCTCCTCCGGTCTCGGGGCTGTGGGCCTCGGTGCCTCTGACTGCTCCCTCTCAAGCCTTTAAGCTCTCCCGCCTCGGGCTGCTTCCGCGCAGGTCCGCTGCTCCTCCGGTCTCGGGGCTGTGGGCCTCGGTGCCTCTGACTGCTCCCTCTCAAGCCTTTAAGCTCTCCCGCCTCGGGCTGCTTCCGCGCAGGTCCGCTGCTCCTCCGGTCTCGGGGCTGTGGGCCTCGGTGCCTCTGACTGCTCCCTCTCAAGCCTTTAAGCTCTCCCGCCTCGGGCTGCTTCCGCGCAGGTCCGCTGCTCCTCCGGTCTCGGGGCTGTGGGCCTCGGTGCCTCTGACTGCTCCCTCTCAAGCCTTTAAGCTCTCCCGCCTCGGGCTGCTTCCGCGCAGGTCCGCTGCTCCTCCGGTCTCGGGGCTGTGGGCCTCGGTGCCTCTGACTGCTCCCTCTCAAGCCTTTAAGCTCTCCCGCCTCGGGCTGCTTCCGCGCAGGTCCGCTGCTCCTCCGGTCTCGGGGCTGTGGGCCTCGGTGCCTCTGACTGCTCCCTCTCAAGCCTTTAAGCTCTCCCGCCTCGGGCTGCTTCCGCGCAGGTCCGCTGCTCCTCCGGTCTCGGGGCTGTGGGCCTCGGTGCCTCTGACTGCTCCCTCTCAAGCCTTTAAGCTCTCCCGCCTCGGGCTGCTTCCGTGCAGGTCCGCTGCTCCTCCGGTCTCGGGGCTGTGGGCCTCGGTGCCTCTGACTGCTCCCTCTCAAGCCTTTAAGCTCTCCCGCCTCGGGCTGCTTCCGCGCAGGTCCGCTGCTCCTCCGGTCTCGGGGCTGTGGGCCTCGGTGCCTCTGACTGCTCCCTCTCAAGCCTTTAAGCTCTCCCGCCTCGGGCTGCTTCCGCGCAGGTCCGCTGCTCCTCCGGTCTCGGGGCTGTGGGCCTCGGTGCCTCTGACTGCTCCCTCTCAAGCCTTTAAGCTCTCCCGCCTCGGGCTGCTTCCGCGCAGGTCCGCTGCTCCTCCGGTCTCGGGGCTGTGGGCCTCGGTGCCTCTGACTGCTCCCTCTCAAGCCTTTAAGCTCTCCCGCCTCGGGCTGCTTCCGCGCAGGTCCGCTGCTCCTCCGGTCTCGGGGCTGTGGGCCTCGGTGCCTCTGACTGCTCCCTCTCAAGCCTTTAAGCTCTCCCGCCTCGGGCTGCTTCCGCGCAGGTCCGCTGCTCCTCCGGTCTCGGGGCTGTGGGCCTCGGTGCCTCTGACTGCTCCCTCTCAAGCCTTTAAGCTCTCCCGCCTCGGGCTGCTTCCGCGCAGGTCCGCTGCTCCTCCGGTCTCGGGGCTGTGGGCCTCGGTGCCTCTGACTGCTCCCTCTCAAGCCTTTAAGCTCTCCCGCCTCGGGCTGCTTCCGTGCAGGTCCGCTGCTCCTCCGGTCTCGGGGCTGTGGGCCTCGGTGCCTCTGACTGCTCCCTCTCAAGCCTTTAAGCTCTCCCGCCTCGGGCTGCTTCCGCGCAGGTCCGCTGCTCCTCCGGTCTCGGGGCTGTGGGCCTCGGTGCCTCTGACTGCTCCCTCTCAAGCCTTTAAGCTCTCCCGCCTCGGGCTGCTTCCGCGCAGGTCCGCTGCTCCTCCGGTCTCGGGGCTGTGGGCCTCGGTGCCTCTGACTGCTCCCTCTCAAGCCTTTAAGCTCTGGCATACTGACAGCTGTTCTCTTCTGGATGAGAATGCTGGCAACAGTGAGTCGCCATGTGTTGGCCATCCCTTCACCGTCAAATCATATACCCGAGACAGCGTCGGGTCATTTCGGGTCTCCTTCTCTATATCCGCGTTAGTTACTGGCAAGCGTTCAATTATAGTCGAATAAAATATTTCGACAGGGTCCACTGCTGGTGCTTCCTCCGCAGTAGGCAGTGGCAGGCGTGATAGCCCATCAGCGTTTCCATGCTGTTTCGTGCCCTTATACTCTATTTCATATTGGTTCGCCCCTCGAAAAAGGGACCATCTTTGTAGCCGTTGCACAGTCATCACCGGAACGCCCTTCTTTGGATTAAAGATGGAGACAAGTGGTTGGTGGTCAGTCAGCAAGGTGAACTTCTGCCCGTGCAGAAAGTGGTAGAACTTTTTCACTCCCCACACTAGGCTGAGGGCCTCCCTGTCAATCTGGGCGTAGTTACACTCGGCTGAGGTTAGTGACCGAGACGCAAAGGCTACTGGCCTCTCCAAGCCGTCCGGGAATTTGTACGACAGCACCGCTCCAATACCATAGGGTGATGCATCACACGCCAACCGAATTGGTAGTGCTGGGTTGAAATGAGCCAACACCTCTTTTGATGTGATCAATTCTTTGCACTTCTGGAAAGCTCGTTTACATTCGTCATTCCACTTCCATGGTACCCCTGTTTGCAGTAGGGTGTTCAGTGGGTGTAATACCGTAGACAAATTTGGTAAGAACTTATGGTAGTAGTTTACCAGCCCGAGGAACGACCTCAGTTGTGACACATTTTCCGGTGCTGGAACCTTGACTACTGCCTCAATCTTTTCAGGGGACTTATGTAACCCCTCTTCATCGATAACGTGGCCACAATACGAGATCTGCTTCTGAAAAAGCTCGCACTTGTGGCGATTAGCTCGGAGCCCATATTCCTTTAATCTGGTGAGCACCTTCTCCAGGTTGGCGAGGTGATCACTGTCATTTTCGCCCGTGACCAGGATGTCGTCCAAATAACACTGGGTCCCTGGAATCCCTTGCAGGACTTGATCCATTGCCCTTTGCCAAATAGCCGGAGCTGATGCTACCCCGAACACCAGCCGGTTGTATTGGTAGAGACCTTTGTGAGTGTTGATCGTGAGGTACTGTTTCGAGGCTTCTTCTACCTCCATTTGCAGGTACGCCTGGGCCAGATCAATCTTAGTGAAGCGTTTCCCTCCAGATAGCGAGGCGAAAATATCTTCAATCCGCGGAAGCGGATATTGTACGGTGTGAAGGACTGGGTTCACTGTCACCTTAAAGTCCCCACAGATGCGAACCTTCTTTGGTTCCCCAGGCGTATTACTCAATGACCTCTTCATTACAGGAACGATGGGTGTAGCCCACTCGCTCCAGTCCACTTTGGACAGTACTCCAGAACGTTCCAACGCTTCCAGCTCTGCTTCTACGGCTGGGCGGATCGCATAAGGCACCGGTCTGGCCTTAAAAATCTTTGGGCTTGCATTTTCCTCTATTTTGATCGTCACTGTTATGCCTTTTAGTGTTCCGAGTCCCTCCTGGAACACTTCTTGTGCGTCAGTTAGCATTTTTGACAGTCGTCCAGGTGTGACGTCGTCATCCTTTTTGGCATCTACTGTCAGTGCTTGTATGGAATGCCAATCTAACTGCATCTTCCGGATCCATTCACGTCTTAGTAGTGGTGGTCCTCCATCTGGCAATACATATAGGTCAATTTTTGGTGTTTCCTTGCCGTTGTATATCACGTTCACCCTTATTTTTCCTTTGGGGTAGGCTTTTTGCCCCGTGTACGTCTTCAAGACAATCTCTGTATCTCTCAAGGGTATATGTGAGAATAGCCGCTTGTAGTCCCTTCGGTTTATGACTGTTAGGGCTGATCCTGTGTCCAATTCCATTTTCACTTGGATTCCGTCTATCTTGAGCGTGACCCAAATAGTTTGGTGATCCTCCATTTTGATTACATTATGTAGTTTCAGACAACCCAGCTCCTTGCTTCCGGAGTCTGTATCACTTTTCTGTTCATCTGAACTACTCTCCGTCACCTTATGTACCTTTTTGTACTTCTCCTGTGGAGATTTCTTGCTGCTGGTTTTCTTTCCCGACCTGCAGACTCTTGCTATGTGTCCTACTTTTCCACACTGTCTGCACACTTGGGCCTTGAACCAACAATCCTTATGGCCATGTGTTGTTCTGCCACAGCGATAACACTTCACTGCTCCATATGACATTTCATTTGTGCCATATTCTTGCGGTCTCCATTGTATCTCTGCAGCGCCCCGTGCGGCTGCTTCGTGTGATACTGCCATGCTGAAAGCCTTGTCCAGCGTAAGATCCTTTTCTGATAGAAGCCGTTTCTGGGTTCCTTCACTTTGAAGCCCACACACAAACTTGTCCCTTAAAGTATCTGCTAGTCCTGTTCCAAACTGGCAGTGTTTCGATAGCTTGTGCAGTTCCGTTAAATACTCAGCATTACTTTCGTCTTTATGCTGGTTCCTTTTGTGAAACTTAAATCTTTCTGCTATCAGCAACGGTGTGGGGTTTAAGTGGTCCTGTAGGATTGCCACTATGCTTTCAAAATCCTTTTCCACTGGCTTCTCTGGGGTTACTAGGTTTCGCAGTAAGCCGTACGTTTTTGCACCCATGGAATTCAACAATACCAGTGCTTTCCTGGCATCTGGCACTTCATTCGCCTTGCAGTACACTTCTATGTGTTCTACATATGTCGCCCAATCTTCGACTTCATTGTCGAACGCTGTGACACTGCCACTCTTCGGCATCCCTGGGTGTGGTTAGACTGGCTAAAAATGGCATCTCCCGCGCTCTCCCTTCTTCTCCGCTGGCTCAAAATGGCATCTCCCGCGCTTTCCTTTCTTCCCGCGCTCTCCCTTCTTCTCCACTGTGGCTCAAAATGGCATCTCCCGCGCTCTCCCTTCTTCTCCGCTGCAGCTCAAAAATGGCGTCTCCTGCGCTCTCCCTTCTTCTCTGCTGTGGCTCAAATGGCGTCTCCCGCACTTTCCTTTCTTCCCCCGCGGACGCTACTCAGCCCTTGAACACCGGCCGCGCTCTGCGCGTTTTCCTGTGCGCCTCTCTCATTGACGCCACTTGGTCCTGAACCCCGGCTGCGCCCTGTGCGCTTTACCCTCTCTCTCTTTTTTTTTCCCGTCGACGCCGCTCAGTCTTCAACCCCGGCTGCGCCCTGCGCACTTTACCCTCTCTCTGCTCCCGTCGACACTGCTCAGCCTTTTCCTGTGCCGTCGGTCGGCTCTAGCCGCCGCTGTGCGGGAAGGGTCTGCGCCGTACCTGTTGCCAGCCCGTCTCGCTGGAGTCTCCGCTGGATGGTCGACGCCCATGCTGGTAGAATCGGCCTTCTTCTGCAGAGTTGCAGGTACGTTCGAATCGACTCATCGCCAATGTTAAATCTGTGAATCTTGATGTATGGTGTCCTTCAAGAAATAGACAGAGACTGCAGAGGAACAATCAACAGGTGTTTACTGGATGAGGGTTACTCTAAACTAACAGTACAGATCCCTACTCAAGGTTTATATACAGGTGTGGTCACTGCCGGTACTACAGTATACAGGAGCTGTAAAAAGTAGTTCTCCCCTTAAAGGTACATACACTACACCCTCAGTCTTTTCTTTTCTAGAGAAAAGATCCCCAGCCTGTTTAATCTTTCCTGATAGGTATAACCTCTCAGTTCTGGTATCATCCTAGTTTAGCATAACTTCCTTACTTTTGTACTCTATGCCACTATTTATAAAGTCAAGGATCCTGTATGCCTATTTAACAGTCTCCTCAAGTTGTCCTGCCACCTTCAAAGACATGTTATGTACATCCCCTAGGTGTCTAGTCCTCTATTAATAAAGCCAAGGATCCCACATGGTTTTTCAATAGTCTTTTCAACTTGTCCTGCCACCTTCAAAGATTTCTGTACATACACCCCCAGGTCTCTCTGTACCTGCACGCCCTTTAAAATTGTACCATTTAATTTATATTGTTTCTTCTCATTCTTCCTACCAAAATGAATCACTTCACACTTGTCTGTGTTAAATTTCATCTGCCATATGTCTTCCCATTTCACAAGTCTGTTTAAGTCCTCCTGAACTCTATTACTATCCTCTTCACTGTTTACTACATTTCCGAGTTTCGTGTCATCTGCAAACTTTGAAATGATGCCCTGTATACCTAAGTCTAGGTCGTTAATATATATATCAAAAAAAGCAGTGGTCCCAACACTGACCCTGACGGACACCAGTGCATGTTTTCTCCAGTCTAAAAAGCAACTGTTCACCACTACACTCTGCTTTCTGCCCCTTAGCCAATTTTGTATCCACTCAGCCAATTCCACTCACCCTTTTAATCCCATGGTCTTCAACTTTGCTAACAAGTCTATTATGTGGCACTTTATCAAATGCTTTTGAAAGTCCATATACACAACATCAACACACGACCCTCGCCCACCCTCTCCGTTACTTCATCAAAGAAGTAGAAAGGGAGAAACTATTTCCGCTGGCAGGATGGTCAGTAACTAGAAGACACAGATTTAAGACAATTGGCAAAAGAACGAGGGGAAGTTTTTTACACAGCGAGTTGTTATGATCTGGAATACCCTACCTGAAACGATGGTCGTAGCAGATTCAATAGTAACTTTTAAAAGGGAATTGGATAAATACTTGAAAAGGAAAAATTTGCAGGGCCTTGAGGAAAGAACAGGGGAGTGGGACTAATTGGATAGCTCTTTCAAAGAGCCAGCACAGATACAATGTGCCGAATGGCCTACTTCTGTAAAATTCTATGATTTTGCATTACAGGTAGATGCAATACTGAGGGAGTGTTGCATTTTTGAAGGTGCTATCCTTTGGGTGAGACATTAAACTGATGCCCTGTCTGCCTATCTGAATGACAGCAAGGGAGTTTGCCCAATGTCTTGTTCAACATTTGTCCCTCAACCAACACTACTAAAACAGATAGCACGTTTTTAGACATGGTCACCCCGCAGCTTAAGAAAGTGCAGTCAGAGAGGGGATGGGTGACCACGGGTCAGAAGAAGGGGGGCAGGCAGGTAGTCAGGAAAGCCCCAGAGTGCATCTCACTCAACAACCGTTTTTCTGTGTTGGAAAACAGTGAAAGTGACGGTTCCTCTGGGGAGTGCAGCCAGAGCCAAGTTCATGGCACTGTGGGTGGCTCAGCTGCACAAGGGGGAGGAGTAAGAGTGGAAGGGCAATAGAGACTCAATAGTGAGGGGTGCAGACAGGCATTTCTGTGGCCGCAGACGTGACTCCAGGATGGTATGTTGCCTCCCTGGTGCCAGGGTCAAGGATGTCACTGAACGGCTGCAGGGCATTCTGAAGGGGGAGGGCGAATAGTCAGAGGTCGTGGTTCACATTGGTACCAACGACATAGGTAGAAAGAGGGATGAGGTCTAGCAACAAGAATTTAGGGAGCTAGGTAGCAGTTTAAAAAGCAGGATCTCAAAGGTTGTAATCTCTGGATTACTCCCGGTGCCACATGCTAGTGAGTATAGGTATAGGAGGATAGAGCAGATGAATGCGTGGCTAAAGAGTTGGTGCAAGGGGGAGGGCTTTAGTTTGCTGGATCACTGGCTCTGTTTCTGGGGAAGGTGGGACATGTACAAGTCGGACGGGTTGCACCTGAACCGGAACGGGACCAACATCCTTGCGGGGAGGTTTGCTATTGGCGGGGGGGGTTAAACTAACTTGGCAGGGGGATGGGATACAAAGTGGAGCTATAGCAGGGGGTGATGCACAGCCAAATATATAGAAAAAAACAAGTTGGTCTGGAAGGCAGAGCAAATATGTAATGGCACAAGGGAGTATGGCAAGGCTGGATGCCATTTATTTTAATGCAATGAGTCTTATGAGTAAGGCAGATGAATTGAAGGTGTTGATGAACACATGGGATAATGATATTGTTGCTATCACAGAGACATGGTTGAGGGAGGGGCAGGACTGGCAGCTCAATATTCCGGGGTATAGAATCTTCAGGCAAGACAGAGGGAGGTGTAAAAGAGGAGGGGGTGTCACAATATTAATCAAGGAGTCAATTACTGCAGTAAGGAGGGATGATATCTTAGCAGGTTCTTCTAATGAGGCCATATGGGTAGAACTTAAAAACAAAAAGGGGGCAAGCACTTTGCTGGGAGTGTACTATAGACCCCCAAACAGTCAGGGGGAGATCGAGGAAAATATATGTAGGCAAATCTCAGAGAAGTGTAGAAATAATAGGGTAATAATAGCAGGGGATTTCAACTTCCCCAATATTAACTGGGATAGTCAGAGTGTGAAAGGCTTAGAGGGCACGGAATTCTTAAAGTGCATCCAGGAGAGCTTTTTGAGCCAGCATGTAGAAAGTCCTACAAGAGAGGGGGTGGTACTGGACCTAATTCTAGGGAATGTAGCTAGGCAAGTGGTAGAAGTGTCAGTAGGAGAGCATTTTGGTGACAGTGACCATAATTCGGTGAGATTTAAGGTAGTCATGGAAAAGGACAAAGATGGACTGGAAATAAAGGTTCTAAATTGGGGGAAGGCCGATTTTAATATGATAAGGCAGGATCTGGCCAAAGTGGACTGGGATCAGCTACTTGTAGGAAAATCCACATCAGAGCAGTGGGAGTCTTTCAGAAAGGAAATAGAGAGAGTACAGCGCCAACATGTTCCTGTAAAGGTCAAGGGTGGGACCAACAATTCCAGAGAACCCTGGATGTCAAGGGATGTACAAGAATGGATAAGGTAAGAAAGGGAGGCTTTTGGCGGATACAAAGGACTAAAAACAGTGGAAGCCCTAGAGGAGTTTAGAAAGTGCAGGGTGGTGCTTAAAAAAGAAATTAGGAGAGCAAAGAGGGGACATGAAAAAACACTGGCGGGCAAAATAAAGGAAAATTCCAAGGTGTTTTATAAGTATATTAAGGACAAGAGGATAACCAGGGAAAGAGTAGAGCCCATTAGGGACCAAAGTGGCAATCTGTGTTTAGAGCCGGAAGGTGTAGGTGAGGTTTTAAATGAATATTTTGCATCTGTGTTCACGATGGAGAAGGCGATGTAGGCACAGAAATCAGGCAGTGGGATTGTGATATACTTGAACAAATTAGTATTGAGAGGGAGGAAGTACTAATGGTTTTAGCGGGCTTAAAAGTGGATAAATCCCCAGGCCCAGACGAGATGTATCCGAAGCTGCTGTGTGAGGCAAGGGAGGAGATTGCAGGGGCTCTGACACAAATTTTCAGAACCTCTCTGGCCACAGGGGAGATGCCAGAGGACTGGAGGACAGCTAACGTAGTACCATTATTCAAGAAGGGTAGCAGGGTTCACCAGAGAATTACAGGCCAGTGAGCCTAACATCTGTGGTAGGGAAATTATTGGAAAAAATTCTGAGAGACAGAATTAGTCTCCTCTTGGAGAGGCAAGGATTAATCAGGGATAGTCAGCATGGCTTTGTCAGGGGGAGATCATGTCTAACCAAGTTGATTGAATTTTTTGAGGGGGTGACTAGGTGTGTGGATGAGGGTAGTGCAGTTGATGTAGTCTACATGGACTTCAGTAAGGCTTTTGACAAAGTCTCGCATGGGAGACTGGTCAATAAGGTGAGAGCCCATGGGATCCAGGGCAATTTGGCACATTGGATCCAAAGTTGGCTTAGTGGCAGGAGGCAGAGGGTGATGGTCGAAGGTTGTTTTTGTGACTGGAAGCCTGTGTCCAGTGGTGTACCGCATGGATCGGTGCTGGGTCCCTTGCTGTTTGTAGTGTACATTAATGATTTAGATATGAATGTAGGAGGTATGATCAGTAAGTTCGCAGATGACACAAAAATTGGTGGAGTGGTAAATAGCGAGGAGGGAAGCCTCAGGCTACATGATGAGATAGACGGGTTGGTCAGATGGGCAGAACCTGATTGAGGTGTACAAAATTATGAGGGGCATAGATAGGTTAGATAGAAAGGAACTTTTCCCCTTAGTAGAGGGGTCAATAACCAGGGGCATAGTTTCAAGGTAAGGGGCAGGAGGTTTAGAGGGGATTTGAGGAAAAACTTTTTCACCCAGAGGGTGGTTGGAATCTGGAACTCACTGCCTGAAAGGGTGGTAGAGGCAGGAACCCTCACAACATTCAAGAAGCATTTAGATGAGCGCTTGAAACGCCATAGCATACAAGGCTACGGACCAAGTGCTGGAAAATGGGATTAGAATAGATAGGGCTTGATGGCTGGCGCAGACATGATGGGCTGAAGGGCCTCTCTCTGTGCTGTATAACTCTATGACTCTATGGGGGAGAAATTCAGTTGTTAGCACCACCCATTAGCGCCGTAAGAGGGCGATAAGTGGGGTGCCAACCAACTAGCGCCCCTTGCGAAATTGAGCGGACATTTAGCGGCGGCGCTACATCATACCGCCCGCTCTCCTGCGCACGCAGATCTTGACGTTATTCCAGAGTGCAACGCCCTTGGGGCGTCCCGGACCGGAAATTCAGTGGTGCCCCCCTCCTTTCCGCCTGTCGCTACCAACGACAGGTTGACTGGAACACTTCCCAGTCGCTGTGGGGCTGGGGGGAGCTATTTAATGGGGGCTCTTCCTGTCTTCTGTGTGGTAGCCATTTTTGGACCACTCGTTCTGAGAGAGAGAGAGATTTGCAGAGAGACAAAGGGAGAAAGAGAGACTTCTGCATTGAGTCAACGCTGTCTGAGGTAGTTTTGGCTTCTGACCATAACTTTGTAGTTGCTTTGCTTTTTCACCGGCATAACTTTGATTGCCCACATACTATGGATGGGAACATCGTGCTTCTCCATCACATTGAGAGGGCACAGAGACGCAGAGAGAGAGTGGCAATCATGGCCAGACGGAGGAGGGCCAACAGGCGTCGGTACAGGAGACCTTACCTTCCCAGGGTTTTTCAACAACAGTTCTCATACATCAATATGTCTGAGGAGCAGTGTTTGTGAAGGCTGTGATTCAGCAAGGAGGTGGTCACTGCGCTCTGCCACCTGCTTCAGCCAGATCTGCAGCCTCAACTGAGGAGCAGGACGTCTCTGTCGGTGGCAGTGAAGATAACAGTGGCTCTCAACTTTTATGCCACCGGCTCCTTTCAATCTGCTACTGGGGACATTGCCAATATCTCCCAGTTCGCGGTGCATTGCTGCATCCGTCAAGTCGCAAATGCCCTCTTTAAAAGGAGACGAGAGTACATCTCTTTCCCCATGACCCCGGACAAGCAGCAAGAGCGCGCAGCGGGCTTTGCGAGAATAGCGGGCTTCCCCATGGTGCAGGGCGCCATTGAGTGCACCCATGTGGCTTTGCGGGCGCCGCAAGAGAATGCCGAGGATTTCCGCAACCGAAAGGGCTTCCATTCCTTGAACGTCCAGTTGGTGTGTGACCACAGGCAGCTGATACTCGCTGTCAATGCCCAATTTCCAGGCAGCAGCCACGATGCCTTCATCCTGTGCCACACTTCTGTGGCAGACCTTTTCGAGGCCCCGCTTCACCCAGGAGGCTGGCTTCTCGGGGACAAGAACTATCCTCTGTGCTCCTGGCTGATGACCCCACTCCGTTCGACCAGTACCCCTGCAGAAGAAAGATACAACGAGAGCCATCAAGCTACCAGGAACATCGTTGAGCACACAATCAGCGTGCTCAAGCAACGGTTCCGCTGTCTGGACCACTCCGGAGGGGCACTGCTGTACTCGCCTGATCGAGTCTCCCACTTCGTTGTTGTGTGCTGCATGCTGCATAACCTGGCAATCTTCAGGACCCAGCCAATGCCACTGGACCTTGGAGCACCAGCAGAGGAGGAGGAGGAGGAGGAGGAGGAGGAGCAGCAGTACCAAGATGGGAGGGAGGCACAAAGTGCAAGGGCTGTCCGTCAAAGGCTTATAGCAAGTCGGTTCTAGGCCCCCTCTGAGGGAATGGCTTCTGCCATTCAAAGAACCTGAATGGAACTATGCCGCAACCCCTAAGCCAGTCAAGGCAACAATGAGTGCAAAGTGCAAACATGTACATTTTGAATAAAGACACTTCTTTATTTACAAAACTGTGTATCCTTCCCGCATGACAAAGTAATAGAAAGAAACACACAAAAAAACAGTCAATCACATAACTGGCTCTCACAACCTGGAGACAATGTCCAAAACAGTAACAAAAATATGACCACGATCCTCGGCCTTCAATAAAACAATGAACAACATTTTGCCACACCTTCTACTTTTTGCCCTTCGAGGGTGATCTGCTTCCCTTGCGAATTTGCCCCCTTCCCACCCTGCAGCTCCTCCGCATTGGGACCCCAGTGGCTGCAGCAAGGCTGGGGGAAGGCTGCTGAGTGTCAGAAACTGAGACTGCAGATGCCCTTGAGGGACGGCCTGGACCAGCTCTGGGCCTGGAGGGCCTAGCTGCTGACTGCTCCAACTCTGCATGGGCTGCAGCAGTCTGTCCTACAGGTGGTGGCAACTGCAGTGGTGAAGTGACAGTGCTGGCAGCAGGGATGCTGTCATCCTGAGAGAGGACAGCAACTCCCCGCTCGACCGACACACTGGCACTCCCACGGGGCAGCACTTCAGCATGCGGAGCAATCTGCGGGAGCACAGATTGCTGGCCTGCTGCGGCGCGGGGAGGGCCCCGGGGAAACCTGCCCTATCCAGCGAGGGTGACATCAGTTAGTGCTCGCGTGGCCTCAATCTGCGTCTGCATGAGACCAGCCACTGACTGCATTGCAGCACTTAGCATTTGCATGGCAGACGCCTGTGCTGCACCGAAGTCCTGGACACTCCTTGCCAGTGACTCAATGGATTCGGGCATCCTTGCCACTGCAGCCATGAGCTCAGTGTGCCTTTGCTCCTCCTGGGCGCTCATTTCAGTGAGGAGCCGCACCTCGTCTGCACTCACTGTAGCAGGGCTCGAGGTCATACTCTCCCTCCGGGGAGAAGGCTCCCGAGCTTCCCTACCCTCCTCGCGTTGCTGCAGCCCGCTGGGTCCTGGAGCTTCACCCTCATCAGACCATTCCCCCCCGCTCCCCTCCAGGGAAGGCGTGTCCCCAGTATGGCCATGGGCTGCCTCGGCAGAGGGTTGCGCTGATGGTCCAGCTTCCTCTTCCTCCTCGCCTTCAGATTCACTCCCAGTGGCAGCTTGAGGGCCCACCTCCTCACCTGGTGAATCAGCATCTGAAAGCAGGGAGGTACAAGAGTGGCTTTAGCGTGAGGACAGGGTGGCAGCAAGGGAGGCATGAGTGCAGCGATGTGCTGATTTGGATCGAGAGTGTCAAAGGATGCTGTTGTGAGGAACAAGTGGAAGGAGAGAGGTCAAAAAGGTGTTGACCTTACCATTGCTGGCCAGAACGGGGTCGGCGTCTCCAGTGGCGACGGGGCCAAGCATCCGGCTTGCCACAATCCGGTGGACTCGCTGCTCCAGATCGGTCAGGGCTTGAAGGTGAGGCCGGCCTCCCCTGGTCCGTTGCTGCTGTCTCCTATTATGCGCCAGCTTGCCCTGCAAGAAAAAGGACGTGGTCTGAGTAAAGATGCAGCCATGATCTTGGCTGAAATGCCTCCCATGGTCGAATAGCCCTTACTGTGTGCAGCCATGCTCTTGGCTGAAATGCCTCCCATGGTCGAATAGCCCTTACTGTGTGCAGCCATGATCTTGGCTGAAATGCCTCCCATGGTCGAATAGCCCTTACTGTGTGCAGCCATGCTCTTGGCTGAAATGCCTCCCATGGTCGAATAGCCCTTACTGTGTGCAGCCATGATCTTGGCTGAAATGCCTCCCATGGTCGAATAACCCTTACTGTGTGCAGCCATGCTCTTGGCTGAAATGCTTCCCATGGTCGAATAACCCTTACTGTATGCAAAGTGCTGACTGTGCGTGTGAGTTTCCTGAAAGGGCCATAGGTGTTGGAGGAGTGCTGGGCATTGGGGCTTTCAAGACCCTTTGGCCATAAAGCGAGGTCGAGATGGAGGGATGAAGAGGTTTCTGAAAAAGGCACTCACCCTGACGACCCAAGTGAGGTTGTTGAACTTCTTCCTGCATTGCACAGGGGTCCTAGGCAGCATGCTGCTGGAGGTCACTCTGTGAGCCACCTCCCTCCAAGCTTTTTGGTACTCGCTGGGCAGAGGCCTCCTGACACTCTCCGGGTACAGGAGCGATCGCCTGCGCTCCACCGCGCCAACCAGAGCCTCCAAGGCCCCCTCGCTGAAACGCTGCGCTCGCTCCCTGGCCCTCTCCATGGTCCTTGGTTGCAGGATTTGGCAACAGGTCTGTCCAGGCCGAGATTCAGGGCTCCGATGCACAGGGTGCGGCTGCAAATCAAGATTGAACCTCCCCTTTAAGAGCTGACCGGCGCCAGCGTGTCTGCGTGCAATCGTTAACTGACAGCACCTGCGCTGCGCCCGCTCTCTGAGTTAGCGCCTCGCCCCTCCGGCTTAGCGCCTTAAGAGAGTCGTGCAGCGCCTGATTTAGCGCTGCAATCAGCTCCAGGGGCGAAACAGACCAATTTCGCAGTAGGCGGCGATAATTTGCGCCGGGCGCTAAACTTTGCGCCCGGCCGATAATTGCGCCCCAAATGGGGCGATACCGAATTTCTCCCCCTATGACTCTATGACTAACTAGTAATTTATCTCATTTGCTGCTTATGGGATCTTGCTGTGTGCAAATTGATTGCTGTATTTGTCTACATTACAACAGTGACTGCGTTTCAAAAGAAATTGCAAAGTGCTTTGGCTGGTCCTGAACATGTGAAAGGCGTTATATGAATGCAAGTTCTTTCTTTCTTTGGTATAAGGACAACTCGTGTGAGAGATTGAAATGTCACATTGGTGCAGTGGAGGATCTTCTGAGTTTGATGTTCAGACACATTTTCGGAGGTGGTATTAACGGATCTTTACTTTGCACCTAGCCCATGGTATGTGTGTCCAGAGTGTCCTTGATGTGACAGAATAGAGGTAGCTTTACTCTGTGTCCAAACAACTTGGACTACATTTCAAAAAGTAATTCATTGACTTTGCTGTGCCTTGGGACACCCTAAGGATGTGAAAGACGATGTATAGATGTCAATTATTTTTTCTTTATTTCTATAACCTGTGCTTTAACTGATCTAAGGGGTACCTGATGGGGCAGTATAGAGGGAGTTTTGCGCCTCACGTCACCATGCTGTACCTTACCTGAGCTTGATGGAGCAATATGGAAGGAGTGTTATTCTACATCTAAGTCAATCTGTAACTGTCTTGGGAATGCTCAATGAAAAAAGATAGAGAGAGCTTCACTCTGCATCTAATTTGTGTTATTCCTGAACTGGATGAACTGAGGCTAGTTTTACTGTCACTGACATCAGGCGACTCAGTACAGAGTGAAGATAGAACTTGCTTAGCATGGACAGCACATTTACCAACAGACCTTCAAATGAACTCAAAATGAGATTTATGAAACAATTTGATGAAGAGGGCTCTCGAGTTCAATTAAAATGGACGGTGATCTCAGATCTTTAACCTGAAGAAATCTAAAGAAATGAGCTCATGGCAATCGCTTTTCTTCAACAGCCCTGTGACTCCTCCCCCAACCTGTTCCCCACTCGATAACCTGTCAACCATTAAATTTAACCCTAGACCCTCTATATCCTTAACAGCAATGCTACATGAATAACCTGAAGCTCCAAGTGATGCGCCAGTGGAGCTCCGATCCTGCCTGTCCCCCATGTAGTTTTGACCATATTGTTTTTGTTTCTAAGTCAGAAAGTTGTGGTTTCTAGGACCACCCCACGACTAAGGGAGTACTGCATCGTCGGAAGTGCCATCTTTTGGACGACGTGGCAAATTGAGGCACATTCAACTGGACATAAATGTCCTGGCCAACATTCCACCCTCAACAAACACCACCGAAAACAATTAACTAGTCATTCATCTCATTTGTTGTTTGTGGGACTAGTGGTGAATGGTTGTTTTTCAGACTGGAGGAAGGTATCCAGTGGTGTTCCCCAGGGGTCGGTACTAGGACCACTGCTTTTCTTGATATATGTTAATGACTTGGACGTGGGTGTACAGGGCACAATTTCAAAATTTGCAGTTGACACAAAGCTTGGAAGTATAGTGAACAGTGAGGAGGATAGTGATAGACTTCAGGAAGACATAGACAGACCGGTGGAATGGGCGGACAGATGGCAGATGAAGTTTAACGCAGAAAAGTGTAAAGTGATACATTTTGATAGGAAGAATGAGGAGAGGCAATATAAACTAAAGGGTACAATCCTAACGGGAGTGCATGAACAGAGAGACCTGGGGGTATATGTGCACAAATCATTGAAGGTGGCAGGGCAGGTTGAGAAAGCAATTAATAAAACATACGGGATCCTGGACTTCATTAATAGAGGCATAGGGCACAAAAGCAAGGAAGTTATGATGAACCTTTATAAAACACTGGTCCGGCCTCAACTGGAGTATTGCGTCCAATTCTGGGCACCGCACTTTTGGAAGGACGTGAAAGCCTTAGAGAGGGTGCAGAAAAGATTTATGAGAATAGTTCCAGGGATGAGGGACTTCAGTTTTGTGGATAGACTAGAGAAGTTGGGGTTGTTCTCCTTGGAGCAGAGAAGGTTGAGAGGAGATTTTATAGAGGTGTTCAAAATCATGAGGGGTCTGGGCAGAGTAGATAGAGAGAAACTGTTGGTGGAAGGGTCGCGAACCAGAGGACACAGATTTAAGGTGATTGGCAAAAGGACCAAAACATGAGGAAAAACTTTTTTACGCAGCGAGTGGTTAGGATCTGGAATGCACTGCCTGAAAGGGTGGTGGAGGCAGACTCAATTGTGGCTTTCAAAAGGGAATTGCGTAAGTACCTGAAGGAAAAAATTTGCAGGGAAACAGGGAAAGGCCAGGGGAGTGGGACTAGCTGAAGTGCTCTTGCAGAGAGCCAGCACAGGCTCGACGGGCTAAATGGCCTCCTTCTGTGCTGTAACCATGCTATGATTCTATGAGTTAGCTGTGTGCAACTTAACTGAATAACACTTTAAGAAGTGGCTGTGAAGTGCTTTTGGACATCCTGAGGACATAAAGGACATATCAGGCATTAGGGTTGGCTCAGTGGTAACACTCTTGCATCTGAATCAGAGGTTGTAGGTCCAAGTTCCACTCCAGAGACAATAGCAAAATACTGCGGATGCTGGAAATCTGAAATAACAACAGAAAATGCTGGAAACACTTAGCAGGTCAGGCAGCATCCGTGGAGAGAGAAACAGAGTTAACGTTTCCGTTCTGACAATGGGTCACAGACCTGAAACGTTAACTCTGTTTCTCTCCCACTCCAGAGCCTTGAGCACAAAATCTAGGCTGACACTTCAGTGCCGTCTTTCGTATGAGACATTAAACCGAGGTCCCGTCTATCCTCTCAGGTGAGCGTAAAGGTTCTCATGGCATTGTTTCGAAGAACAGCAGGGGAGTTCTGCCTGATGAATATTTATCCCTCAACCAATATCATTAAAGGCAGATTATCTGGTCATTATCACATTACTGTTTATGGGATCTTGATGTGTACAAATTGGCTGCTGCAATTCCTAGATTACAACAGTGACTACATTTCAAAAGTGTTTAATTGGATGTGAAGCACTTTGGGATGTCCTGAGGTAGCTAAAGGTGCTGTATAAATGCAAGTCTTCCTTTTCAATATAACTGCAAGTTACCTTTTTCTATAGATTTAAAGGTGAGGAACTTGTATATTTATAGCATTTTATTTCTCAGGATGTTTCAAAGCACTTCACAAACAATTAATTACTTAAAAAGTGCAGTCACTATTAATGCAGTTAAATGTAGCAGCCAAATTTGCCTTAGACAAGGCCCCACGTACAGGAAATGAGATGAATGACCAACTAATCTGTTTTCTTTGGCGCTGTTGGCTGCGGGAGGAACGTTGGCCACGGCACAGGAGAATTCCCTGCTCTTCTTTGAAATGTTCCATGCAACATTTAAGTTCACTTGAACAGGTAAACTGGGCTGCGGTTTTAATGTCTCATCTGAAAGACCGTCCCTTCAACATTGCAGCACTAAAGTGTTGGCCTAGGTTACATGCTCAAGTCCTGGAGTTGGACTTGAATACACAATTTTCAAATTCAGAGGTCATTCACAGGCTAACAACTGAGGCAAGCTTACACCTAAAAAATGATGATCTGTAGTGTCCTGTCAGGGTCAGAAGCCTGTCCACTCAATCATAAACTCCCGCTTTTCACTCTTTCAAATTTTCATGATTTTAGAAAACCTCTATTAATCCTTCTCTTAGCCATCTCTGCTCCAGTAGAACCAGTCCCAGTATCTCAAGTTGCTCCTTATAACGATAGTTTCCCATCCCTGACATCATCTTGGTAATCTATGCTCTATGCTCCCCATGGCTTTAATGCCATTTCTATACAGTGGCACCCAAATCTGTTGTGCAGTAAATCTACAACTAGCTCTCCCCAGTAGGTAAAGGCACTGAGCCTCCTAGAACCATAGAATCATAGAATGATACAGCACAGAAGGAGGCCATTTGGCCCATTGTGCCTGTGATGGCTCTTTGGTAGAGCTATTCAATTAATCCGAGTCCCCTGCTCTTTCCCCAGAGCCCTGTAAAAGTTTTCCCTTCAAGTATTTATCCAATTCCCTTTGAATGTTACTATTGAATCTGCTTCCACCACCCTTTCAGGCAGTGCATTTCAGATCACAACAACTTGCTGTGTAAAAAAATGTTACCTCATGTCGCCTCTGGTTCTTTTGCCAATGACCTTAAATCTGTGTCCTCTGGTTACCAACCCTTCTGCCAAGGAAACAGTTTTTCCTTATTTGTCCACTGTCTCTAATTTCTCACACTGCTTGTCCGACATCCAGTAATGGATGAACAGAAATTTCCTCCAACTAAATATTGGGAAGACCAAAGCCATTGTCTTCAGTCCCCGCCACAAACTCCATTCCCTAGCCACCGACTGCATCCCTCTCCCTGGCAACTATCTGAGGCTGTACCAGACTATTTGCAACCTTGGTGTCATATTTGACCCCGAGATTAGCTTCCCACCACATATCCGCTCCATCACCAAGACCGCCTACTTCCTCCTCAGTAGCATTGCCCGACTCCATCCCTGCCTCAGCTCATCTCCTGCTGAAACTGTCATCCATGCATTAGTTACCGCTAGACATGAATATTCCAACGCTCTCCTGGTCAGGTTCCCATCTTCCACCCTCCAAAAACTTGAGCTTCACCAAAACCCCGCTGCCCGTATCCGAACTTGCATTAAGTCCCGTTCACCCATCACCCGTGCTCGCTGACCTACATTGGCTCCCAGTCCAGCAATGCCTCAATTTAAAAATTCTCATCCTTGTTTTCGAATCCCTCCATGGCATCGACCCCTCCCTATCTCTGTAACGTCCTCCAGCCCTACAACCCTCCGAGATCTCTGCGCTCCTCCTATTCTGGCCTCTTGCGCATCCACTCATTCCCGCCCCAAACCTCTCTACCTCTCTTTCCTCCTTTAAAATGCTCCTTACAACCTACCTCTTTGACCAAGCTTTTGGTTATTTGTCCTAATATCTCCTTATGTAGCTCGATATCAAATTTTGATAACGCTGTTAAGAAGCACCTTGGGACATTTTACTACGTTAAAGGCAATAAATGTAAGTTGTTGTAATTGTTTATTTACACTATCAAAACCATTCATAATTTTGAACACCTCTATCAACTCTCCTCTTAACCTTCTCTGCTCTAAGGAACATAAGAAATAGGAGCAGGAGTAGGCCATTTGGCCCTTCGAGCCAGCTCCGCCATTCAATAAGATCATGGCTGATCTTCTACCTCAACTCCACTTTCCTGCACTATCCCCATATACCTTGATTCCCTAAATATCCAAAAATCTATCGATCTCTGTCTTGACTATACTCAACGACTGAGCCTCCACAGCCCTCTGGGGTAGAGAATTCCAAAGATTCACCACCCTCTGAGTGAAGAAATTTCTCCTCATCTCAGTCCTAAATGGCCAACCCCTTATTCTGAGACTGTGACCCCTGGTTCTAGACTTCCCAGCCAGGGGAAACATTCTCCCTGCATCTACCCTGTCAAGCCCTGTAAGAATTTTGTATGTTGCAATGAAATCACCTCTCATTCTTCTAAACTCTAGAGAATATAGGCCTAGTCTACTCCAGGAGAGCAACCCAGGTTCTCCAGTCTCTCTACTCGGACCAAAAAGTCCCAGGTTCTCAGCCAGGCTGGAGTTGGCCCATTATAATTGGCCTCAGCAACCATCGGCTAGAAAAGTGAAAATCAGCTAGAGTTGTGTTCCGATCACTATCCACTGAAAGGTGTATGCGCGTGGATGTCTGGTGAGGACACAATTGGGGCTTGGCTGAGTTAGTCTCCATGGTCGAATATAGACCATTGACCTTGTCTGAAATCATACGTGGAACTGGACCCCGTTGCTAGAGAAGACGCTTTCAGAACCAGAGAGGAAAACAATGAAGAAAACAGTTGTAACTAGAGTATTATGAGCAGCAGCCATGGAGGTTGTGGTTTAATCTCCGGGGCCCACGTTTAATTCCAGCCCAGATTTGTGGGACGAAAGCCTTCTCTCTCATCATTGGCAGCATGTACAGTAAGCTGGGAGCAGTCTAAACCGTAACAAAAAAGTCACAGATGTGAGTCCATATGATAAGACTCCCTTAGCACTGCCATACTGGGGAGGCAGAGACTCCTACCAGTTCATGGCACAGAGCCACTACCTCAGCAGTCTCCAGCGTAACTGCTTTTCATTATGGGCAATAGCACTTTCATGAACTTTTCCTAATCTCTCACAGCCAACTCAAGCTGTGCTCTCAAGACAGCACAAAATTGCCTCCCAGGCTAATATTATGCAAAGCATTCCTTGGTTCAGTATCTGATCAAAGGAAACATACTGTGTCGCTCAGCTGATGCAGTATTAAGATTTTCGTATGGACTGGTTGAGGGATTCATTTTATATGCCTGGGAGCTGCTGTGTGTCATTCCCTCTTTGAGAATTATGTCTGATGAATATTTGCATGACAAAAACAGCACATAGACCTTGTACAAAGCTTTAATATATTTAAAGATTTCTTTTCACAAGTCCACTAATAAAATGTGACCACAGTGAAAAACGACAGTTGGCGGATTTGTGCAGGGAATTTTACTTTGAACTTCCAATAATATTGTAGTTCCATCATTTTATCTTGCCAGTTCTGTGATGTTAACTCCTCAGTGGTGTTACATAGACTTCCAGGCTCTCTCCCAAGTGGCTGCTATTCCTATACGAGCCTTGATAATGAGTGCCAGCAGGTTCTTCGACTATGGGGGGGAAGGTTCATCATAGCCGAGCTTGATCTTGCCATCGTGCTCCTGTAACAAGCACTAACAGCAGGGGGTCACTCTATGGAAAGAAGAAAGAAAGAACTTGTTCCTTTCATGACCTCAGGATGTCCCAAATCTCCTTACAGCCAATGATATACTTTGGAAGTGTAGTTACTGTTGTAATGTAGGAAATAGAATCGGAGAATCATAGAATGATACAGCACAAATATGGCAGTCAATCTACACACAGCAAGATCCCACAAACACAAATGTAATAAATGGCCAGCAGCCATTACTCCCAGGCCAGGTGCAGCACGGTTCAATGCAGAGTAACCTTTAAGGTCTCTTTATGTGCCAATAATGTACCTTAGCCCTAACCTCAGGGTAGCATCAGCAGCTGGAGGATGCTGCTGCATTTCCTACATTACAACAGTGACTACACTTCAAAAGTTGTTCAATGGCTGTAAAGTGCTTTGGGACGTCCTGAAGTCATGAAAGGTGCTGTATAAATAGAAGTCTTTCTTTTATTTAAACTCCAAAACCCTACTGGCTTCAGTAATGGCTCTTTTTATCCATGACACCCACTTTTAGTGGCTTATGTATCTCCAAACAACCTGGACCCCTGGAGAATTTAAATTTAAAAAAGATATTGGCAAATTATTCCCCCCTTTCACATCGGTGGATTCGAAGGGTGGATCTGGGCAATCCCTCTACTTCACCAGAGTTTTTGGGCAAACGGGTGCTGAGTGACTCTTGTGCCTGCTTACCCAATGTAAATGAGGTGGCCTCTCGTTGACCACGCAAGCTCCCAGTGGGGAGCCGGGGTGACAGCTCTGGAGGCACCATTGGGTGCGATCCCAGTGCAACAGCTGCGGAATTTCAGGGCCCTCATATCCAACCAATAAATTTAGATCTTTTGGTCATTCATCTCATTACTGTCATTAGGAGCATTGCACTGCTCAAATTGTCTGCCACATCCGGCGACATAACAGTGACTGTGCTTCTATACAATTAATTAGACATGAAGCACTTTGGAATTGTTCTGAGAACCATGATAAAGCTATACAGAATAGCTTTTAAAATGTAACATTCTTTGTCTCTTCTCTTCTTCTTAGGCAGTCCCTTGGAACCGAGGATGACTTGTTTCCACACTAAAAATGAGTTCTCAGGTGACTGATGAGTCCAATGCAGGACCTACAGTCTCTGTCACAGGTGGGGCATACAATGGTTGAAGGGGCGGGTGGGTGTGGTTCTTGGGTTGACGTACGCTCCTTCCGCTGTTTGCACTTTGTTTTGATTTCTTTTTGGGTTCAATAAAGACTCATTTCTGAAAGAGAATGTTGTTTAATCTAAAGTCTTGTTCAAGACTTTCTACAGCTTTTTACAGAACACACTATGCTGTGATGCATCTAGAATGAAACTGAAAGTAAAACTCCTCTGGACTGCTTGTCTCTCACATGACCTCTGCTGGTCAGGCACAAGTAATCAAAAACAGACAAATATGCTGTAAGGCATAAGTAATCAAACACAGACAAATATCATCACTATTTGCTGATATCATTACATCTCCCTTTCTTAAAACAAAAGTATTTTACTTTTAACTAACAACATTTAATGAACTTACATTATCATTATCGTGATCAAGGTTTTTTACCCTTGCTTTGTGTGTTCACATGAAATATGTCAATACACTAGAACTTGAAGAAAGAATAAGATAACATTACTTCCTTCTTTAACAATAGTCCTTAAATTTGCTCAATGAGTCTCTCAGGAGGCTTCACGTGTCTTGAGGATTTTCTGATTGATTGTCCTTGAATCTGAGTTGTTGCCTCAGATGATTGGTTCTCAGCTGTGTGATCAGGTTGTTCAACAGTATCAGTCTCTTGACCTGCTGTGGCTGGTCCCATGAGAAGATCTCGACGATTTCTTCTCAGAACAGCACCCTCATCTGTCTGAATGGTGTATGATCTTGGTTGAACTTCACTCAGGACAGTTCCCTTCTGAGTCCATGTGTTTGTTTTGTCTTTCAACCTTACTTGGTCACCAGTGTGGAGTTCAGGTAGGTTTTGTGTTCCTCTGTCATAGTAGTACTTTTGCTTTTCTTTCTGTTGCTCTTTGAACTTCCTCACTTTCTCCCCCTCTTTTGTTTTCAGGAGGTTCTCTGGGATGGGTAGGTTTGACCTTAGCCGACGTCCCATCAGGAGTTGGGCTGGTGACATACCACACTCGAGAGGCATTGTGCGGTATACAAGCATGCTGTGGTAGAAGTCAGTTCCACTGTCTTTTGCCTTGTACATCAGTCTTTTCACTGTCTGGACCGATTTTTCCACTAGTCCATTGGACTGTGGATAGTGAGGACTTGACGTTGTGTGGACAAAGTCCCACTCTTTGGCAAAGTGTCGGAAATTTGCATTGTTAAACTGGGGTCCGTTGCCTGTGAAGACCTCGCTTGCCACGCCATGTCTGGAGAATATGGCTTTCATACTTCTTATCACAGCTTCTGCAGTGGTGGTGTACAGTCTACAAACCTCTGGATACAGGGAGTAATAGTCTGTGACGACAAGATAGTCCTTCCCTTGACATACGAATAGGTCAGCGCCTACCTTCTGGTAAGGTCTGTCTGGTGCTGGGTGTGGCTTTAGTGGTTCTACCGGATTGCTTGCACGATATTTCAGGCATATTGTGTAGTTTGACACCTCATTTGTCACATCTTGGTTGATTCGTGGCCAGTACATCACCTCTCGTGCTCTTTTCTTACACTTTTCGATTCCCAGATGTCCTCCATGGATCTTTTTTAGCATCTCTCTTCTCAGACTCTTTGGGATAACTATTTTACTTCCTTTGTAGATGATGTCTTCGACCACTGATAGTTCCGCCCTGTAGTTCCAGTACTCTGCTATATCAGGTGAGCAGTCTTGCTTCATGTTGGGCCATCCATCCAAGATGCTTTTTCTCAGTCATCTCATTGTTTCATCTTTGTTTGTCTCAGTCTTTATGAGCTCCATTTTTGCATCTGCTATGGGCAGTGCACTTGTGATCATGTCCAAGTAGGCGTTCACTTTTTCATCCATTGTGGTGTTTGCGGGCTCACTTGGGTCAACAGCTCTGGACAACGTGTCTGCTGTATACATCAGCTTACCCGGTGTGTACGCAACATTCAGTTCATCATAGACTGTCTCTCCTTCGCTTTCCACAACGAGGACTCTCTTTACCAGGTTCAGTCTCTCACAGGCTTTTAACCCTAGTATGGCTTGCACATCCTTTGGCACCACGATTAATGCTAGCGTGTGCTCTCTGTCCTTGTGTGTTACTTTGACAATGCATTTTCCTTTCACTGGTATATCAGTACCTGAGTATCCGGTCACTTTCACTTGTATTCCATGTAACTGTGGTCTGGGTCTAATTCTCTTAAAATCGGTCTCTGATATCACATTAACTTGTGCTCCAGTATCCAATTTAAATGGAATGTGTATGTCATTCACTTTTAGTGTCAACATCCAGTCTCTTTCTTTGTTGTTTTCAGACACAACATCTACATTGAATTCCTCTATCTCGCTTTCATCTACTGTATGGACCTTGCTTTGTTGCGCTTGGTTCTTACAGCAACGGGCATAATGGTTGTTTTTGTTGCATCTATAGCAAGTTTTACCATATGCTGGACACTTTCTTGGTGGATGCTGTGTACCGCATCGACTACATGACTTCCGATTGTCCCTTTCATTTTCGTTTGCTGGCCACGCCTCTTTTTTCACATTGGCGCTCTCTTTGTTAAACGGTTTGTATCCGTTCTTTCTCACTGCATCCACGTTGCAGCTACTGTCACTGAACAGCTCCTTTGCCTGCAACTTCACAGTCTCTGTAACCCTACACAGTGCTATGGCTTGTCCCAGGTCTAGATCTTGCTCTCTTAACAGTCTTTCCCTTAGACCATTATCTCGAATACCACACACCAGTCTGTCTTTTATCAGCGAGTCTGTGAGTCCCCCAAATTCACACGATTTGCTTCAGTTTCTCAGTTCAGTCACATACTGATCAATAGTCTCGCCGATTTTCTGTACACATGTGAAAAATTTGTGCCTCTCAAAGGTCACGTTGTGTTTAGGTATGCAGTAGGCCTCAAACTGTTCCATTATTTTATCTAGCTTCATTTTGTCTCCATCAACGGCAAATATGAAATTATTATATACCTCCAGCGCTGCATCACCCACGACATGTAAAAACAGTGACGATTTCTGTTTATTACTTTTCTCGTCAGCTCCGATTGCTGATAAATACAACCCTACACGTTGTTTGAATCTTCTCCAATTTTCAGCCACATTACCTGTCAATTGAAGCGTCGCCGGTGGGAGTAAACCTTCCATTTTTTCACTTCATTAGCTATTCTCTAATGGTAAGCAACGATGTTCTCTTCTGGCTTGCTAATATGTGGAGAGCTGATTTCGCTTACTTGCCACAATTCCTTTCACTGTCCCATCGAGTTGCTAACTTCAGATTTTTTCTCTTTCCGCCACTTCTGACATCATGTTTTGATTTCTTTTTGGGTTCAATAAAGACTCATTTCTGAAAGAGAATGTTGTTTAATCTAAAGTCTTGTTCAAGACTTTCTACAGCTTTTTACAGAACACACTATGCTGTGATGCATCTAGAATGAAACTGAAAGTAAAACTCCTCTGGACTGCTTGTCTCTCACATGACCTCTGCTGGTCAGGCACAAGTAATCAAAAACACAGACAAATATGCTGTAAGGCATAAGTAATCAAACACAGACAAATATCATCACTATTTGCTGATATCATTACACACTTGGCTTCCGCTTACTCCCGGCGAAGAGACTTCCCGGATGCTTCTCCTCCACTTTGAGCGGTCTTGGGCCAGGGATGTTGCACTTTTTCAAGGAGGCTTTGAGGGTGTCCTTGAAGCGTTTCCTCTGCCCACCTGGGGCTCTCTTGCCGTGTCGGAGCTCCGAGTAGGGCGCTTGCTTTGGGAGTCTCGTATCGGGCATGCGGACAATGTGGCCCATCCAATTGTGGTCTGATTGCGGTAATTACAGAGGAGTCTCCCTGCTGTCTGCCACAGGGAAAGTCATCACAAGGATCTTCCTCAATTGCCTTCTCCCAGTGGCCGAAGAGCTCCTCCCAGAGTCGCAATGTGGATTCCGCCCACTAAGCGGCACATTGGACATGATCTTCACCACGTGTAAATTACAAGGGAAATGCAGGGAACAAAACCAACCGCTATACATGGCCTTCTTTGACCTCACAAAGGCCTTCGACACTGTCAACCGTGAGGGATTATGGAGTGTCCTCCTCAAATTATGCTGCCCGCAAAAGTTTGTTACCATCCTCCGCCTGCTTCATGACGACATGCAAGCTGTGATCCTGACCAACGGATCCACCACAGACCCAATTCACATATGGACCGGGATCAAGCAAGGCTGTGTCATTGCACCAGCGCTCTTCTCGATCTTCCTTGCTGCAACATTTTTTGTACAGTGCTTAGCGTGACGGGAGCACATTTCAGGGGTTCGGCTGTGGAGGGCCATGTGCCCCATTCATGGCATAATTATCTGACCATTAAAATGAAAAATGAATGGACGAAAAAGTGTCTCAGCGGCAAATCAGGCACATTGACCTAATTTGTAATTCCACTGGACAAAGCTTGCTTCTGCTAATTTCTAAAACTTATCCTTCTCTAAAATGCAACTTTTCTCTCTCTCTCTATCTGGCAGACCAATAATAAATTAGAGGGTCGAAACTTACTGTCATGTGTTTCTGTACGAGTGCTTGACATAGTTCCTCCTCCCACTAATTTAATGATAACGGTTTCTCCTCCATTAAAATTAGCGGAGAAAAGAATTTGTTATGCGCACGTTAACTGTTTGGATGATAGCGTCACAAACTGAAATTTCAACCCTTATTGATGTGCAAAATTATAGCCAGCAAAATATCAACACCAGCCTGGCTTACCCTCAGTCTAAAGACTTTGGGCTAAAAATTGAGTAGCGCCCCATTTGGGATGCTAACTTCGCTGGGGTGCTACTTTTAGTGCCCCGGAAAAATTAGCGCCCCCGCGCCGAAAATTGAGTAGTTGCGCCCCAAGAGGGAAGTGGGGCGCTACTGAAAGTGCCCTGCATCCCTCTTGGGGCACTGCGAGGGAATATTGCGGCACTATGTGCCGCAGCACCACATCACGCCGCGGTATTGCAGGCCTTCCTCTCCTTCTTAAAGGGGAGGGGCCTTGCGCAACGCGACCCGAGGCCCAGCTGGGCCCCCGGGGATCGGGAGTGGCGGCAAAAGAGCCCAGTACTCAAGAGGGCGGTTCAGGAGGCCGGGGATGGGAGCACAGGCAGGTGCTGGCAGGCGGCCAGCAACAAAAATGGCCACCCCGCACCTTACCTTTAAATAGCGCCTCCCCAGCTGCAGGTAGGACCCCCTGACCCCGTTGGACATAGCGTCCGGCGGTAAGTCAGGGGGTGCTTTTGATGATCGCGGGCGGGGCTCGAGTGGGGCACTGTGCACGGTGATGATGTCATCACCGGCAGCGCAGCGCTGCGGGGCGCTACCGGTTAGCGTCGCCGCTAACCCCCTGCAGAATTTCGCGGGAGGCGTGGGCGGCGCCGCGCCTGGGCGCTAGTTGCTTTGCTAATGGGAGGCGCAAAGCAACCCAATTTTTTCCCCTTTGTTTATTCTTTCATTTTTCTGAGAAAATGTATCCCTTTAAGTGAACATTCCCTTTAAAAAGCTACTCATTAAGTAGAGTGTACCATGCAAAGTAAAAAAAAAACACCGCGACAGCAGTCAATACTTCCAGACAGAGAAATAATTTATCGATAGGTATTCTCATTGACATTTGAGATACTTCTATCATCCCAAGGAGGATCTGTCTGTCTCCCATTCAAAAGATGTAAAAAAAGATCCGAGATTTCTCATCAAGCTGAGTCTACAATAATTCCATCGCCTAATCTGTGGCCACTAAGATATTCTAGTCTAGCAATTGCTGGGAATGGTACTGTGGGCCATTGATTTCCTAGCTGGAGATGAGCCGGGTTGCATTTACTGATACTGCTTTGTCTGCAGGTGCAGTCTAAAAATACACAGCATCGTTGAATTGGAGCAGGCAGCCTGGCAGCTATTTATAGCTGTGGTGCTCAATGAGCTGACTACTGAAGCAGTCATTGCTCATTTAAAGCTGCCTGTGCTCTTGCATTTAAGAAATCACTGGCAATTAGTGTTGGATTCTAAGTTTTGGGCAGGGTGAGACTCCCTTTTTTTTTACTGCTAATAATCCCCCCATTTTCTCCTCTGATGCCATCAGCTTGTACTGGGTTCCGCTGGTGCCCACAGCCTGCCGGTACCATGACTCTAGTGGGCATTCCTCAATTGGACAGCGAGCGTTGGCAAGGCTGCTTTACCATTGAGTGAACATTATGGCCGTGCTTGCGCCAACCCTCACTCCATGTCGGCGTGTATAGACTTTCCACTAGGGGGTCACTAGATAGTGTTCAGAAGCAACACAACTGGCTGATTTACACTCCAGTCCAGGGGCTGGGGAATGGGTTGGGGGTTTGGGGAGAGTCTGTGGCAGGGAGCAGGTCATGGTGGAATAGTGACCGCTTTCCTTTTCCTTTGAAGGCTGCCAATTTGCAATGAGCCCGTTTTGTGCTACTGCCGAAAACTAATCTCACCCCCAGCACGTCCATTATGCAGCCTGCCAATATTCCATCCATCAAGACTGGTCCTCAGGAGTCTTACCTTCAAATATAGAATGATGCTAGTTTATATTTAAATCAGAACATGTGGTCAGAAAAAGGTTACTCATAAATATGCACCGGTATCAGTTCCTGTTTATATATTACATCATTATCCACTTAAAGATCATTGACATTGCTTTCAAATCACAGAGTCTGCACGCTTGACTCTGAGTCAGAATGTTGTGAGTTCAAGCCTCACTCCAGACGTAAGCACATAATCTAGGCTGACACTTCAGTGCAGCACTGTCTTTCAGAGGAGACGTTAAATTACCTGCCCCTCTCAGGTGGACGTAAGAGAACCCTCGGCACTATTCAAAAAACAGCAGGAGGGTTCTCCTGGTGTCCTGGCCAACAATTAGCCCTTTACCAACACCGTAAACAGATGATCTGGTTATTTATTTCATTGCTGCTTGTGGGACCTTGCTGTGCGCCAATTGGCTGTAAAACGCTTTGGGACATCCTGAGGTTGTGAAAGGTGCTATAATGCATGTCTTTCTTTCTTTTCCGACATCTAGTTAGATAATGTCCTCCAGACATAACGACCCAGCCGTTTCCTCAGACCCCAGATTACTGTTTGATCTGATGAAAGTTCATCGACCTGAAATTTTAACTTTGGCCGGAATTTTCCGGGGTGGTAGCAGGCGCAATCGGAGGCGGGTCGGGTGGGAAAGTTGTCATTTTTGGGAGCGGGTCGGCAACCCGCTGTCACCCTGCTCCCACGTGCCATTCCCCCAGGCGCAGACCCAACCCAACCGGCAGAGGAGGGCGACACAATTTAAAAGATTATTAGTTTGTTGTCAGACATTTAAGAGTGGGTTTAACCTTACCTTTTAAATTTAACTGGATGGCCATGGGAAACACTGCTCGGGAACCACGTCTGTCAACCTGAGGCAGGATTTCAGTGGCCATTGCTCCAGCTGATTAGTTGACAGCATCAAATGTACTATAAAAGCTCCCCCTGACTGATGATCACTTTTCTCAGTAAAAGCTGTTTCTCACTGCATTCCCAGCACAGATTCTGCGGGCTGCAGTCTTTCCAGCAAAGTCTCCATCCAGTGTCACCTCATTGGAAGAACCTTTCTCACCATTGACAGATTTCTTCTGTCATCTCTACTTCACCTGGCATCTATTCCATCAGCATGAATGCCATTTATACTGTCTCACCTTGGTCCTAAGAATCTGACCACGATGAGTCCCAACACCAGCAGCACCAACAACAACACCAACCTTCTTTGCAATCACCTGATGCTGCGCAGGACAGAGGGCATCAGCACCTGAGCACATTGCTGCCTGGGAGGCCAGGGATGGCCTCCTTATAGCCAGATTTACTTAACTTGACGCTGTACACCATATATATGGCTGCCACTAGATGTGCCAGGTTGGCCCCACCCCACTGCAACACCATAAAACATCCCTGCAATGACCAAGCCATTCCTTTCACACTCACCACCATTGCTGGAAGTACCATTATAGAAACATAGAAAACATAGAAAAATAGGAGCAGGAGTAGGCCATTCAGCCCTTCGAGCCTGCTCCGCCATTCAATATGATCATGGCTGATCCCATGATATGATTATGTCTCACCATTCACTGCAACTCACTAAGCCACTTACAAAGGTGCATACAAATCTGTCCAAGACCGGAGAGTGTTGAAAATAAAGATTTTTATGTTTGACATCACATTAACGGAAACTTTACACAAACATTGGATAAAACAACCAAGTGGCTACCCTTGTGAATCTACTTGTGTGTCATCGTTCTCTTCCGCGTGCTTCTACGAGGTGCTAGCTCAGTGGCTTCAGCAGAGGTAGAGGCAGCCTGCTCACTTTTCTGCTGTCAAGGAGCTGGAGAGCACGTTGCTGCACACCACTGGGGCCATGAGGACCCATGTCTATGCTGACATCCCTCCAAGAGAGGAGGTCTATGAGCCTCTGCCATCTCTTCTCCATACATTGCCATCTATCCTCCATAGATAGCCATCTATCCTCCATAGAGACCATGTGCTCCTGTGCGTGGCACATTAGCTGCTCCATGCAGGTGGCTATCCTATCCATGGAGGAGCCGACAGTCGCCATCGGCTGTGACATGGTGGTGCTCATGTTGGAGATGGACTCCTCCATTCTCTGAACATTTGCAGACATCGTGCTGGCAAAATCTGTCAGAGCCCCCTGCACTTCCTCCTGCACCTCCAGGATCACTCTCTTTCTGGATGGTCCCCGAGGCTCAGCGTCTGCATGCAGCTGGGCAGAGCTAGGAGCATCCTGCGCCCTCCGGCGAGGACTCTCCACTGCTGTCCCTGTCTCCACCATCTGCTCTTGCTCTCTTATGAGTTGTGAGACACCAGGTGACAACACTACTCTATCTTGCGTGGCACCCACTCAGGTGTGCGTATCTGCGCTGGTGCTAGCTGCGTTTATGTCTGGTGACGGTGCGCCCTCAGAGGCTGGAGGCTCTGCTGAGGAGTCATCTTCCTCTTCCTCCTGGATAGTGGGACGGTGGGGGGCCTCTTGATGGATCTGTGGGAGAGTAAAGAGATGAGTTAGATATGTCATATAAAGAATGGGTACAGATACCATTATGCACATGATGAAGATTCAGTGGCTGTTGACATCAGTGCCCATATGAGTGATTGATGTATGTCATGTAGCTGTAAGCCAGGTTGCTGAGATGTCCCCCTCGCTTTGTCTCCCATCTCCAGCTGCTCGGCGACTCCAGATATTTCTAAAGCAGCCTCCTCTGCTGTTGTAAGGTTTTCAAATGATGGAAGGCCACCCCTGGTTCTCCCCCTCTCCCTCTTACTTTGGACTCTCTTTTCCTGCAAGGAGGGAAAGAAGAGAAGGTTGAATGAGAGTGATAGAATAAGTGTAAGGAATGGATGGGTTAGATCTTTAGAGGGTGACTATGATGGAGTGGGGTGCCAAAACCAAGTGGCCTCCTGTGTGTTGTTAGTGGCATGATTGCACTAGGATGAGGGTAAGTGTGAGGGGTGGCTAGTGAGATGGGGATGTGATAATGTAGATAGATAGAGGGGGATGGGTGGACATGCAAGGTATAGAAACATAGAAGATAGGAGCAGGAGTAGGCCATTCGGCCCCTCGTACCTGCTCCGCCATTTACTGAGATCATGGCTGATCATCCAAATTCAGTACCCTGTCCCTGTATGTAGGTGTGAGTAAGGATGTGTAGGGTTGGGAAGACAGAGTGATGGGGATGTGATGAGAGGCACAGCAGGGTGAAGTTGAGTGTGGCTTTGTACTCACCTTTCTTGATCTAATGAGATAATTGAAACATTTACGGCACTGCACCCAGGTCCTCCTGACCACATCCCTGCTGTTGACCTCCTCTGCAATCTCTAACCAGGCTGTTTTCGTCTCCTGGGGAGGTCTTTTCTGTCCATTGGAAGGGAAGAGGACCTCCCTGCGTGCTCTGACTCCCTCCCTAAGCATATGGATGGGGTCATCGGAGAACCTCTGTGCAGTCATTGTCAGTGCTTGCGGCACTTCAATGCTGTACTGCACTGACAGCACTATGTTACATTGACATTCAAATCCTGCATGGCCATGGCCTCTTTAAAGATCTCGCCTGAAAACGCGTCATCGATGGCATCACCAGACCCACTCCAGTTAATTGGGCTTGGTAACTCGCAGGGCGGGCTTAATAGGCCCTATTAAGGGAAAGTCGTTTTCAGCAGCGGGATGATGCCAGCAGCGGGTCGCAACCCGCCATGGCCACCGCCCACACTGGGCCTGCCCAGGTAGGCAAAATTCCAGCCTTTGTTTCTATTTCCACAGATGCTGCCTGACCAGCTGAGTATTTCCAGCATTTTCTGTTTTTATTTCAGATTTCCAGCATCCGCAGTATATTGCTTTTGAAGGAGTGAAATTAGGAAACATTTTGACACACAAAGGGTGGTACAAGTTTGGAACTCCCTGCCGCAAATGGCAATTGATGCTAGATCAATTGTTAACTTTAAATCTGAGATTGATAGATTTTTATTAACCAAAGGTATTAAGGGATATGGGCCAAAGGCAGGTATATGGAGTTAGGTCACAGATCAGCCATGATCTCATTGGATGGTGGAACAGACTCAAGGGCCTCAATGGCCTACTCCTCTGTTCCTAGCAGATGATCTGGTTTTGGTGATGTTGGTTGAGGGATAAATATTGGCCGGGAGAGTGGCAGAACTCTCTGTTCTGAAGGGTGCCATGGTATCTTTTACATCCATCTGGTCAGGCAGACTGGACCACAGCTTAAAGATGCCACTTCCAACACTGCAGCACTCCCTCTGTGGCGCACTGAAGCGTCAGCCTGGATTATGTACTCAAATCCTGGCGTGGGGGCTAAACTCACAACAGACTTGAGCTCATCTTATCTTTGTTCCTGATGTAAAAGACTGTCTCTCTGTGACTTTTTTTCTTTACACACAGACGCTATATAAATGCAGGTTCTTGTTACTGGTGCTGGTGGTGGAAGATCTGGTTATTATGGTGGGATTAGGACTACCGCGGTGGAGGATAAACACCAACATGGACTGGTTGGCATAAAAGGCCCGTTGCTGTGATCTCAAAGAAAATTTGTTTACTTCACTTGTACAGAAAGTTAGAAGCGGGCTTTCCCTGTGGTGCTTGTTCCCCCTGCTTGTGAATTTAGAGTGACTCAATGTCGTTCCTTCTTCACTGTGTTGAAATCAACAACAACAACAACAACAACATGCATTTATATGCCACATCATTTCCCACTCAAACTCAAATTCTTTCCCAGGCCCTTAATATTATGGGACGTCTCACCTCCCTCAGCAGTTCCTTTCTCCTACAATTTATTGCAGGCTCTTGAACCCAAATTGTCATCACTTAACTACTACTTTGTGATTGATCTCATCTTCACTCCCACTCTTTTTAATGTCCAGTACTGGAGCACTTTACCTAGTTTCCTCTATAATAAAATATATTGTTTAACTGATTTCAGAAGGCACAAAGAACCTCAACTACATGATAATGTTTGATGAGACAGAAAGAGATAAATTTAAGATTTCTGCACATCAACATTGCCCTCTCAATTTCCCCCTCTCCTTTCCTGAACCCATTATATTTCTATAGATGTCAGCTTGCCCTAAATACAGCTGCCAAACAGTCATTCTTCATGTGTGAGTCTGCATATTCAACTACAGGAGCCATCACAATTCAATACATAGACACACACATACTTTCCATCAGAGGCCACTATATGGCATCGAGGAGGCAAACCCAGGCTTGTTTTCCCTTTATATTCAATTATGGTGTCTTAAGCTTGCTCTAGCTGAGACCAGCTACATCTTGAACTGAATCTGGGATCTTCCTGTGCTGTATACTTTTACCTGCTGAGCCTCTTGATTGGATTCCAGTGAGTAACTTATTCCTGGGTAAGTTGTAGCATGGATGTATATGCTCATCTACATACTGCCCATTGGTGATATCATCTGGATATATGGGGTTAGCTTCCACATTCATGCTGCTGACACCCAACTATAGCTCTCCATCACTACTCTTGACTGTCTTTGTACTGTCACACTGCTTGTCCAATATCCAGTCTTGGATAAGCCTTAACTTTCCCCAGCTCAAGATTGGGAAGTCAGAAGCCATTGCCTTTAGACCCTGCCACAGACTCCACTCACTTGCCACAGATTCCAACCCCCTCTTCAGCCATTGTCTTGGACTGAACCTGACTATTTGCAACTTGAGAGTGTGGTTGGACCCCAAGTTGAAATTCAACTCACATCTCCTCTCCATACTTCCACCTCTGTAGCATAATCCGCCTCAAGCCCTACCTGGACGTGACAAACGCATGTATCAAGGTTCCAACCCCTCCACCGCTGAAACCTCAATACTGTACATGCTTTTGTCTCCCCCAAAGCTGACGACACCAATGCTCTCCTTGCTGTTCTCCCATTGCCCTTCCCTAATACATTCTAGTTTGTCCAAAATCCTGCTGCATATATCGTACCTGCACTAGGATCCCACTCACCCATCACCCTTATTTTTACTCATCTACTCTGGCTCCCCATTGCTAATGCCTCAAATTTAAAATTCTTGCCTTTACATCTCACCCGATCTCTGCAACCTCCATGCCCTTCTCCCGAACATCCCATTCATCTGACTTTAGTCTTTTATGGGCCATCCACTCCCTTCGTCCCACTGATAATGGCAGACCCTTCAGACACTTGAGTCCTACACTCTGGAATTTCCTCCCTAAACCCCTCCTTCCTTGAACCTCTCTCTCTTTAAAAAGCTTCTCAAAACCCAGCTCTTTGATGAAATTTGCTCAAGTCAACCCTGCTAATTTCTCTTTCCCTGGCCTGGCCTCTGTTTTCCATATGTCTTCTGTGACAGACCTTAAGACATTCTTTACATTAAAGCTACTATAGGAATGCAAATTGTTACAAAGACTTTAGGTGAGACCTTGCCTCAAACATGAAGAATGACAACTTGGTGCCTCTACTGGATGGAGGCCAGTGCTTTGGAACATTACCTCAGCACAACTCAGCAACTACTTTTATTAAGCTTGACCTTGGGGTCTTTGATACTGACACTGGGTAAAAAAAAGTGGAAATATGTCTCACTGCCAATTGGGGGCATCGTTCACAGTGGAAAAGAAATAGATTTGACAATGATAAAGAACACCACACCCTTTCCATTCTCTCTACTTATCTCCCTTCCCCTGGAGGATGAAACTCATATTGGAGGAAAAACTTTTTCACCCAGAGGGTGGTTGGAATCTGGAACTCACTGCCTGAAAGGATGGTAGAGGCAGGAACCCTCACAACATTCAAGAAGCATTTAGATGAGCACTTGAAACACCATAGCATACAAGGCTATGGACCAAGTGCTGGAAAATGGATTTAGAATAGATAGGGCTTGATGGCCGGCACAGACATGATGGGCCAAAGGGCCTCTTTCTGTGCTGTATAACTCTATGACTCTATGGGTATGGTTTAACAGGTGTTAGTAGTCCTGCATTTAAGCCCAGCCCTCCCCTCTTGATTGTTATGGAAACCAGTTCTGTGACAATCTATATAAAGAATATTTGCATTTATACAGCACCTTATCAGAACATCCGTAAGCAATTCACATGCAATGCATTAATTATTTTTGAAATGCAGTCATAATTGGTATGTAGAAAAGCATGACAGCCATTTTGTGCACAGCAAGATCCTGCAAACAACATTGAGAAGAACTCCTGTTGGTTGAGGGAAGAATGTTGGCTAAGGCACCAGGAGATAACAGGTCCACTGCAGCATGAACTCTTCTTTGAGCTGGCAGATTAGGCCTTGATTTAACATCCACTCCAAAGGATAACACCGCCAATAGTGCAGCATTCCTTAAGTACTGCATTGGAGCGTCAACCTAAAATATGTTGTTAGGTCAGACATTTGAATGGGTTTTTACCATTGCGAGGACCTGTGATCAACCCAAGGTCATCTAGAGTCACCATAACTGGTGAGCAACCCTGAATTGACTTTGAGTCTGATAAATATACCCATCGCTGAACTTGTCCCCATGCATTAGCACTTGAAGAGAGGAGTACAGAAAAGAAAAATGCAGCACTAATAGGCCTGAATTACCACAATTACCCAAGTAACATGGTCCAAAAATCTGTGTTAGCGACAGGAATATTAACGTGCGTTGGATCCATTATCTACTCCAATGGGAACGTTATGTGATGCAGTTGAATTTTAGATTTTTTTGTATGTTATTTTATCTTTTTGAGTGATGGGGTTAGATCTTCCTCTGCCCATCTGGGGAGTAATCTGGTGGGATGAAGCTCTCGCCCTTTATAGAAGCAACCTGATTTTAATTCTATTCATTTCAGGTTCTATAAAGGGCGTGCGATCCGCCCCGTTAGTTCACCACCCCGGCGTTGAAGAGGAAAAGTGACCCCAATGAATCAAATGGCAGCGTTTCATTGTGGATGATATCAATCCCATTTTAAGAACAGAAGATAAAGTGGATTGAGAAAAGGCCGTTTGGCCTTCCAGGTCAACTCCTTCCATGTGCAATCTACTCTATCACAGACTCTACCCCAAACCATTTGACCAAACCATATCAGTCAAACAAAACTGCAGAATATTGATCTATCCTCATGGCTGCACTATTCAACCCTAGCCTCCTGTCATTCAGTCAACATCCCTTCCTGCTCCACAATGTCCTATGGAGTATTTAACAATCACAGTCTATACTTACCCTATAATCACTAATGCTGTTCTCAACCATAGCTTTATGCAATTCCTTGCCTCAGAATTCTGCTGGGATTCTGTTTCATATCGGGACTACTCTGTGGTGGGTGAAGTTGCTTCTAATCTTTAGTCCTGCTTGAGGCTTGTTCATTTTAAATCTTGTGTACATAAATGCTACTAGGTATTCACAGTGAGTGCAATGCCCTTTTAACTGCAATGCATTGCAGTCCATTGGTTTAAGGTACAGCTCATATTTGTACATATTCAGCTGTTAATAATTGAGCTAAACTTACTAACTTGAAGCTGCACTGAATAGAATAGAGATAAAGCGGCTTAATGTTCCTAATGTGATTTGCTTAGAAGCTACTCACTCCCTATTAGGTGAGGCTGAAAACACTGCACGTGTGCAGTGTTAACCATTGCTCTTTGCCCCCTGACTCCAACTAATCACTCAGTCAGAAACTGGAGACACTAAACAGAGGTCAACACCATACGTAAGCAAAGTGAATTCCTGCTGTGCAACCTGTGTTGCCACAAAAATGGTATATTTTCCAAAATTAATGGGCCTAGCAATTTGATCGTGCTGTGCCCATATTACAGGTGTAAAACAGGCACCTAAAGATCCATTATATATAAGGTGATGTGTACGTTCTCATTCTGTGCCAGAAGTGGGCTGCCCGCCATATTAGATCATTGTAGGCATCTTAGACAAGCCCCAAAATTATTTAAAACGTTCATTATAATATTTAAGTAAGTGTCCTATGCTTGCTTTAGGTCCCTTTTGTGAAATTGGCCTGCCCTATCGCCACATGATAAGCTCGCTCAGCAAATCATGGCACTAACAGGTAGCAAGGACATGTTCATGGAGCTAATCACTCATTCCACGTTGGACAGATTGGTTTCCATGCTCTGCGTGAAGCCCCAACAGAAGTGAGTCATTGCACGCAAGCTCGCTGGCAGGCTACCCAGTGCACCTAGTATTTTAGCTTGTGCCCTCAAGGTCAGCATCTAAGTTCTCTGCAGTAGAGCTAGTATGTGATCTTGCCTTCCGGAGAGCTGGCACCTGTGTAGTCCTGTCCCCTTGCCCTAGTTTTTCCACACTTGCCCAATGATTCATCATGTGAAGGCCCCTCACACAGACTACCCTCTAAAGTACGTGTGGTGCCAGTCTTTCAGCTGGTGCTTGCTTGGGTCAGATCGAGTGATGTTGAGTCTTCAGGAAGGCTGGGTTCCACTTCCTGAACTTGCAAAGCGGCCTCGATATTTTCAGCACTAAAATAAAAGAGGGACAGTGGTTAGATTTTAGAGTGAAGGGCGAACAGAGAGAGATGAGTGTCTGCTGAAAGTAGCTGCAGTTTATCCTGCAGAATGTGTAGCGTGAGATAGAAGTAAGAAGGGAATAAGAGGTTGTTGGAGGTCCGTCATCTCAGCCCCAAGACATTGCTGCAGGAGTTCCTTAGGGCAGTGTCCTAGGCCCAACCATCTTCAGCTGCTTCATCAATGGCCTTCCCTCCAACATAAAGTCAGAAGTGGGGATGTTTGCTGATGACTGCACAGTGTTCAGTTCCATTCACAACTCCTCAAATATTGAAGCAGTCCATGCCGGCATGCAGCAAGACCTGGCCGACATTCAGGCTTGGGCTGATAAGTGGCAAGTAACATTCACGGCACACAAGTGCCAGGCAATGATCATCTCCAACAAGCGAGAGTCTAACCGCCGCCCCTTGACATTCAACGGCATTAGCATCGCCGAATCCCCCACCATTAACATCCTGGGGTCACCATTGACCAGAAACCTAACTGGACCAGCCAGAAAAATACTGTGGCAATAAGAGCAGGGTGGGTGTTCTACAGTAAGTGTCTCACCTCCTGACTCCCCAAAGCCTTTCCACCATCTACAAGCCACTTGCCTGGATGAGTGCAGCTCCAACAACACTCAAGAAGCTCGATACCATCCAGGACAAAGCAGCCTGCTTAATTGGCACCCCATCCACCACCTTAAACATTCACTCCCTCCACCGCCGGCGCACCGTGGCTGCAGTGTGCACCATCTACAAGATGCACTGCAGCAACTCGCCAAGGCTTCTTCGGCAGCACCTCACACACCTGCGACCTCTACCACCTAGAAGGACAAGGGCAGCAGGTGCATGGGAACACCATCACCTGCAAGTTCTCCTCCAAGCCACACACCATCCTGACTTGGAAATCTATCACCGATCCTTCATCATCGCTGAGTCAAGATCCTGGAACTCCCTCCCTAACAGCACTGTGGGAGTACCTTCACCACACGGACTGCAGCGGTTCAAGAATGCAGCTCATCACCACCTTCTCAATGGCAATTAGGGATGAGCAATAAATGTTGGTCTTGACAGCGATGCCCACATCCTGTGAACGAATAAAAAAAAAATCTTCCACGGGGGAGAGGACGGGTAGGTGGACTTGTCCTCCTCCGGTCACAGCCTACTGCTGCATGTTGTGCGTGACGTTGTTATGCAAAATAAATCGAAGCCCACATGATTAAAGGGGCAGTGACAGCGTGAATATGAAATTGGCTAAGAGACGGAAAGCAGAGAGCAGTGGTGAAAGGTTGCTCTTCAGACTGGAGGGAAATATACAGTAGTGTCCCCCCAGTGGTCAGTATTAGGACTTTTTGATATATATTAATGACCTGGACTTGGGGATAAGTTCATGATTTCAAAGTTTACAGATGACACTAAATTCTGAAGTGTAGTAAGCATTGAGGAGGATAGTAACAGACCTCAGGAGGGCACGGACAGAGTGGTGAAATAAGCAGACAGATGGCAGATGAAATTTAAGTGGGAAGTGATGCATTTTGAACATGAAAAAGTCGGAGATGCAATATAAACTAAATTATTACAATTTTAAAGAGGGTGCAAGAACAGAGAAACCTGGGGGTTTCACAGACACAAATCTTTGAAGGTGGCAGGACAAGGCTGTTAAAATGCATACAGGATCCTTGGCTTTATAAATAGATTACAAAAGCAAGGAAGTTGTGCTAAAGCCTCATAAGTCACTGGCTAATTCTCAGCTGGAGTATTGTGTCCAATGCTGGGCATCACACTTTATGAAGGACGTCAAGGCCTTGGAGAGGGTGCAGAGGAGATTTACTGGAATGGTACCAGGGATAAGGGACTTCAATTATGTGGAGAAAGAAAGAAAGACTTGCATTTATATAGCGCCTTTCACAACCACCAGACGTCTCAAAGCGCTTTACAGCCAATGAAGTACTTTTGGAGTGTAGTTACTGTTGTAATGTGGGAATGAGAGAGTAGAGAAGGTGGAGTTGTTCTCCTTGGAGTAGAGAAGGTTGAGGGGAGATTTAATAGTGGTGTTTAAAATTTACATAGAATTACAAAGAATGTACAACACAGAAAAAAGCCATTCAGCCCAACCAGTTCATGCCTGTGTTTATGCTCCTTGCACTCCTCTTCATCTAAACCTATCAGAATAACCTTTTATTCCTTTCTCCCTCATGTGTTTATTTAGTTTCCCCCTAAATGAATCTATGCTCTTCGCCTCAACTATTCTTTATGGTAGTGAGTACCACATTCTAACCACTCTCTGGGTAAAGAAGTTTCTCTTGAATTCCCTATTGGATTTATTAGTGACTATCTTATATTTATGGCCGCTAGTTTTGGTCTCACCTACCAGTGGAAACATCTTCTTACGTCTACCCTATCAAACCCTTTCATAATCACAGAATCACAGAAACCCCACAGTGCAGATAGAGGCCATTTCGGCCTCTTAAAGATCTCTATCAGGTCACCTCTCAGCCTTTTTTCTAGAGAAAAAAGCCCCAGTCTGTTCAACCTTTCCTGATAGATAAAACCGCTCAGTTCTGGTATCATCCTTATAAAAAAATTTTGTAACTTCTCCAGTTACTCTATATCCTTTTTAAAATATGGAGAGCAGAACTGTGTACAATACTCCAAACGTGGTCGAACCATGTTCTGTACAAGTTTAGCATACCTTCTCTGCTTTTCAATTCTATCCCTCTAGAAAGGAATCCCAGTGCTATGTTTGCTTTTTTTATGGCCTTGTTAACCTGTGTTGCTCATTTTAGTGATTTGTGTATTATGAAGGGTTTTGATAAATAAGAAGAAACTGTTTCCACGGGCAGGAGGGTCGGTAGCCAGAGGACACAGATTAAAGATAATCGCAAAAAGAACCAGAAAGGAAATGAGGAGAATTTTTGGTAATGCAGCGAGTCATGATCGCGAATGCACTGCCCGAAATGGTGGCGAAAGCAGCTTCAATAGTAACTTTCAAAAGGGAATTGGATATATACTTGAAAAGGAAAAAATTGCATGGCTATGGGGAAAGAGCAGTGGAGTGGGACTAATTGAGTAGCTCTTTCAAAGAGCCAGCACAGGAATGATGGGCTGAATCGCCTCCTTCTATGCTGTACGGTTCTATGATATTAAGATAGAAGGGTGCATTTTAGTGACATCCTTGTGAGGTGTTTTGAGAATGTGGCTGTCAAGGTCGAATAGTTCATACGTTGCATGGAAAATGTGAGGTGAAGGTTGCAATAGTGCTGCAAAGTGCGGTGCAGTCATTGTGGGAGAGTTACGGAAATGTGGGAGGAGACTATTATGAGTAGTGAGGCTGCAGGTGTGAAGAGAAAGATAAGATTCTTACCTTGACACCTCTGGTGAGGTCATTGATCTTCTTTCTGCATTGCAGCCATGTCCACGGAGCTAAGCTCCTGGCATTGACCTACTCATCGACCTGTTCTCACTGGAGGCGAAGGTGTTATCTGGAGGGTTTCCTGGCCCCCTGAGGGGAACAGGATGTTCCTCCTACTGAGCACCGCCTGGACCTGGGCCTCCAATGCTGCATCCAAGTACCTGGGTGCCCTCTCTGGATCTCTTGCGTCCATGTCACCGCTTGTCAATGTTTGCCTGACGTTTCCCTGCTGTCTGCCGCCAGAGTGCACCTTCCCTTTAACAGGTGCTGGTTGCCTTTAAGTGGCGTCGGTCAAGCTCGATTTCTGCACCTCCACCAAACAGACATGCAGCCAATAAGCAGTAAGCTTAACTGCACTCCTGACTTGTTATAATGAGCTGGCCGCACAAAAGTCACGTGGTCCCTGCGCCCAGGTGAACAGGCGCTTGCAGCGCATGCCCTGCCCCCTGTGTGCCAGTTTTCAGGCACAATCAAATTTTTAGGCCATGGTGTTGGACAGATGTGTTTCCTAGGAATATAGGAATTGCTAGACAAAAATAGATCATGGCCCAACAAGTTCGCCTTCTTCCATTCTGGTAGTTGCATAATACAACAATAATGGAGCTGCTGATTAATCATAGCAATCAATCTCTATCAATTAGTTTACAACAGACCCAGATATGACACAAGAGAAATACTCCCAGTGGTGGAGAACTTCCTTCAGCAGTTAAGATGATATAGCTCCATCTTGTGAACTAAAAGGGACATGATTATAGGACACTACAGCCCAGAAATTTCACTCCTTTCTCGGGATCGTTAACTCCACTTGAGCCACTGGGACAGACAGACAGGAACGTGGTTTAAACATCTCATCTAAAGGATGGCACCTCCAACAATGCCGCACGAACCCATCCCGCCTCCATGCCAGTTTCAAAGGAGGCGGATACCCGACCTGTGCTGGGACCCGCCTCCCCGAGGCGGGAAGGGGATTAGTGCCAATTAACTGCCTGTTAACAGGTAGTTAACAGGCAGTTTTTAGCCTAATCCCTATTTTTATTGCAGAAGTATGGGATTCCCAACGGCTCCAAACCACAGCAAGTTAGCGAGGCAGGCCGTCGGGCTGAAGGGCTTGGAGGGTTCGAGATGTCCGGTGTTCAGGTGAGTGATGGGTGCATGAGTTCAGAGGTAAGTGTGTTTGGTGTTTGTAAAGTGTTTAAAGAAGTTTTACTTACATTTACTTACCTTTACAGCCTTCCTTATCAGGTCTCGGGAGTCCCTCATCTCACCGGCACAGAAAGCAGAATGGCCGCGAGCTGTCAAAAGTTGCAGCATTCAGCTTTCTGTTCTGGAGAGATCTCTAAATCAGCCTGAAAGGAAGGAATTAACTTGGAGTACAGATTGTCAGTGTTTGACAGCTTCAAACAGCTGTCAAATGCTGATATTTCATCTGTCAAAAGCTTTTGACAGATGAAATGTCAATCTGTGACGTCACCTGTTGCTGGGTGACCCTTAATTGGCCTGCTGAGCCCGCTGGGCAGGCTCAACAAGGTCAATCAAGTGAAAATCACGTGGGTTGGCCACAACTCGATGGAGGCGGGACTACAACCCTGAAAGTTGTAGTCCCGCCTCCTACACGCCTCCTCAATCAAAATCCAGCCCACTGCCTCCAAGGACCTCATTCATGCTTTTGTCAACACTAGGCTTAATGTCTCCAATGCTCTTCTCACTGGCCTCCAAACTCCACTTGAAATGAACTGCACCTCATCCAAAGCTCTGATGCCTGCACCTGACCCCACACTTAGTCCCACTTACCTATTACCCTATCCTTACTCACGTTCATGTGCTGACTTCTAACTATTTGTCCTCATCTACAAAGTATTCCACGGCCTAGCTCCTCTTGATCTCTGCAATGTCCTCCAGTTCTATATTGATTGCTACCCAAAGTGGATAAATGTGAGGTTATCCACTTTGGTGGCAAAAACAGGAAGGCAGATTATTATTTGAATGGCAATAGATTGGGAGAAGGGGAAGTGCAAAGAGACCTGGGTGTTCTTGTGCACCAGTCGCTGAAGGTAAGCATGCAGGTGCAGCAGGCGGCTAAGAAGGCAAATGGTATGTTGGCCTTCGTAGCAAGAGGGTTCGAGTACAGGAACAAGGATGTCTTGCTACAGTTGTACAGGGCCTTGATGAGACCACACCTTGAGTACTGTGTGCAGTTTTGGTTGCCTTACCTGAGGAAGGACGTTCTTGCCATGGAAGGAGTGCAGCGAAGATTCACCAGGCTGATACCTGGGATGGCAGGAATGACGTATGAGGAGAGATTGTGTCGATTAGGCTTATACTCACTGGAGTTTAGAAGATTGAGAGGGGATCTCATCGAAACCTATAAAATTCTGTCAGGCCTGGACAGACTAGATGCAGGAAGGATGTTTTTGATGGCTGGGGAGTCCAGAACTAGGGGTCATAGTCTAAGGATAAGGGGTAAGCCATTTAGGACTGAAATGAGGAGGAATTTCTTCACCCAGAGAGTGGTGAACCTGTGGAATTCTCTGCCACAGAGGGCGGTGGAGGCCAGTTCATTAAATATATTCAAGAAAGAGTTGGATATATTTCTTAAGGCTAAAGGGATCAAGGAATATGGGGAGAAGGCAGGGACAGGGTACTGAATTTGGATGATCAGCCATGATCGCATTGAATGGCGGAGCAGGCTCGAAGGGCCGAATGGCCTACTCCTGCTCCTATCTTCTATGTTTCTATGTTAACTCTACATTACCTTTAGCAATCTTGCCCCATCACTGGAATTCTCTCCCTAAATCCCTCCACAATGCTAAATCTCTCCCCAAGAACCTCCTTATAACCTACCTCTTTGTCAGTGCCTATGGACACCTCCTCTAATTCCCCTCCTACTCCTGTTCACATCTAACTATGAACTATGAAAAACCTTGGTATATTTTGTTACATTAAAGGTGCAATGTAAAGCAGGTAATTGTTAATTCAACACTTCACCAAATAAAATATAGGTAAAATCACAGAGATAGTAGATTTGATTGAACCCAGGAAATATGCCTTCGCATTTTTTCACACTTCCCATATCTCCAAACTGAACCATCCTAAACAGCTTATAAAGGTATCATTTTATATCTCATACAAAGAAAGAAGGAGATATTAGGAGGGCTGGCCAAAAACTTGGTCTAAGAGGTCAAACCCTAAACATGACGAAACTCTCATTCCTGCCTTAATCACTTCCAGACCTGACTATTCCAATGCTCTCCCAGCTGGCCACCCATCCTCTACGCTACGTAAACCTCAGCTCGGCAGAAACCTTGCTGCTCGTATCCTATCAGGTCCCGCTCATCCATTGCCTCCCAGTCACCCTAACCTCTCCAATTTAAAATGTTTATCCTTGTGTTGAAATCCCTTCATGGCCTTGTCCTTCCCTATCTCTGTAACCTCCTCCAGTGCTACAAAACCTCCCCCCACCCCAGAACTTTATGTTCCTCTGACTCTGGCCTCTTCCCCACTCCCTCGTTTCCCTTCATTGGCGGCCGTGCCTTCAGCAGTCTAGACCCTATGCATTGCAATACCATCGCTGAACCCCTCTGCCTCTACACCTCCCTCTCCTCCGTAAAGACCCTCCTTAAAATCCACCTCTTTGACCAAGCTTTTGGCCAGCCCTCCTAATAGCTCCTTCTTTGATTCGGTCTCTATGTTTATCTAATTATGCCTCATTGAAGCGCCTTGGGACATTTTTCTATGTTAGAGGCGCTATATAAGTGTAGGTTGTTATTATTAGTATTATAAGGAGCCGGCGAAAGTACTGTGAAGGTTGCGGGCAAGTTACATTTAACCAAGAAAGAAATGTTAGCATTTATACAATGCCTACAGCGCCTCTCAGAAATATCCGCAAGTGCGTCACAAGAATTACTTGTAGAGTGCAATCGTTATGTAAGAAAATTGAGCAGCCATTTTCCGTACAGCAAGATCTTACAAATAGCAATGGAATGAATGATTAGCTAATCCGGTGTTTGATGGCATCAGTTAAGGGAGGAATTCTAGCCAGGACAACAAATTTCTCACTCTTTGTCCAACTGAACGGGCAGGTGGGGCCTCAGTTTATTGTCACGTTTGAAGGTTGGCATCTCCGACAGTATAGCACTCCCTCAGTTCTACAAGGAGTGTCAGTTTAGACTATGTGCTAAGGTCCTGGAGCGGGGTTCGAACCTATCATCTTGAATCAGAGGTGCGATTGCCACCAACTGAGCCAAGATAACGTAATGACACCTCTGGGAGTTCAGTCCCAGAGCTCTTATACCATACGCAGACATAGCTGGTGGTCTACCTACATTACAAGATCATAAAAAAATGGTTCAAATGATGAATGCCCATTTGATTTCCCACTTGCAGCACAGAATAAAGCAGCAGTTTCAGATACAAGCAGCAACCAGGGACTAGCAGGAAGAACATCAGTCAAAGGAACACAGTTATTCCCCATGGGCCGCAAATCAACTGTTGAAGGATGAATTCTCTGCCCCAGAGATAAAAAAAGTATATGCTTTTGTGTGCACTGAGTGCACCTGGCTACACTGCTGATCATTTCCACACATGTACACTTCCCATCTGGGATCAATTTATAGGAGTAGGAGCCTAGGTTTTTCCCCCCCATCTTTATCCTTATGAAGGGTTTTGTTAAACTTAAGCTCATCCAAAACTACATGTCCTATCTCACACCAAGTCCCATTCACCCATTACCCCTGTGCTCGCTAACATTCATTGGCTCCTGGTTAAGCAACATCTCGATTTTAGAAATTCTCATCCTTATTTTCAAATCCCTCCATGGCCTCGCGCCTCCCTTTCTTTGTAACCTCCTCCAGCCCTATTACCCTCCGAGATACCTGTGCTCCTCCAATTCTGGCCTCTTGCGCATCCCCGATTTTAATCGCTCCACCATTGGCAGCCGTGCCTTCAGCTGCAGAGGCCCTAAGCTCTGGAATTCCCTCCCTAAACCTCTCCGCCTCTCTATCTCTTTTTCCTCCTTTAAGATGCTCCTTAAATCCTACCTCTTTGACCAAGCTTTTGGTCATCTGCTCTAATATCTTCTTAAGTGGCTTCTTGTCAAATTTTGTTTGATAACGCTCCTGTGAAGCGCCTTGGCACATTTTACGACGTTAAAGGTGCTATATAAATGCAAGTTGTTGTTGTTGTAGTAAGGAGAAACTGTTTCCACTGGTGGGTGGGTCGGTAACCAGAGGACACAGATTTAAGATCATTGACAAAAGAACCGGGCGAAGATGAGGAGAGGCTTTTTTATACAGCGAGTTATGATGATCTGGAATGCACTGCCTGAAAGGGTGGTGGAAGCAGATTCAATAGAAACATTTTAAAAGGGAATTGGGTATACACTTGGAAAGGAAACATTTGCGGGGCTATGGGGAAATTGCAGGGGAGCGTGGCTAATTGGAAAACTCTTTCAAAGAGCTAGCACTGGCACGATGGGCCGAATGGCCTCTTTCTGTGCTGTATAATTAGATGTGCGATAGCTGGACTTTTAATACATTTTAAATCCGTCCTGTGTGGATGAATAAGTGACTTGTCTCTCAATCACTAGTGAGTTGACAATGAACCTCCGTATACTTTTTTTGATTCTATTCTATGATTACCCTTGAGGTGCCAAAGCCAGTGATGGCGACTCTACCGCTGATCTGACCGAGGACAGGCCTTGGATTCAACCTAGCATCTGTATAGCTCGGTACCACACTAGGGAATGTATTTGTCTAACCAGCTGACAATGAATTTATTCCCCCAAAAAATCATTGCAATGCCATCTAGGGAGACAAGGGCAAACTGCGCACTCACAATTAATTTTAAGCAAAAAATAACGTGCATGCTGCTCCTTTAAAGGGTTAATGTGCGTTCAGAAGCTGGGACATGTAAAAGGGAAGGCAGCGGTAGCTGGACTTTTAATACATTTTAAATCCGTCCTGTGCGGATGAATAAATGACTCGTCTCTTCAATCACTCGTGAATTGACAATGAACCTCCTTATACTTTTTTTTTATTGTTTCCAGATGGCTACTATTTCATACATTGATGACAAATAATGCAAGCCTGGAAGTCGTTTTGATTTATTCCCCTCTCTTTCTTCCCCGTTTTTGAGCCAACTGCGTTGTCCGGCAACAGCTGTCTCTCCCCGTGCCAGCTTTGCACAACAGTGCCCATTCTGATTAGCTTTGTACGAGCCACTTCTCTGTGATTGATTCCCTGGCTGGACTGTGTTTAACTTTCGGATGCTTGTTTTATCCATTCTTTTAATATATATATGTGTAGGAAGCATGCTACGCTTTGTACCTTTTGCCGCTGAGTAGAAAGTAGGCTAGTTTGAGGTGCTATTTGCAGGAGGCAGCAATGAACTGCTGGAGACGATTCTTTCCTAATCCTGCTGGTACTGCGCCAGCTCACGTTTAAGTGGCCCTTTCTCAATCCCTGCGGAAACATAATCCCTTAAACTGGCAATTAGACTGGGTAGCTGATAAGTAAATGGATTCTCTTCCTCTGCTAGTGGAAGTCAAGTGTGAAAAGCTGTTTCCAAAAACAAAGGCTTGTGTGTTGTATTTCGGGGGAGGAACGAACTCTGTAAAGGGAAGTATATTAATAACATAAAAAATAATAAAAAAGGCCAAGCAGCCCATCAAGTCTGCTCATTGTGGTCTGTAGAAGGAGCAGGTTTGATGAATGAACAAGCATTCCTCACTGCATCACTTTTAAAATTTATTTTTAAATTATTTGTTCTTGGAAAGTGGGCGACACTGGCAAGGCAGCAGATTGCCCATCCCTAGCTGCTATGAGGGCATTAAGAGCCAACCATATCTAGCCACTTGTACTTTTTCCTTTAGGGATTCATTTTCCACCTCACACCCATAATCTGAAATTCTGGAACATTTTATTCCCTCCCCCTTCAGGAGAGGGACAAGAAAAATCTAGAATTTCTAACAAAGCACCATTATTGTACACATTGAATGACTTTCTATACATTGAATGAATGTATCCAGATAAGGTACTTTTAGCCGTTGCTTGAGACAGTAGGTAAGCATATTTATCACCATTGTAACTTGGGTCCAAATCCATCTCAAAATGATTGTATGAGTTGCTCTCTCTCTTCTAGTTGCAAGAACCTTATATAAAATGACCTTGGGTATCTCAGTCCACTTTCTAAGGGGACATAGGTCTACAGCATAAACTTTGCACTAAAGAAAGAAGAAAGAACTTGAATTTATATAGCTCCTTTAGCACCCTCAGGACGTCCAAAAGCACTTTACTGTCAATTAAATACCTTTGAAGTGTAGTCACTGTTGTTTTGTAGGCAAATGCGATAGCCAATTTGTGCACAACAAGGTCCCGCAAACAGCAATGAAATAAATGACCAGATAAACTGTTTAAGTGGTGTTGTTTGAGGGATATACATTGGTTCAGTCTAGTTTCTAGGAGGCATAGGTCAACAGCACAAGCTTGGTACTAAATTGAGAGGAACCACAAGGATTGCTGGAAATGGAAAAGTGACAGCAGTTGATCTGGTAAATATCTATTCTGGGAAGTGCTCATTCATTCCCTGCAGTGTTTTCCTCTATTACGTACAGCGTATCACTTCTATTTAATTACTTAAATGAAGTAATAGACTTTTAATTTTCTTCAAACAGTGTAATTTTTGGGCCAGTTTCATGAGGACACGTTGTTCAGACTCCTGAGCAGCGCTCTTTGAGGTTGGGTTGAGATGCCTTGTAAAACATTCATTGGGCTAGCAGAGCTCCCTCAGCTCATTGTGAGTATTCCCTCTTAGTATCGTGCTCCTTCAGACTCTCGAGGTATTCCCTCAGCCCAATGAGTGCTGTCGAGGTCAGTTGGCTGAGAGCATTCTGTTGCACTGTGAGAAGTTACAAATGACTCCTAGAATAGTCTCATTTGGCCGAGGAAACACTTTCCATCCTGTGGGAGAACTATCTCAATCAGCTGAGGGAACACTTAAATGGCTGAGCGAGCACTCTCAATGGTTGCTGGGAATACTATCACAGGCTGAAGGAATGCTCTCAATAGGCTGAGGATGCACTCTTACTGGATTGAGGGAGCACGCTCAGTATTGTGCTTTCTGAGGTGAATTGTGTTCATCCAGTTAGAGTGAATGGGCTTAAGGCTCATACATCTGGCAGAGGAGGCACCGCCTGTAATCCACTGAGTGTTCCTCGGTCCAGTGCCAGACTGAGAATGCTTCTTCAGCCTATTAATGGCAGTATGTAGTCACTTGTCTTCCTGTTTCTTCTATTCACTTGTCTGCATACTTAGACAGCACGCTATAGAAAACAAGCCTTTTGGTGTAATAAGATTAACTTTTAAAAATACCTTTGGTAAATAAGCATTTCTTAGTTTTATTAGATACTAATTAATATAATGAGCTTCTTCTTGCAGCATGTTATTTAATATAAGGGTGGGTGTGATTTGTGTTTAAATAACCAAGAATGTAATCACTAATTAGCCCCGGTAGTGAGAAAGGCTGGTATTGAAACAGTGCATCGGAGGTGTTATGCAGAATTTTATCACAGCTATGGGAGGAGCCTACTTGTTTATAGACAGAGTCGGATTATTGGTATTGATTTGGTAATGCCCTATTAAACTTGGCCCACCTCAACAATACATAGAATTAATTGGTTTGGGAAATGGAACCACAATCCAACTAAAGAATTTGTACGTTTTTCTCTAATTTTTCCCTCTTGGATTTTCTTCCCACCTCTCCTGAAGGTGCTGATTCATGATAGCCTACAAACTAGTTCCACCTGTCCTCCAATAACTTGCTCAATTAGCCATTCTTCACATGGGACAGTAGACGGCAAGTCAGGAGTGAGAACCTTGGCAGTATTTTCACCTGTACCCCAAAGGCAAATTGTAGCTCAGCAACATGTCCAAGTCAGGATGATGTATGAGTTAAACAAATATTTGGCAAGACTATCAATTGAGTGATATTGGTAGTGAACTGGATGTTCTCTTTATGAAAGCTAGGTCTTGTCAGATGGACCGACCTGGTCTTTTCCCGTCCTGTATATTCTTATCTTACTAAATGCTGTTTTAAGAGATTGCAGCAAATTAAAACTCGAGACATTTTTGAGGTAAATGCCAAACATGTCATCTGGGCATAAAACCGGTGTTGCCGATTGAAATGAAAATCAGGCAGTTTCTTTAACAGGTGCGCAATCCGCAATGCCTGTTTTATGCCCAGTGGCTAATTGACAATCTACGACATGTAGTACAGAACAGTCTCAAACCAGTTCAAATAACCTACCCTAGCACTGCTTGTGTTAACTGATCCTGCTGGTCTCTCTCTTCTGACAACTGATGAGCAGACTATGCTAGTGTCAGATACATAACTTGGAATGGATCTCTGCACTGTGTCAAACGGCTGATGTAAAAAATAGATTAATACACTACATCAAAGGGTATATTTTGCAAGTCCTGATGCTGCAATGGGAGCCTCACACGCAGATAGCACTTATGAGAAAATAACACACAAAAATATATGAGAAAGTAGGACAGGCAGGTGTCAGTCTTGCATCAGCATTCTCGTCTGAGTCAGAAGGTTGTGGGTTCAAGTCCCACTCCAGAGACTTGAACACATAATCTAAGCTGACACTCCAGTGCAGTGCTGAGGGAGTGCTGCACTGTCGAAAGTGCCATCTTTTAGATGAGACATTAAACCGAGGCCCCGTCTGCTCCCTCAGGTGGATGTAAAAGATCTCGTGGCACTATTTTGAAGAAGAGCATGGTGTTCCCCCTGGAGTCCTGGCCAATATTCATCCCTCAACCAGTATCACTAAAACAGATTATCTGGTATTATCAAATTGCTGTTTGTGGGATCTTGCTGTGCACAAATTGGCTGCTGCACTTCTTACATTACAACAGAGACTACACTTCAAAAGTATTCAATTGGCTGTAAAGCGTACCCAAGGGTGAATGTTGGCCAGGAAACCATGCACCAGTGAAAGCCTCAGTGCTTAGAAGAAAGGATAAAATTAGAGGAGGAAGTGGATGAGAACATTCTTTTATCCCAGAAATTGGTGAAGTGATTGAAAAATATTGACTGGATGTGGAATCTTTCCAAAGAGCCTGTTGGCTTGAAGCCTACAAGGGTTTCCTGATATAAAGGGTTTCTCTCTGCATTTCTCCACTCTTCTGGGAGGGATGACCCATTGCGTAGGACGACTTTGTAGTATATATATATCGACACAGACATCCAGCTGCATGAAAAACCACACCAGCGAGTGAGGAGATTAAAGCTTCGGGCACATTTCTGTGTGTGTGTTTTTTTAAATCTGCTAGCTTTGATGATGATGCTTCTGAGTGTCAGAAGTGCTGACTTGAAATGAAATTGTGGCATAATGAGTGCAGTAACTTCAGCCGCTAATAGCTCCGACGCACCAACTGGACTTCTCTTGTCAGTTGCACCAATTTAAATAACGCACAATTATGTACATCTTTCTCAACTAACTGCTCAATTTTCTTTCCAGCCACACACCTGTACGACCCATGTGGTTTACTTCTGTTAAAGCAGGCGAGGTCAGTCTTCAGGTGTTCTGATGTTATGGTTCCTGATAGAATGGAATCTAGTTGTAGTGATCGACTTAATCAGTAGCTCAAATGTTTGGTTTCAATGCAGTCATGTTTCCATGTATACTGCTGATAGGCCGGTTAGGTAACTGTTCAATTAGCTGCTCCTCCTCTCCTCTCAGGCTCTACTTTTAAAAATATTTTTTATGAATCATTTTTTTCATTTTTCCTAGTTTAGGCCCCTGGCTAATTACTCAGCTGGTAAGTATACTGGATGGCAGGTGATTCTCTGTGGATGAAGCTGACAGACTTTTTCCTTTACTAATCATCTATTTAAAATGCCGCTCAGTTCTGCTCACCTCTTTGATAACGCTTCTCACTGTCACTTTAAAGAATTGCTCAAAGCGCTGGGTGACCAAATAAATCTAGGAATCATAAAATCATACAGCACAGAAGGAGGCCATTCAGCCCATAATACAATAGCAAAATACTGCAGATGCTGGAAATCAGCCCATATTGCCTGGTTGTGTGCCAACTCTTTGAAAGAGCTATCCAATGAGTCCCACTCCCCCTGCTCTGCAAATTTCTTCATTTCAAGTAATTATCCAATTCCCTTTTGAAAGTTATTACTGAGTCCGCTTCCACCGCCCTTTCAGGCTGTGCAGTCCAGATCATAAAAACTCTCCGTTTAAAAAAAAAAAAAAAAAAAAAAAAAATTCTCCTCAGCGCCCCTCTGGTTGTTTTGCCAATTATCTTAAATCTGTGTCCTCTGGTTACTGACAAACTCCCTTTTGATCATAAAATCTTACAGCAGAGAAAGAGGCTATTCAACCCACCGTGCCTGTGCTGGCTCTTTGACAGAGCTGTCCACTTAGTCCCACTCTCCTGCACTTTACCCTTAACCCTGCAAATTTTTCCTTTTAGGTTACTGGTGTTCCAGCCTTAGACAATGCAGGCCAACCCTCCTCAGTGACACCTCGGGGTAGATTTTCCCGAACCTGTCGGGAAGAAGGCGGGACTTCCCCTTTCAGATTTTTGACCCGCTTACTTCGACGTCCGGCCAATCCGCGCGATTTTCCCTTGATTGACCTTGTTGAGCCCACCCAGCGGGCTCAGCAGGCCAATTAAGGGCCACCTGGCAACAGGTGATGTCACAGACTGCAATTTCATCTGTCAAGAGTCTGAAATATCAGTGTTTCACAGCTGTTTGAAGCTGTCAAACACTGACAGTCTGAGTTCTGACATGAGTCATTCTGCACAGACTCAGTTAGAACTCTTACCGGCACTCAAAGCTGAAGGCTGTCACTTTTCACACTTTAGACACACCAAACACACTTACCTTTGCACTCATGCACCCATCACTCACCTGAGCGCCGACATCGTGACCCCTCCAACCCCTTCAACCCGACGGCCCGCCTGCTCTAACCTGGCGTGGTTTGGAGCCGTCGGGAAACCCACACGAAACCCCTCAAAATAGGGATTAGGCTAAAAACTGCCTGTTAACAGCAGTTAATTGGCACTAATCCCTTCCCGCCTGGTTTAGGCGGGTCCCGGTGCGGGGCGGGTACCCGCCGCCCCTGAAACTTACGTGGGGCGGGGTTTTGGGTGGGATGGTGTCGGGACCCCCAAATTCAGGATTTCCCCCTCCCCCACACGCCTGAAACCCTGCCTGACGGCTCCATGAAAATCTAGCCCCTCATCTCCATTCGTCATTGACCATAGACTCAGTTTCCTGCCTCCTCATGGGCCCAATTGTCTATTGTCACTCCAGCCGACAGCATAAATTAGGCGGGAAAAATTGGGATGCATTGCGCCTCCTGTTAGCGCCATAAGAGGGTGCTAACGGGGCGCAAAGCAACTGGCGCCCGAACGTAGCGCCGCCCACGCCTCCCGCGAAATTCAGCGGGAGGTTAGAGGCGGTGCTAACCGGTAGCGCCCTGCGGCACTGCACCACTGGTGATGACATCATCGCCGTGCGCAGCGCCCCGCTTGCGCCCCGGCCGCAATCTTCGGGAATGCCCCCTGACATACCGCTGGACGCTATGTCCGATGGGGTCAGGGGGGCCTACCTGCGGCTGGGGAGGCGCAATTTAAAGGTGAGGTGCGGGGTGGCCATTTTGGTTGCTGGCCACCTGCCAACACCTGCTTGCGCTCCCGTCCCCAGCCTCCTGAATGGCCCCCCTCGCAGAGTGCCGGCTGCGCTCCAAGAGCCCGGCACTCCTCTTGAGTGCCGGGCTCTTTAGCCAGCATTACCGATCCCCGGGGGCCTAGCTGGGCCCTGGGTCGCGCTGCGCAAGACCTCTCCCCTTTAAGAAGGGGAGGAAGGCCTGCAATACCATGGCACGTAGCGCCGCAATATTGACTTGCAGCGCCCCAAGAGGGATGCGGGGCGCTTCCAGTAGCACCCCGCTTCCCTCTTGGGGCGCAATCACTCAATTTCCAGCACGGGGGTGCTAAGTTTTAGTGCCCTGGCAAAGGGGAGCTACTCAATTTTTAGCCCTAGGACTCTGAACTTGGGGCCTTCCCAGTCAGATTAGCTCAGTATCACATTGGCGCTGTATTTACCAAACATGCTATTAGAGGGAGCCATCTTCATTTTTTTTCTTTTGAAATATTTTTGTCTTGCTTTCTCAGCTACTATATTTCTGTTGTTTGTTTTTCTTTTAGAGTGTGAGCTGGCTAACATGCGTTCCAACAATGACATAACATTCAGCAGCGCTGCACGGAAACTCCAGTGCACGACCAGCTGTGCAGATAAGTTCATTTTACATGGAAGTGTGAGACCTTGGCCAGATCATGGAGTCCAACTGTTGAAGGGATGGGCGAGGAGCCAGGAGAGAAATGTAACATCAAGTGAACTCGCTTAGATGGCTTCTGTTTAATTTGGATTTGGATTTGGACACACACAGTTCAAACTGATATCATTTTCTTGCTTTTCCCCCCCCTTAATGGAAATGAAAATGAGGCGGTTTCTATTTTTTATGGGCAGCCAATTTGTAATGCTAATCTTACGCCCAGTGTCAAGTTGAAAATCGACCCGCCCCCCCCCCTCAGAAAATTTGGACAATATCCTGCACTGCTCTCTCTGTCATGCCCCTCACCCTTTTTATTAGAAATACCAATCTAGTCCTATCTTGAATTTTCCATCGCTATGCATCACCATTGATTGCCCCACCAGTTCCATGAGTGCTGGGGAGTAGAGAGATAGGTGCCGAGACGTACAAACATATGAACAAGGATGGACAGGATAAGACCTTCTGGTCAATCCAGCCTGTCCCACATAATTGTGAGACCTTGTGTATCACAATATATACATTCTCCACCCCGCCCAAAACCACGTGATCTCCTGGAGGAAAGTTCAACTGGTCTGAGTGACTCATAAGAACATAAGAATTAGGAACAGGAGTAGGCCATTCGGCCCCTCTAGCCATTCAATAAGATCATGGCTGATCTTCGACCTCATCTCCACTTTCCCGCCCGATCCCCATATCCCTTGATTTCCCTAAAGTCCAAAAATCAATCTATCTCAGCCTTGAATATACTCAACGACTCAGCATCCACAGCCCTCTGGGGCAGAGAATTCCAAAGATTCACAACCCTCTGAGTGAAGAAATTCCTCCTCATCTCGGTCTTAAATGGCCAACCCCTTATCCTCAGACTATGCCCCCTAGTTCTAGACTCCTCTATATGCAGGTTTAAATGACAGGATCAACTTTTTTTTTGAATCCTAACAGGTATTATTCTTAAGTATCCTCTAAATTTGCATTGATGTAGCAACTTTCGTGGCCTCGGGGCATCCCTGCTGGTTTCCCAGCTTCATTTTGCTGCTGTGTGGGCTCTGGACAGAAATCCACTTTCTCCTGGGCCGAAGTGCTTTTCTTCGCTCCTTCTAAACCTCCAATGTCACCGCCGTTTTCTACCAAGACTGTATTCTCTGCTGGCTCTTTCTTTTTTTTCTTTGAGTCATCTCAATTCTAATATCTGGCCTGCTGCTGCCTTCTCCAATGCCGGAAATTTTTCACTCGACGCTGAGCTAGCTCTGACCTGCTCCTCCTGCTTCCCATCCTGCTCTGGATTCTGCTCCACTGCTCAGCGCTTTCCGCCTGCTTCCTATTGTCGCTGACTCCACTTATCCCTCCGCTGGTCTACTGGGTCCGCTGGTGTGCACTACTAATCACTGAGGCTACTACACACCTTGGCTGGACCCCTTGATCAACCTATGCTGGCTCACGGTTGATTCTACACACCACCTTGCCTCTCCATTTTCCACAGGAGAACCTCTAGCAGTGTGTCCACTGATACTCTGCTCCTCAAGCAGCTCCTGCACTCACTATCCCTCCACGCCTATCTCTGAACCTGGACATTAGTTTGTTGGTGTCCAAGTTATCTACAAGTTAACTTCATCCCTCCACGGGACCTCTGACTTTAACTTTGGATTCTCTCTTATAGTCTCCTCCCTATTCTCCGTTTACAACCAGTGTATAACTATCCTAATCTTTGCTATGCCTATGTAACCTGAATTTCCTCTGTGTCCATTCACGTGTACATTTTGGCTGCTGCTCCAGACCTGAGCCTATTACTTCTATCTCACTTTTTCAATTTTTTTAACCCCTCTTAGGACCTTCATTCCTGTCTCCTCCCCTTCCTGTTACCCAGTCATGCCTCGTTTGATTTCTCTCCTCTTGGGTATTTTTGCCCCCTCAAATCTCTACCCCAACCCTTCATTATTTCTCTAACTTCCTAATTTTGGGACAAGATACAGGAGGACAGTTGCAGCCTTTGAACCTGTACCCCAATGAGTCAGCATCCCTCAGCAGAGAGGAGAGAGAGAATTGAAGATGAAAGAGAATTGATAGATTGCAAGAAGAAACCCTGGATTTTGAGGTGATTTTTAGTTCCAACTAGATCCTAACTATAGCCTCTCATTGGTGAAAGACCCATCACAGTTAGGCTATAGGTACCACGATACAAGAAGGACAAGGGCAGCAGGTGCACGAGAACAGCATCACCTCCAAGTTCCCCTCCAAGTCACCCACCATAATGACTTGGACATATATCATTGTCGCTGGATCAAAATCCTGGAACTCCCTACCTAACTGCATTGTGGAGTACCTTCACCACACAGACTGCAGCAGTTCAAGAAGGAGGTCCACCACCACCGTGTTAAGGGCAACTGAGGATGGGCAATAAATGCCAGCCTTGCCGGTGATGGCCACAACCTGAGAATGAATAAAAAAATTAAAAATATAGTACTGGAGTCCAGCCTGTGATTTCCTGCCATCAACACAGTTCACACCTCACTACCCATTATTGATGGGCTTCAATAGGTCGAGAAATTTGATTGCCATAAGTGCAGGAGCTGAGGGCTCATTATAAATATTTTGCATATCAATTATTTATGTCTTGTATTTTCAAGATTTATGATGTGTTCATAAGAGTAACACTGTAACACAGTCTAATTGCTCTTGCTCATTCATACAGGGTGTCATACACGTAACAGCTATTACAATGTTTTCCTTTTGCTCTTCAAGTTGTGGGATGTTAGCGCTAGGGAATGGAAGAGATTGCAGAGATACAGTGGGGGCAAGGTCAAAGAGGGATTTAAAGGCAAGACCATAAATAAAGTACCAAATCAAGACTACAAAACTATTGATCCTGCACAAGCTTGCACATACAGAGTTGCTCGGTGCTCTAGTGTTACTCAATCCGTACTGCAGTGTAGTACAGCGCCTGGACTTCAGGGACATCACAGGACACAGGAAACATAGGTACAGAAGAAAGAAAGGACTTGCATTTCTATAGGGTCTTTCACAACCTCAGGACTTTCCAACGCGCTTCACAGCCAGTGAAATATTTTTGCAGCGTTGTCACTGTTGTACTGTGGGATAATGTGGCAGCCAATTTCCGCACAGCAAGATCTCACAAACAGCAATGGGATAATGACCAACTAATCTGTTTTAGTGGTGTTGGTTGAGGGCTAAGCACTGGCCAGGAGACACCAGGAGAACGCCCCTGCCCTCCGAATAGTGCCATTGGATCTTTGACATCTAGCTGAGAGGGTAGACGGGGGCCTCAGTTTCACATCTCCTCCGAAAGACGGCACCTCTGACAGTGCAGCATTCCAAAAGTAGTGCACTGAAGTGTCAGCCTACATTATGTGCTCAGGTTTCTGCAGTAGGACGTGAACCCACAACCGTCTGACTCAGAGATGAGCGTGCTACCACTGAGCCAAGTCTGACAACTTGTAGGCTATTTAGCCGCATGAGTCTGTTTCACAATTCTATTAGATCAGGGCTGATTTGTAGCTCAACTCTTGTTACTTGCCTTTGATCCATATCCCTTGGTAGCCTTACCCAACAAAACCTGATCTACCAATCTTAGTCTTTCATTGATCCGACATCCACGACCATTTCCAAATTACCACTACCCTTTGTGTGGAAAAATGCTTCTTTATTTCACTCCTGAATGGCCTAGCTTAAGATTATTCTCTTGTTCTGGATTTCCCGTGGAAATAATTTCTCTGTATCTACCCTATCAAATTTAAAAAAATCATTTTAAACACTTCAATGAGATCACCTCCCAACTTTCTAAACTCAAGGGAATACAAACCAACCAGAATTATTATAATCATGATTCACCACTTTATTTGTGGTCTCACCTTTAAATCCCTCCAAGGCCTTGCCCTACCCTATTTCCGTGATCTCCTCCAGCTCTATATATCTCTCCCACCGAATATTCCATTGCTCTGATTCTGGTAAGAAATCAGATAGGGTGTCTGCTGCTGGTCCCTGTCTAGTGATTCCCCTGCTGTACATGCATGAAGAGGACATTATCAAGCTCAGCTGCAAGGCCCCCATCATCATCCACTCTCCCAATACTCACTGACCCCAAATTCCGTGGGAGCGCGATCCCACCAGCTACGCTGGGATTGCACCCCACCACTGAACTCTGCCAGTGACCCTGCCAAAGTTCACAGGATCAGGGAAGGACCCCAACTCCCAGAAAGGTGATGAAAAAATTTAAACAAAATGTTGCTGTTCCTCATTTTTTGGGGCTCCCAATCCCAGTGGGCCTAACTTCCACTAGTTTCAATGATATATGCCAGGTCCCAACTGAGGCCTGTGACAAGTGACTTAGGGAGCTCTCACCCCTGGCCCCAAACTCACTTATGTTGGTGGCCTTGTAGGGCGAGAGGGGCTGGGCAGAAGCTCTGGCCCCATAAGGCTATGCAGGAGCCTCCAGGTTCAGGCCAAGTTTGTGGCTGTTCAGTTGGGGTTCCATGGGCTGGATTTTGTGAATGAAGGCGAGTTGGAGGCGGGACTGCTACTTGTCATGTCAATGTCCCACCTCCATCCTCGCCTGACCAATCAGCGGGATTTTCCCCTGATTGAGCTTGTTAAACTAGCCCTGCAGGCTTAGCAGGCCAATTCGGGAGGAAGTTACTGACAGATCATGTCAACATCAGACATCCTATCTGTCAAGACTCCTTAAAAGAAGAAATGACAGCGTTTGATAGTTCTGTGAAGCTGTCAAACACTGCCATTCTCTTGAGTTTGATGAGGCTTTGTGGTGAGGACTTGTAAGATTCGCAATTTTCAGCAAAAATCACGCAAGAAAACTGGATAAAATTAAGACTGTTTATTGACCAAAGTAAGCTTGCACAGAAAAACCTTTGATAAAAGGGCATACAAAATGGCCGCCAGGCCCCGTGATCAGTTTATGAACCATTTTATTTCTGTTACTGCAAGCCAGACAGGCTTGTGGATTGAAGACAGTGAGCCCACGAAAGCCAATCTCTGGGAACCGAAACTCAGAGCAACAGCATACATATTCAATGGATTATAAGTACAGGATGGGGCCCATCAAGATATGGGCGGACAATGTAAAAACACTTATACCCATTTATCGTACAAAGGAAAAACCGTTTAGCAGCCATCAAGGAAAATGTCCGGACCGATCAATATGCGAACCGAGCCACGGTGACAATGCAAAAGACATTGAAAGACATTATCGGCCAGGAAGGCCAGTTTAAGTTATCACCGGCTCCGTTACAAGACAAAGCGCCCCTGCAGAGATTTCTGCCCGCCAAAATTAATACAAAGACAGGACTATGATTTGGCGGGAGATAAGACTGTCCCAAAAGAGTATAACTATGGATTGAAAGTCCATCTAAAAAACTTCGGACTCCGGGTTACTTGAACAACTTCTTCTTCACTGCCACGGCTTTCTTGTTGGGCGACTTCAGGCTTCCATTTTCTTCAAGAACTTTCTTCTACGAGGAACGAACGAAGGGCGGACGGTGCCCGGATCGGCGCCTCTTCCACTTCGGCAGATCGATGAAAACGTTTTCGTCTTTTTAAAGACGGACGGTTTCGGTAAAAGGACAACGTGGTCGGTGTTCAGCCAAACAAGGCTCGGCCACGACGAGAAGACGACGAGGGTGGCCCGGGTACTGGGGTCGGGAGATCATCGACGACCCAGGCCGACGGAGAAGAAACCCTCTGGAGAACCGGCGATCGATGCCACAAGATTCTCCCAAGTGCATAGCCTGCATCTGGGTCTGCTCCATGAACCCAAATTGACTTGGTGGATCTCAACCTTAACGAGCGCTCATCGAGGCTGGGTCTACCCCACCGCCTCGAAGGAGGAGAGAATATCGACTGCGCCAGAAGTTTCCAAATCCACGTGACGACGGAAAGCGGTGCCAAAAAGGCTGCGAACCCCCCTTTCTCGCGATTTCGAGAGTGGTGAGCATGATCCCAAGTTCCCCAGGTCGAAACTTAGTTTAGGTATAGGGGAGGGAGTTAAGGGAAATCGTAATGTGTTTCCCCTTTTTCGATGTGCCGTGTGTTCCCCATTTCCATAGAGTCAAGTTCATAAATTTGTGCATGATTGTAGTAACTTTAATCTGTGCCTATGATATGTATTTTGTAATGCTTCAAACTGTTTAAAAATAAAAGCATCCATTTCGTGCTATTCAACCTGGTCTATTGAGTTCTTTCTCTGCACTACTGTTCTCTGCACCTAAGTCCAAGGTCTAGAACCGTAGGGGGGAGTGGGTCGAACCACTCAAGGGTAATTATTGCACGAAGCCTGGCAGGAGACCAGAAAGAGCAAGAGAAACCCCCTACAGAAATGGCGACCGCGGCAGGACCTTGGCAGCAGGAAAGTAGTGTGTTAGATCAAGATCTGAATAGACGAAATGTGATGGATGAAAGAATAGCAGATTATGTTTTCGGAAAAGTCAACCTCACAAAACAATGGATATCTGATCTACTAAGGGATAGGCGCCCGCTAGACGCAGCCATCAAGTGGACAGCGGGTAGAGAGCATAAGAAATCTGTAGAAAAGGCGGTCTGGCTGATGTGCTACAAGAAGCAAGTCCAGCTTTTGGACCAGGTAGTTGCAGCACAGACAGTCCAGATCAACGGCTTGCTTAAAGGCGTGGAGGAAAAGGTTGCGGGAGGTCAAAAACTGATTGAATCGCTTGACGCGCTGAACCAGGAACGCCGCTCTGTAATTCGCTGCCACGAAACCCGGGTAGAATATTTAAAATGTCAGGTCGTGGAGGCCAAGGCCAGTGAAGGTAGAATGAGAGAGAGGTGTTCCCGTCTAGCCAAACAAGTAGATGCCCAAGAGGAAAAGCTCCTGGGAGCCAGGGCAGCATATAAAATGGCCATGGAGGATAGATCTGAGAACACCGACCACAGCACTTGCCGCCGGGAGCTAGAGGACCTGAGAAAGGCCCTAGCGAAGGCAAACGGGTTGGTGTGTCTCATAAATCCACCAGCGAGTCAGCTGTTGCTAGCCAAGGAATCCAAAAGACCGATTCCACAAGAGGCAGTTGGGGTACCAACCCCCGAACCTTCTGCGCCTCCTGCCTATGAGGAGTCTTGGACTCCGGGACAGGAGACGGAGACGGTAGAGGAAAAGAGCCCTGAGGTAGAGCAACCCCAGACAGTAGAGTCGGGGTCGGCGCCAATGTGTCCAACGAGACACCGGAGGATCGGTCCAAATGAAGAAAATGGCGATGACGGACCCCTTGAGAGTCAGATCATAATGCCTCATAGCGCACGACAGCTAAGAGAGATGATAAGTCACATCCCAAAACTCTCCGAGTCAGGAGATCCCTCCGTGCATTTCAGGGACGTGGAGCAGACCGCAGCAGTCAATGACTGCGACGGGGTTGAACAGTCTAAAATGCTGCTGTTCTCCCTGGACAGTTCGCTCCTCCAGTGTCTCCCTGACGAGAGCAAGAGAGGGCACAGGGACTATGAGTTGCTACGGGATGAGATTCTGGAGATCATGGGAGAGGGGGACGGAACTCCGTTCCTCCGTTTAGAAAAGACAGTGCAGCTAGAGGGAGAACCCCCACGGGTTTTCGCCGACAGGTTGTGGCCAGTGTATCGGCGCAGCTGCCCGGGCGGGCCGGCCCGGGCCGGGCTGGATGGCGAACAAAGGGCTCACTGGCTTCGGTGCCTGGTAGCAGGTTGCCTGCCAGTAGTGAAGGAACAGGCCAAAGCATGGTTTGACCCCACTAACGCCCGCTCCACGGAGGAAGTAGTACTAGATCAGCTCACGATCAGTTATAGAAACAACAAGGGCAAGAAAACGCCTGTTGTGAAAGGAAAGGTGCATGAGGTGAGACCCGCAGCCTCTGCTAAAAAGGAATGGCGTCAGGAGGGAAATCGCCATCCCCAAGCAAATAGCAGTTGTTACGGGTGTGGGAAGGAGGGTCATTGGCGCAAGGACTGTAGGAATCCTTGGAAGGATAAGAGGGAGAGAGAGTTCGCCGCAGCCCAAGATCGAGCCCAAGCCCGAGTCGCCAATGGCCCGAGAGTTTCCCCAACACCAGCACAACCACAAGTGCAGGCCGCTGCCCCAACACCAGTCCAGAACCCAACCGTAGCTTTTGCCCCGAATGAAGGGGGTGGTGCGGTTGTGGACCCCGCTGCGATCGAGTCAGTCTTGGAGACTATGCGGTCTCTGATGACCTGGCAGGGGAAGGTAGCAGTTGCTAACAGCCCTATCGCCCCCGAGACCCCAGCCGAAACACCTAAATGACTGACGCCCGCGCAGCCCATCTACTTGTGTCCGCTCCGCTATGACGCTTGGAGAAGACCTGTGGTGGAGATGGAGGTGGAGAAACAAAGGGGTAGTTACCTGTTGGATACGGGAGCTTCGTGTACCTTGATCCACACGGACAAACCTTTTGCCTCACCTCTGTCCGCCCAGGCTCCATATTTAGTAGCGGGTTTCACGGGTAGAGCACAGGCTGGCGCGCACTCCCTCCCGCTCTCCATTCAGTTGGGAGCGCTCCACACCACATGGACGTGCATCCTATTGAAGTGGAAAGAGGGGGGGGGGAAAGGCATCCTCGGGGCTGATTTCTTGGTGGAACACGGGATCCTCGTGGACCTGAGAAATCACTGTCTCTGGGGAGCCGAGGGCGGTTTAGGTAAGGTAGTCGTAATCCCGGGGAAGGAAGAAAAGGGGGCCCTGTGCACTATGAAGCCATCAGGAGGTTACGATCTCGAGCTCATGATAACAAACGTCCCAACGGACTTGCAGGCGCGTGTGTCAGAAAATCTGACCGCGTTCGCCACCCACAAGCACGACTGCGGGAGAGTCACTGGGTTCGAAGTCAGCGTAGACGGGGACCCCATGATCCGACCCCAAAAGCAGTATAATTTCCCCAAGGAGGCAGAACCCGACATGGAGACAGCAATATCTTCATTGGTACAGCAGGGCGTATTGAGGACGATAGCCACCCACGTGAACTCCCCATTATGGCCGGTAAAGAAACCGGACAATTCGTGGAGAGCCACGGTGGACTATAGAGTCCTCAATAGTAATATCCCAGCCTGCGCGCCCACGGTAGCAGCAGTTGCAGACTTAATAGGGAGTATTCCAGCATCGGCGACCACATTCACGGTGCTGGACATCTCGAACGGTTTTTGGTCCATTCCGCTGCGGCGGGAGGACCAGTACAAGTTTGCCTTTACTTTCAAAGGGCAACAGTACACCTGGAACTGCTTACCACAGGGTTTTCACAACAGCCCCAGCATTTTCCATCAGTGTATGGCGGGGAGTTTGAAAGAGTTCAGCCAGCCCAACCAGATAGTGCAGTATGTGGACGACTTACTCCTGTTCACAGATACAAGGGAGCAGCACGGCCCACTGTTAGCCGAATTGTTGGAACTGTTAGAAAGGAAGGGTTTCAAAGTAAACCCAAAGAAAGCGCAGATCGGCCAGCAGGAAGTTAAATTCCTGGGTCTGGCCATCCGCGCTGGGGAAAGAGCCATAGATAAGGCCAGACGGGAATCTATACAAGATCTGCCGATTCCCAACACAGTAACGGGTGTAAGGTCCTTTTTGGGATTGACCGGGTACTGCAGAGATTTCATCGAGGACTATGCTGCCACAGCGGCCCCGCTACTTCGACTCTTACACAAGGGAGTCGAGTGGTCTTGGGACGAGGGGTGCCAGGCAGCATTCGAGAAGTTGAAAAGAGATCTGCAGACCGCGCCAGCCCTAGGGGCCATAGATGGGGGAGAGGAGTTCTTTCTGGAGGTAGCCGCTAGTGGGGACAGCCTGAGCGCAGTACTGCTCCAAGAGCGGCACGGCAAGCTAAGACCAGTAGTTTATTCCTCCAGGGTGCTCACGGATGTGGAGAGGAGTTTCTCCAATTGCGAACGGCATCTCCTGGCCACGCATTGGGCTGTGAACAGATCAGTGATCTTCACAGGGACCTCTCCCATTACGCTCCTCACCCATCACACCCCCACGAAGATGCTTCTGGACGGGAGGATTAAGGATGGGACCGTAAGCAGCGCTCGGATTGCGCGCTGGACCCTCCTCCTTTCCCAGATGGATCTCAAAGTTAAAGGCCTCTGCGCGCCAAGGCTCGCAGCCAATATGGCATATCCCGGGACAGCCCATCAATGTTCCGTAGAAGGGGTATGGGAAGTTAACATAGGTTTACGGGCCGGGATACATCCCACGGGCCGCGAGATCTACGTAGACGGTTCTAGCACTGTAGCTGACGGCAAGCGACTCACAGGGTGTGGAGTTTATGACCCTGCGGCAAACATTGCCCTGGCAATTAAGCTCCCCAGCACTATGAGCGCGCAGCAGGCTGAACTGTCCGCGGTGGCGTACGTGGTTACCCACCCCGAGATTTTCCCAACCCCATACACGATTTGCTCAGACAGCATGTTCACGTGCAATTCGTGTACGGAGTACCTCGCCATCTGGTCCCGACGCGGGTACACCTCCGCGGACGGGCGGCCTTTAACAGTTAAGCCCTTGCTGGAGAAGATCCTAGCAGCTGTGGGGGAGAAAGGAGAGGTGTTCATCCATAAGGTGAAGGCCCACTCCATTACAGAACCCCGCAGTCAGGGCAACCAGCAGGCGGATGCGCTAGCCAGGGAGGGTGCCCGCAGCGGCATTCTCTGGGACCCATACGAACCCGGACCCGTGGCGGCGATCCAAGGCAGGGAGGGAATTCCCGGGAACACAGGGGTGACACCGCCCCCAGACCTAAAGACCGTCCAAACCCTGGATCCCGCCCTAAAAGCAGTCCTAAAAGCCATCACAGAGGGCAAACAGGTAGAAGGTCCGTACAGTACGGCAGCCCTCACAGTCAAGGAAGGTATGCTGTTCCGAAAGGAGCAGTGGGTTGTGCCGCAGCAGCACCGAAGGGAATTCCTGCAATTGGCCCACGAGGGTCCAGGAGCGGGACACCCCGGACCTGAGGTCACCTGGCAACGGGTGGAACAGGCGGGATGGTGGCCGGGACTTCGGGACGATGTCCGCGAGTTCTGCGCAAGCTGTCTTGTGTGTGCTGCTAACAACCCAGACCCCCACAAAAGGAAGGTGCCCATGGGGCACATCAGGAGGGTAGAGGGACCATGGCAGTCGATTCAGGTCGACTACATAGGGCCCCTGCCCGCCGCCCAGGGAGGCTATAAGTACTGCCTTGTCCTGGTAGATGTGTTCACCAAATGGGTAGAAGCCTTCCCGTGCAGAACAGCTACGGCACTGGGTACTGCTAAGATCTTGATTCGGGAAGTGTTCTCACGGTGGGGACTCCCCCGTTTTGTAGAGTCCGACCAAGGGAGTCAGTTCACCGGTCAAGTAATGCAGAACGCCCTCAGGCTCTTGGGCATTGAGGGAAAGTGGCACGTAGCATACAATCCCCAGTCATCCGGGATTGTTGAGCGTATGAATCGGACCCTCAAGGAAAAGCTGAGGAAAGAGACAATGGGCTCGCCCCAGAAATGGGCGGAGGTCCTGCCTTTAGTCCTCATGGGGATCCGAGCCAGCCAGTCCAAAAGCACGGGGTATTCCCCGCACGAGTTAATGACTGGAAGGATCATGCGAACACCCACCCATGTGCTAGCCCCGGTGCTCACTGAGGGCCAGCTCAGAGAGGTGAAACGGGACAAATTCGCCCAAACCCTCTTGGAGCGCCTGAGACAGATTTATGGGCAGGCGGCTGGGAACATGGGAAGACAGCACCAGGGAAATAAACTGTTGTTGGAACCTCGGAAACAACAAGAGTGGGTAGTCGGGGACCAGGTCATGGTCCGAAACTACGCCAGGGTAGGGAGTTTTGAACCACTGTACATGGGGCCATACAGCATTGTAGACAAAGCCAGCCCCATGGTTTATGCAGTGAAGACGCCCCGACGTACCAAATGGTTTCACATCAACCAGTGTAAACTGTTTAAACCGGGTACACCAGGGCCACCAAAGGGGACCAGGTCTGAGAACAAAGATCCTCAGCCTGTAACAGAGTCACAGACCACACAGGCTGGAGCAGTAGCCTGCGTGAAGGGAGAGGCCATCCCATTGGAGTGGGAGGTCTCATCTTTTGAATGGGATTTAGGCAGGGGAGAGCCCGAACAGCTCAACCTCGCTTTAGACCCAATCACGGAGGAGGAAGAGTCAGAGGACGGCAGTCCCGCCCTCGACTCAAGCTTGGGGGAGGTAGGGAGTGGGGGTGAAGACTCGTTACCTGTAGGGACAGGTGAGGTGGAGTCGGAAGCCACAGATCCCGACCCCGGGGGGGCGGAGCCTGAGGAAGGGGAGCTGGAGCCGGCAGCTGTGGAGGAACCACAGGCTGTGACGGTAACAGTCACGACCCCAGGTCCATCGGCCCCGGGAGCCCAACCCAAAGCAGCCCCTCGTAGGTCAGCTCGAGCGCCCCAGCCCAGAAAATTTTGGCCAGATTCTCCCCATCCTCCCCAACCACGGTTTAAAGCAGCCCCAGGAAGACATGATCCCCGTTCAGCAGCGACAGGCTGCGGGGGATCAAGACCAAAGATCAATGCAGCCCCACCGCAGGGTGTGGCACACGACAGACCTCACAGGGATTCGGAAAGCCGCCCCACGGAGGGCGGCGCTGTACATAAGTTAAGATAGGTAATTATGGTCATAGTTTAAGGAATGTAAAGTATATGGTGTTAAGAGTACAATTTTGAAGTCTGCCCGGTATGTGTGTTTGTTAGGGAGCGGGGTCCAGGAACCCGCGCGTCCAATTAATTTAGGCCAGCACCTATCGGGAGCCCGGCTACATCATTTTGTTGGTTACAGAAACCTGGGATATGATGGAAAGGATTGTCGTCGCGTTCATGGCGATCGGGTGCGGGTGGGCCTACCGAGGCCGCACCAAGGACGTCATCATTTTCGGGTGCTCCGGGGACATGGCCCCCATCGCAACGGATGGGACGGGGGAGCGAGAGGTAGAGGAAACCGCCACCTACTTCCACCAAGGGAGATGGCCAGGTTGGCTGGGAACGAATTCTACGGAATATTCCAGCAATTTCGGTTTTGCCTACCAAGAGACTTCATTAACGTGCCCTCGAGTGAGGATCCTAGCGCCCAGAGTCAGCGTCACCGTGGGAAAGAGGATTTGTCTGGTGTGCAATGGGAACGTACCACCAAGGCGATGGTGGTGGCTACGAAAGCTGGGAAAGGACATGAGAAACTCTACGGTCGAGTGGGAGCGACTGGGTAATAATACCCATCGGACTATTACGGGAACTCACGGACAATTACGTGTGTGTTGGGACAAATGGTGGGAACCGGATGAGGGAATATATGTCTGTATGTGGGGTTCGAGACGCGTCTGCCCCAAGGGCGTGTCCATCTTCTTCCAGAGGCAGTGGCAGGATGAAGGGAAGGGGATGAGATGGGATGTTAGCACTCGAGCGTGCGGAGCCCCATACTCCCCTATTCCGGTGAACGCCACTGAACTCATCACCCGCCCACGCAAGCCCCTGCCCACGCTTCCGGTAGCACTAGCCCAGAAAGGAGGGTGCCCAACCACCACCAGGGGACCCGGGAACGGTTTAGTATTGGTACCCACCGGTCAGGTGCTGTACCAAGGGGTACACTACGCGGTGGCCTCAGTGATTTTAAATCTCACTGAGGTAAGATTGCCGGAGTGGTGTCCCAAAGAAACGGAACAATTATACCAGGTCCTGTTAACCAGTATGTTTAGACAATTTTACGAATTTGATTTTGCCGACATCGACAGAGACAAATTATACACCACACCGCCAGAAGTTTTGGATCGAGTCGGGAGGCAAAGAAGGGGTACTGTAAATGACATATTCACTGCTTTTAATACCGGGACATCTGTTGTCAACGCTCTAGATAACGTGGAACTGCAGACACAGATCAACGGTTTAAAAGCCCAGTTAAGGAACATATTGACAGACGAAAACAAGGTCGTGGGTTCTGAGTTGCATGAGGACCAGGCCATGACACTACACTTTAAGGACATAATTGCTGAGCTGGAGAAACACGCGAGAACGGTAAATGCACTCATTAAGGAGGATCGGAATGCGTCCGATCAAGCTGCGCAAAACGAGGCCTGTGTGCTGTACGGGGCGTGGTTATTGGGCGAGGGCCGCAGTAATCTTGAGGATTTAAAACAGGGTTTGGTCCCGTCCTGGATCAGCAACAAGCACTTGCAAGCGCTCCACCCTTTTGAGAATGCATTAAGCCCGTGCCAGCTCAGACTAGCCGCAGAAGCATACCCAGTTCCAGTGGACTGCGGACATTCGAATCACACTATTATGGGAATAGTAGTAAGAATGCCGGTGTTGGGTCCCGCAGCAAAGCCCGCCCCGGTATACAGAGTAGAGAACATTGGAGTCATTCAGGGGGGCGCACACATTCGTTACGCAGTGGTCCCGCCTTACGTCATCAGATGGGAGCGTACGATGACAGGCACCGACCTCTCGGGATGTCGGAGCCGGGGAGCACACATCATCCTGTGTCCCCAGCACTTGAATGCCTTTTTGAAACCACAGTGCGGGTTCAGAACCGCTAGCGCGAAGCCGGTGAATTGCACCATGGAGGCAATGGCAGAGGACCATGTGCCCCCACAGGTAGCATATATCGGGGGTGGGACATACTGCGTCACCACTGCAGCGCCTCAGTACCGATATGGACAACACGAGTGGTGTTCGGTCGGTGATAGCAGTTTCTGTTTCAAACCCAGGGCCGAGGTTCAAGTGGCACAACAACGAATTGTTCCCATTCCTGCGCCCTCCACTGTACACATCACTATCAAAGAGAATTTCACAGACTTACAACGATTTGTCGCGCATTTTGGTTATGTCATTCCCCCTCTTCCCGAACACCTCACCAAGGTTTTAAAAGCCGTTATAGTTTCGCAGAAACATTTCTATACACTGGAGCAGAAGACTTTAGAGATAGGAAAAGACATATTGGATATAACCATCCCACCATGGTGGGACTTGTTCACCAACATAGAGGTCCCCGCCTGGATTAGAATAGCATCCCATATCCTAGTAGTATGTCAGGTTTTGATTGTGATATTTTTGCTCTTCGTGCATTGCAAAAGAGGCAAACGCCTCCAGAGGCACGAGAACACAGGAGAATGGAGAGAACGCTATGTGCAGATGGGGGAAGCAGATACCCCACTCTAAGCTGCTAGTATAAGATTAAGCGTCCCTCCATTTAAAAAAAAATTTTTTTTTTTTTTTGATTGTTTTGGGTTATAAGGAAATAAGTATTGTCATGTTATTAGTTGTTCTTAAGTTTTTTTGGATTAATAAAAGATGCATGCAGATGGCGCAAAAGGGTATCAACCCCTGCCCATCTGACAGGTGAAGGTGTTATAGTTTAAGATTTGCTGTCTATGATTCCAAATGTGCATGAGGTAATTTTCATTTTTCTCCGGAAATGGGAACTGCATGTGTCGTGAGGGGCATAGATAGTTAAGTGCCAGGAATGTTTGGATGTGGGGAATCAGGGAAAATTTGCTCATCAAGGATTATTGATACTTTAAGCAAGCTATCAGTATCACAGGGGGGCCTGTAAGATTCGCAATTTTCAGCAAAAATCACGCAAGAAAACTGGATAAAATTAAGACTGTTTATTGACCAAAGTAAGCTTGCACAGAAAAACCTTTGATAAAAGGGCATACAAAATGGCCGCCAGGCCCCGTGATCAGTTTATGAACCATTTTATTTCTGTTACTGCAAGCCAGACAGGCTTGTGGATTGAAGACAGTGAGCCCACGAAAGCCAATCTCTGGGAACCGAAACTCAGAGCAACAGCATACATATTCAATGGATTATAAGTACAGGATGGGGCCCATCAAGATATGGGCGGACAATGTAAAAACACTTATACCCATTTATCGTACAAAGGAAAAACCGTTTAGCAGCCATCAAGGAAAATGTCCGGACCGATCAATATGCGAACCGAGCCACGGTGACAATGCAAAAGACATTGAAAGACATTATCGGCCAGGAAGGCCAGTTTAAGTTATCACCGGCTCCGTTACAAGACAAAGCGCCCCTGCAGAGATTTCTGCCCGCCAAAATTAATACAAAGACAGGACTATGATTTGGCGGGAGATAAGACTGTCCCAAAAGAGTATAACTATGGATTGAAAGTCCATCTAAAAAACTTCGGACTCCGGGTTACTTGAACAACTTCTTCTTCACTGCCACGGCTTTCTTGTTGGGCGACTTCAGGCTTCCATTTTCTTCAAGAACTTTCTTCTACGAGGAACGAACGAAGGGCGGACGGTGCCCGGATCGGCGCCTCTTCCACTTCGGCAGATCGATGAAAACGTTTTCGTCTTTTTAAAGACGGACGGTTTCGGTAAAAGGACAACGTGGTCGGTGTTCAGCCAAACAAGGCTCGGCCACGACGAGAAGACGACGAGGGTGGCCCGGGTACTGGGGTCGGGAGATCATCGACGACCCAGGCCGACGGAGAAGAAACCCTCTGGAGAACCGGCGATCGATGCCACAAGATTCTCCCAAGTGCATAGCCTGCATCTGGGTCTGCTCCATGAACCCAAATTGACTTGGTGGATCTCAACCTTAACGAGCGCTCATCGAGGTTGGATCTACCCCACTGCCTCGAGGGAGGAGAGAATATCGACTGCGCCAGAAGTTTCCAAATCCACGTGACGACGGAAAGCGGTGCCAAAAAGGCTGCGAACCCCCCTTTCTCGCGATTTCGAGAGTGGTGAGCATGATCCCAAGTTCCCCAGGTCGAAACTTAGTTTAGGTATAGGGGAGGGAGTTAAGGGAAATCGTAATGTGTTTCCCCTTTTTCGATGTGCCGTGTGTTCCCCATTTCCATAGAGTCAAGTTCATAAATTTGTGCATGATTGTAGTAACTTTAATCTGTGCCTATGATATGTATTTTGTAATGCTTCAAACTGTTTAAAAATAAAAGCATCCATTTCGTGCTATTCAACCTGGTCTATTGAGTTCTTTCTCTGCACTACTGTTCTCTGCACCTAAGTCCAAGGTCTAGAACCGTAGGGGGGAGTGGGTCGAACCACTCAAGGGTAATTATTGCACGAAGCCTGGCAGGAGACCAGAAAGAGCAAGAGAAACCCCCTACAGACTCATCAAACCTTTCAACTTTGTAAATTTCACACGTCTGTAAGATCAGAGGATCCAACAATCATTATGTGAAATTGACAAGGACAATATCAGCTCTCCCCATCTAGTGCAGCTAAAAGCTGTAGAAAGAAAACAAGGTAAGTGCACACTTTTTTAAACTTATCACTCACCTTACATACTTACCACCCTATACTTGCACCCATCACTCACCTCGATACCTTACTTCCAGGTGCCTCCGACCAGCGCAGACCTCCTCCACGTCTCCTCCAACCCGACAGGGTTCTCTGAGGTCGGGAACCCTTCACCTGTGAAGGTAAAATGGCACTAATCCTTTTTTTGCCTGTTAACTACCTGTTAACAGGCAGTTAAAAGGATTAAATGCCTTTCCCGCCTCCAGGAAATGGGACCCGAAGCTGCACATCTTCCCACCTCCTGGCAAAAGGGCACGGAGGCGGGATGGGGGCGGGTTTGCCATCTGGCCCCACTTTCTCTGATTTTACCGGCTGTCCCGCCTCCATGCCCGCCTCCTCGGGGCTTGGAAAATCCAGCCCAATGTGTCTAGGCTTACCCACTTGTTAGGCCTCAGCTGGAATATTGTGACCAATTCTGGACACCACACTTTATGAAGGATGACAAAGCCTTGCAGAGGGGGCTGAGGTTACTTGGAGAGTCTGTAGAAGCTGGGATTGTTCGCTGTAGGGCAGAGAAGGTTGAGGGGGAGAATTAATAAAAAAAGTGTTCAACAATCATGAACGGTTTTGATGGAGTAGGTAGGGCAAAAATGTTTCCACTGGCAGGAGGATCAATAACCAGAGGACACAGATTTAAGGTAATTGGTAAAAGAAACAGGGGGAGATAGAGAATTTTTATAACGCGTTATATCTGGAATGCGCTGCCTGAAAGTGTGGAGGAAGCAAATTAAATAGTAACTTTTAAAAGGGAATTGTATATATAATTGAAAAGGAAAAATTTACAGGGCTAAGGGGAAAGAGCAGGGGAGTGGGACTAATTGAATAGCTCTTTCAAAGAGCTGGCACAGGCACAATGGGCCAAATGGCTTCATTCTGTGCTGTATGATTCTATGAATGGGCCATAGGAGGTCAGGAAACTGTTGGAGGGTGAGCGAAACGTAGTAATCAGTAGGAAGGATTTGAAGGGAAGCTAGAATGGCAGGGGTGAAATCAATGAACAATTTGCGAGAGATAAAGAGGGTTGTTATTCATCTCTGTAATTACTCTCTTGCAGCTGCCAATAACCTGCTTTCACCTCAGCACAAGTCACCAGGTATTTGTTAGTGCAGGATGTGCCCAGTCGGTTTGTTGATCAACTGTGCCTTTTAGCATATCGGGCCTTGATCACTGTGCATGATACACACTGGGTAATTACTGATTTTATCCATCAGGAATGCATCAAGGGCATGATCCGTAGACATGGGAGCACGTTGCAGATGTACACTGACAACACGCAACTCTACCTCTCCCCAACCCCTCTTGACACCCTCCACTGCATCTGTGCTGTCAGACTGCTTGTCTGACATTCAGGCTTGGATGAGCTGCAATTAACTGTGGCTAAACATTGGGAAAGCCAAAGCCTGCCGATTCCTGCCCAAACTCCATACCCTTACCACCGATTCCATCTTTCTCCCCGGCTGAACCAGACTGTTTGTAAACTCAGTTACATCCCTGAACTGAGCTTCTGAACCCATATTCTCTCCATCACAAAGACCACCTATTTCCACCTCTCTACCATCTCCTGTCTTTGTCCCTGCTTCAGCCCATCTGCTGCTGAAACCCTCATTCATGCCTTTGCCACCTCCAGACTCGACTATTCCATTCCTCTCCTGACTGGTCTCCCAATATCATAGAAACATAGAAACATAGAAACTAGGAGCAGGAGTAGGCCATTCGGCCCTTCGAGCCTGCTCCGCCATTCAACGAGATCATGGCTGATCATCCAAACCCTAGCACCCGGTCCCTACACCGACAGCCATCCCACCCAAGCCCTATCCCCGTAACCCCACATATTTAATCCCCCTAACACTAAGAGCCAATTTTTATCATGGCCAATCAACCTAACCCGCACATCTTTGGACTGTGGGAGGAAACCGGAGCACCCGGAGGAAACCCACGCAAACACGGGGAGAATGTGCAAACTCCACACAGACAGTCACCCGAGGCCGGATTTGAACCCGGGTCCCTGGTGCTGTGAGGCAACAGTGCTAACCACTATGCCACCGTGCTACCCTCTGTAAACTTCAGTTCATCCAAATCTCTGCTGCCCAATTTATATCCCACACCAAGTTCACCCATCACCCTGTGCTTGCTGACCTGCATTGGCTCCCAGTCCCCCAATGCCTTCAATTTAAATTTATCATCCTTATGCTTAAAAGCCTTACAGCCCCTCATACCTCTCTGTATTGCCAACTTTCTTTTTTTTAATTCATCCATGGGATGTGGGCGTCGCTGACAAGGCCAGCATTAATTCCCCATCCCTAATTGCCCTTGAGAAGGTGGTGGTGAGCCGCCTTCTTGAACTGCTGCAGTCCACGTGGTGACGGTACTCCCACAGTGCTGTTAGAAAGGGAGTTCCAGGGCATTGACCCAGCGACGGTGAAGGATCGGCGAAATATTTCCAAGTCAGGATGGTGTGTGACTTGGTGGGGAACTTGGAGGTGCTGGTGTTCCCATGCGCCTGCTGTCCTTGTCCTTCTAGGTGTTAGAGGTCGCGCCTTTGGGAGGTGCTGCCAAAGAAGCCTTGGCGAGTTGCTGCAGTGCATCTTGTAGATGGTACACACTGCAGACACGGTGCACCAGTGGTGGAGGGAGTGAATGTTTAAGGTGGTGGCTTTGTCCTGGATGGTGTCGAACTTTGTTGAGTGTTGTTGGAGCTACACTCATCCAGGCAAGTGGAGAGTATTCCTTCACACTCCTGACTTGTGCCTTGTAGATGGTGGAAAGGCTTTGGGGAGTCAGGAGGTGAGACACTCGCTGCAGAATACCCAGCCTCTGACCTGCTCTTGTAGCCACAGTATTTATGTGGGTCCAGTTAAGTTTCTGGTCAAAGGTGACCCCCAGGATATGGTGGGGGATTCGGCAATGATAATGCTGTTGAATGTCAAAGGGCAGTGGTTAGACTCACTCTTGTTGGAGATGGTCATTGCCTGGCACTTGTGTGGCACGAATGTTACTTGCCACTTATCAGCCCAAGCCTGAATGTCGTCCAGATCTTGCTGCATGCAGGCATGGACTGCTTCATTATCTGAGGAGTTGTGAATGGTGCTGAACACTGTGAAATCATCAGCGAACATCCCCATTTATGACCTTATGATGCAGGGAAGGTCAATGATGAAGCAGCTGAAGATGGTTGGGCCTAGGACATTGCCCTGAGAAACTCCTGCAGTGATGTCCTGGAGCTGAGATGATTGGCCTCCAACCACCACAACCATCTTCCTTTGTGCTAGGTATGACTCCAGCCAATGGAGAGGTTTCCCCCCGATTCCCATTGACTTACATTTTACTAGGGCTCCTTGATGCCACACTCGATCAAATGCTGCCTTGATGTCAAGAGCAGGCACTCTTACCTCACCGCTTGATAGCACTGTCGATGACAACTTCCATCACTTTGCTGATGATTGAGAGTAGACTGATGCGGTGGTAATTGACTGGATTGGATTTGTCCTGCTTTTTGTGGACAGGACATACCTGGGCAATTTTCCACATTGACGGATAGATGCCAGTGTTGTAGCTGTACTGGAACAGCTTGGCTAGAGGCGCAGCTAGTTATGCAGCACAAGTCTTCAGCATGACTGCCAGGATGTTGTCGGGGCCCATAGCTTTTGCTGTATCCAATGCATTCAGCCATTTCTTGATATCACGTGGAGTGAATCAAATTGGTTGAAGACTGGCTTCTGTGATGTTGGGGACCTCAGGAGGAGGTGGAGATGGCTCATCCACTCGGTACTTCTGGCTGAAGATGTTTGCGAACGATTCAGCCTTGTCTCTTGCACTCACATGCTGGGGTCCACCATCATTGAGGATGGGGATATTCATGGAGCCTATTCCTCCCGTTAGTTGTTTAATTGTCCACCACCATTCATGACTGGATGTGGCAGGACTGCAGAGCTTTAATCTGACTTCTTCTGCATCCTCCTGTCTCTACGCCATACCATCGGAGGCAGTGTCTCCAACCACCTAAGCCCCATGCTCTGGAATTCCTTCTCTATACTGCTCCACCTCTCCACCTCTCTCTCTTTCTTTAAGACCCTCCTAAATATCCACCTCTTTGACCAAGCTTTCGATTACTCTTCCTTAATATCTCCTTCTTTGGCTCAGTGTCCATTTCTGTCTGATTACACGACTGTGAAGTGTCTCGAGAGGCTCTTCTATGTTAAAGGTGCTATATAAATACAATTTTTGTTGCAGGAGATGTGTTTTCAGAGGGGAGGTAGCAAAGGGATTGCCAGAGCAAGTGGGACCAGACCCTGGAATGAGTCGGTATGTTTGGGACGATGGGGGGGGAGGAGGAGGAGGAGGAGGGGGAGCAGATGGAAGGGGAGAAAATGGGAATAGGAAACAAATTGTTCATACATTTCCATGTGAATTCCACTGTTACAGCAGGTAACAGCTTGGAGAGAATGACATGGTGTCAGTTTCACTGACAGAGGCTTCAGTGATGAAGAACAATAAGGTGTGGCTCCCCTGTGCGTAGGCAATCACGGAAAGAGCAGAGTAAACAATTCTCGGGGTCTGAGAATGTGGCTTTTAGAGTTCCAGTGACCTCACTAATTCCCCACAGTCTTTAAGCCATCACTTCCTGTTTTAGGTTACGCTAAGCAAAAATGAGAACAACTTTGTTTCATTGCCTTCATGCAGAGTCGTATAAATATGAGTTAAATTCAAAGACTTTTGCGGAACACAGTTAATTCTGAACGCTGTAATAGTCTCTGAATAACCTGCATTGTTCACATTTCCCTCCTTAATATTATGCGCCATTCTATAGTGTAACCCTCTTTACACTAGAAGAGTACCACAGCAACTTGCATTTATATAGCACTGGGGCAATAATTAAAGTGCATAATGTGTCCTGAATCCAGAGGCAGCACACAACCTGATGCAGGGGCGAAGCGGAGAGAGACTCCCTGGAGGAAGGATTCGCCACTTCATTCTGGAGTTAGGGTGGGGGTTAAAACTGCACAAGTTGAGCCTGCTTTGCACTAAATGCTAAGGCCACAAATTTCATTGAGGGTTCAGCCAGCCTGAGCAGTTCCCCTCCCCACCCCTGATGATAGGCAGATGCCAGTTTTCTGGACGCATGCTGATCAGGTGGTCTCCCATTCACCCTGCCAACTCCATTGCTCCAGCTGCCAGGATTTCCAGGGCCTAAACATGTAAGGACTGGTTTTCCATGTACAGTGTGATCCTACATTACAGCAGTGACAACACTTCAAAAACATGCTTTATTGGCTGTAAATACGCTTTGGGACACCCTGAGGTTGTGAAAGGCGCTACACAGGACTGCATGCACGCTAAACAGGGGAAGCAGCATGCTATAGACAGGGCTAAGCGATCCCACAATCAACGGATCAGATCAAAGCTCTACAGTCCTGCCACATCCCGTTGCGAATGGTGGCGAACAATGTAACAACTAACGGCAGGAGGAAGCTCCATAAATATCCCCATCCTCAATGATGGTGGAGCCCAGCACGTGAGTGCAAGAGACAAGGCTGAAGCGTTTGCAACCATCTTCAGCCAGAAGTGCTGAGTGGATGATCCATATTGGCCTCCTCCTGAGGTTTCCACCATCACAGAAGCCAGTCTTCAGCCAATTCGACTCACTTCACGTGATATCAAGAAATGGCTGAGCGCACAGGATACAGCAAAGGCATTGAGCCCTGTCAACATCCCGGCTATCGTGCTGAAGACTTGTGCTCCAGAATTAGCCGCGCCTCTAGCCAAGCTGTTCCAGTACAGCTACAACACTGGCATCTATCTGACAATGTGGAAAACTGCCCAGGTATGTCCTGTCCATAAAAAGCAGGACAAATCCAATCCGGCCAATTATCGCTCTATCAGTCTACTCTCAATCATCAGCAAAGTGATGGAAGGTGTCGCCGACAGTGCTATCAAGTGGCACTTACTCACCAACAACCTGCTCACTGATGCTCAGTTTGGGTTCCACCAGGACCACTCGGCTCCAGACCTCATTACAGCCTTGGTCCAAACATGGACAAAAGAGATGAATTCCAGAGGTGAGTTGAGAGTGGCTGCCCTTGACATCAAGGCAGCATTTGACCAAGTGTGGCATCAAGGAGTGCTAGTAAAACTGAAGTCAATGGGAATCAGGGGGAAAACTCTCCACTGGCTGGAGTCATACCTCGCACAAAGGAAGATGGTTATGGTTGTTGAAGGTCAATCATCTCAGCCCCAGGACAGCTGCAGGATTTCCTCAGGACAGTGTCCTAGGCCCAACCAATTTCAGCTGCTTCATCAATGACCTTCCCTCCAACATAATGTCAGAAATGGGATGTTCGCTGATGACTGCACAGTGTTCAGTTCCATGCGCAACTCCTCAGATAATGAAGCAGTCCATGCCCACATGCAGCAAGACCTGGATGACATTCAGGCTTGGGTTGATAAGTAGCAAGTAACATTCGCACCACACAAGTGCCAGGCAATGACTATCTCCAACAAGTGAGAGTCTAACCACCTCCCCTTGACATTCAACGGCATTACCATTGCCGAATCCCCCACCATCAACATCCTGGGGGGGTCACCATTGACCAGAAACTTAACTGGACCAGCCACATAAATACTGTGGCAACAAGAGCAGGTCAGAGGCTGGGTATTCTGTGGCAAGTGTCTCACCTCCTGACTCCCCAAAGCCTTTCCACCATCTACAAGGCACAAGACAGGAGTGTGATGGAATATTCTCCACTTTCCTGGATGAGTGCAGCTCCAACAACACTCAAGAAGCTCGACACCATCCAGGACAAAGCAGCCCATTTGATTGGCACCTCATCCACCACCTTAAACATTCACTCCCTCCACCACCGGTGTACCATGGCTGCAGTGTGTACCATCTACAAGATGCACTGCAGCAACTCGCCAAGGCTTCTTCAGCAGCACCTTCCAAACCCGCGACCTCTACCACCTAGAAGGACAAGGGCAGCAGGCGCATGGGAACACCACCACCTCCAAGTTCCCCTCCAAGTCACACACCAATCCTTCATCGTCGCTGGGTCAAAATCCTGGAACTCCCTCCCTTAACAGCACTGTGGGAGTACCTTCACCACACAGACTGCAGTGGTTCAAGAAAGCAGCTCCACCACCTTTTCAAGGGCTATTAGTGATGGGCAATAAATGCTGGTCTTGCCAGTGACACCCACATCCCATAAACGAATATAAAAAAATATAAATGCATGGACCTGTTGGGCCAAATGGCCTGTTTCTGTGCTGTAAATACTAGGTAATTCCTTTCCTTTTTCCCTTCAACGTTCCTTTAACATTCACACCACAGCACTTTCACACTGTTTGCCTGCGCTGTCTGACAATTAAAATAACAATGGTGATTTTTAAGTGATTGCATCTGCGCAATTTTGCTCGTGCACAGTTGTTCTTGTGTTGCTCTCAAATTTGCCCCCTACAGGCTGCTTCCCCTCGACGTTTGCTGGCATAATAGTGAGTCCAAGTAATTCATTGTACGCAAAATGCTTTGAGATGCTTGGAGATATGGTGAGGTGCTATATTTAATACAATGCTGCCTTTCAGAAGGAATTGTGCAATATTTATTTATTTTATATATATATATCTAAAATCGACTCTGAGACACAAATCTGAGCAACCTGTTACTCTACCGCCCTCTTGTGTTTGAAATCATTAAGAACAGTTAGATGTATTTCAGTAAGAAAGTAGCCAGTCACAACATGAATACTCAGAGATTCACGTCTTCACTGAAGGTGGGGATTGTCCTGATCACTGTCCGGTCAGAAAGGGCATTTTTAAAAATCTGTTGCCCTTGTCAAGGATTGTTTCAAGAAAGTGAAGTGTGATAACGTGGCGTGCAGTCCATTTAAGGCTTTCTTTATAGTGAATGGAATGCAGCAGGTCAGATTGAATCATTAAGTTAACATTACACTATCAAAGGGGAATGCAGTGAGGTTATAATTATTCCTGCAGTGATCAGACTTTTCCTACAGCAGGTGGGGTGGGGGAAGTTTGCTGAACATCACCAAATACAAAGCATCTTGTCCCACAGTTCCTGCCCCCCGCCCCCTGCCCGCTGCCCCCAAACCATTACAGAAAGCAAAAGAGTTTACAGGGAACGCAGTTTAGCGATAACGGAAGGGCTCACATGCTGGGGCGACTCGAGTTAAAAATTTGGCAGTTAGGAGCAAGAGGGCATGTTGGATGAAACATTTTCAGCTTAAATGGAAATAGGATTGTGAAACAAGTTATCAGGGCAAACTGCTGAATTGTTCAGCATTAGTGGATTTAAGAGGCAAATTAGTGCATTTTGGAGAGAGAAGGGATTGAGCTTTGCGCTTAGATGGCAGGTAGGTGGGGTTGACTTATGAATTGATGATTGTCTTTCTCAATCTCTTAGTGACCATCGATACAGTTGACCATTCTACCCTCTACCACTGGCTCTGTGCCATTCTCTGATCTCATGAGCCACTCTTAGTTCCACTGCAACCTTTCCCAATGCTGTCTGTTCATTTCCTCCAGTAGCTTCTCCACCCTTGTTTTCATGGTCACCTCTTGCGTGCCTTCAGGGCTTCATCTCTCCATCCCTTCATATGCTACCCCTTGGCAAAGCACTTTTATGTGTATCCACTGACTCTCTGCTCTATTTCCCTACCAGCACCCCTCACTGCGTAACCGTGCGATCCGGCTATCTGTCTGACACCAGAAATTTCTTCAGCTCAACAATGGTGAGACTGACGCTATCCTTTTCGGATCCCACCAGAAATTTTTCTGATTCCATCTCCATCTGGCTGTTTGCTCAGTCTGAACTCGTAACCTTTGGGTCCTGTTCAACCCTGAGCTGAGCATTCAGCCCCACATCTACTCCATTGCCATGACCACTCACTTCCCACTGTTGGAACATCAACTGCTAACACTACATCACCTCCGCCATCTTTGGAAAACCCTCATCAACACTTTCATCACCTCATAGAATTACAATGGCCCAGAAATTGGTTTGTGTTGGCTTGCCAGCGCGAACTAGGCAAAAGGATCAATCCTAGGGTAAATTGCAAAGGAGCCAGCCCAGGACCCCGTTCAAATAGGAGGTACGAGTTTTTCTTCCTGTTCTACTTTTTAATTACATGTTTTTTTATTTGATCAGACTCACTGCTTCGCTGTGACTGTACAATTTAAAATTGGATAAAAACACTGCTCTTGAAATTCAGCTGTACAAAGATTATTAATTACCTGGTCCACTGTTTCAGTAGAAACTTAAAATAAATTGATTAATGTCTGTTAAAATAGCAGAGTAAGGAGTTTAATATGAATGCAGTTGCATGTTAACCTTTGCATGGGGTAAATTTAAAGGGTAATATATTATGAATTAGCCAGTCTTACCTCCTCTCCCCAACATGCACCTCACAGAGGAACGAGCTAACCAATGAAAAGTTAAAACAAGAAGGAATTTATCACTGTCATTATATCACAGACCAATGGAAGCCTCAGAGAGACTAAAGGTAGTAACTCACACAGAAACGTCCAGGGTTTCTTAATTACTGAGAACAATAGCTTCTTGGTTGTAATTACACAGCAATAGAAACCGGAGGCAAAGTGAGAGAACAGTTCATAAACCTTGAGAGCGAAGTTCAATTGGTTTATAGCCACCATCTGAACTCTTGAGATTAGATTATGGTAAAGGAGGACAACCTATGACCATGTTTAGCTCATGTGATGCCTGCCGCACAATTAAAGTGTGCTTAGGTGTCAGCCATGGCTCAGTTGGTAGCACTCTTATCTTTGAGTCCGAAGGTTGTGGGCTCAAGTCCCACTTCAGAGACTCGAGCAGATAATCCAGGCTGGCTCTTCAGTGCAATACTGAGGGAGTACTGCACTGTCATAGGTGCCACCTGTAAAAATCACATGGAACTATTTTGAAGAAGAGCAGGGGAGCTATTCCCCAGTGTCCTTGCCAATATTTATCCCTCAACCAACATCATCAAAACAGATTATCTGATCATTATTTCATTGCTATTTGTGGGACCTTGCAGTGTGCAAATTGACTGCTGCGTTTCCTACATTTCAACACTGCAAAAGTACTTCATTGGCTGTAAAGTGCTTTGGGACATTCTGAGATCGTGAAAGGTGCTATATAAATGCAATTCTTTCTTTTCTTTTTGAAGAACCAGCTCAACACTTCAACGTCCCATCCCCCAACCCACTGACCTAGTAGGTAAATATGCCAACTACTATAGTACTTAGCCGTACAGATCATGTGTTCGAGGTGCAACCCTTGCGCTGTGTCAAGATAGTACCAGAATTGCAAGATGAGGCATGCTGGAAGAAGTCCCGTGATCTGCGGATGTAACATACTTTACTCCCAGATTGCTAGCAGCAGTGCCCAGGAGAGCAACCTTCAATTCCGGGAGACTCCCAGAAAATCCGAAAGGGTTGGCAATCCTAGTGGAAGGATCAAATTGTCAAGTTTGGTGAAAGTTGAGTTGGCAAAAAATAAAGTTGAGTCTACAGCTGCCTCACGAACATGCTAACTGAATTTATTTAGAGCAGGAATTCTTGTATTTAATAACATTTAATCCTTGCTTATGTCATGTGGCACAATTATTGTTCTGAATTTAAATCCTGCTCCACAAACTCACAGTTCCCTCACTTGAACTCAAACCACAAGCAAAATTAAATTTTTCCAGAAAGTCTCCTTTTCCGCTAAATTTTCTATAATTTCTCCTTTTCATTGTATCTGTTAACAAGGGTCACTTAATGAGGTTATTACTTTCCTGCTGTTTCTTTGTGCAATACTCAGTTCATATCATTTACATTGAAGTTTTACACAGTAAACTAATTTATAGATTTAACCTCCACCATATTAACGTGCCCCTTGAACACTCTGCACTCCACAGCATCTCCCTTCCACCACTAACGTAACTTCACCGGAAGTGCCGTGTTTTAGGCCCCAAGATGACCAGCAGGGGCCAGGCAATACGGATTGGCTGCAAGCCACGACAGCCAGGGCACTGCGTGTTGTATCCGTGTGTTAATGGAGACACGGAATGCAGGAGTTGGTTTAACAGGTGTTTACTGAACAAAGTCTGGAGGTGAACTAAAAGATACAAGACGCTACACAGGCTTATATACCCGAGTGGTCACTACTGGTATTACAGTACACAGGGGCTCTTAAAGGTACATACACTACAATTCCTCCCCTTTTAGATAATTAGTACATAACATTTTAAGTAATCATTAATTAGCATGTTTACAAGAACAATAATCTACACATTTGCTGCAGTTAATCAATTATAAGTCAGTCTCTCTGGAGGCTTCCTGACTCGGTCCGGATAACGCCTCGGTGGTGTAGTAGTTTTCGGTGGTGTAGTAGATTCTTTTGGCAAGGTTGATTCGGCTTGAATGCCAGTGTTGGGTTCATCTGGTTCCAGTATCACCGGATCGGAGGTAGATACTATGGGTATCTCTGCTTCATCATTAGGCGTATAGAGTTGTGGTGTAGGTTGTCCCTTTTCGGATGACTCTATGATCTGGTCAGCATGGCGCCTTATTATGCTTTCACCAATGTCCACGGTATACATCAGCGGTCCTAGTCGTGTGCAAATAGTTCCAGGCTGCCATTTCTCGGTACGGTAGTCCCGGGCCAAAACTTGTTGACCTATCTGGAAGGTTCTAGTTGGCCTTTCATTCATGCCTTGAAATTGCCGGTTCTCTACGTCCCTTCTGATGTTTGGCTTGATCAAATCCAGCCGGCATCTTAGTCTTCTATTGAAAAACATCATGGCGGGAGTTTGGTTTGTAACCACATGTGTTGCATTCCTGTATGCAAACAAGAAGTTATCTACCTTATGTTGTAGATTTATGTCTTCATTACCCATGGCCTTTATGGCCTTCTTGAAGGTCTGGACAAACCTTTCAGCTAATCCATTGGTGGCGGGATGGTATGGGGCGGACGTGTAGTGCTTAACCCCATTGTTTTTTAAGAACTTCCTGAATTCTTCGGACACAAATTGCGGTCCATTATCAGAACAGATCTGTTCAGGCAGCCCATTCCTGGCAAATATGGTCCTTAATACTGTGATGGTTTTTTCCGTGGTGGTGGAGGACATCTTTATTACCTCCGGCCACTTGGAGTGTGCATCCACCGCGATTAAGAACATTGAGTCCATAAATGGACCAGCAAAGTCAATATGTACCCTTTGCCATGGAGATGAGGGCCACTCCCATGGATGTAGAGGGGCTTGTGGTGGGGCGTTTTGGACCTTCTGGCATCCTAGACAGCTCTTGGTCATTTCTTCGATGTCTCCATCGATACCTGGCCACCACACAAACGCACTGGCTAGGTTCTTCATTTTCACTCCACCCAGATGCCCCTCGTGAAGCTCCTTTAGCACTTTATCCTGGAGTTTGGGTGGAATCACCACTCTGGATCCACACATCAAGGTTCCTCGGCACACTGACAGCTGTTCTCTTCTTTGCGAGAATGCTGGCAACAGTGGTTCGGCAAGTGCTGGCCATCCCATCACCGTTAAATCGTAGACTCGTGAGAGAGTCGGGTCATTTCTCGTTTCCTTTTCAATGGTAGAATTTGTTACTGGTAGACATTCCACTATGGTTGAGTGGAACATCTCCACTGGGTCCACTGTAGGTGCCTCTTCTACCGTTGGCAACGGTAGGCGTGTTAAACCGTCAGCATTCCCATGCTGTTTTGATCCTTTGTATTCTATGTCATATTGGTGTGCCCTAGGAAAAGGGACCACCTCTGTAGCCTTTGCGCTGTCATTATTGGAACGCCCTTTTTAGGGTTGAATATGGAGACGAGGGGTTGATGGTCAGTCAACAAGGTAAATTTTTGTCCGTGTAGGTAATGGTTGAATTTCTTCACTCCCCACACCAGGCTGAGTGCTTCCCTGTCGATTTGGGCATAGTTACGCTCAGCTGAGTTCAATGAGCGTGACGCAAAAGCTATCGGCCGCTCCGAGCCATCAGGGAATCTATGCGATAATACTGCTCCTACGCCGTAAGGGGATGCATCGCACGCCAGTCTGATTGGCAGTGATGGGTTGTAATGAGCCAACACTTCCTTGGATGTGATCAAGCCTTTGCATTTATGGAAGGCACGTTTACAGTCTTCGCTCCATTTCCAAATTACTCCCGTCTGTAGCAGTGCGTTAAGAGGGTGCCGAACAGTTGACAAGTTCGGTAAAAATTTATGATAGTAATTAATCAATCCCAGGAACAACCTTAATTGTGAGACATTTCAGGCGCTGGGGCTTTTTTGACCGCTTCAATTTTTTCAGGTGACTTATGCAACCCTTCTTCGTTAATTATATGGCCACAATATGATATTTGTTTCTGGAAAAATTCGCACTTGGGGCGATTTGCTCGTAGGCCCCGTTCTCTCAGCCTAGTGAGCACCTGCTCCAAATTGGCAAGGTGCTCGTTGTCATTTTCTCCTGTTACAAGGATGTCGTCTAGGTAGCATTGAGTCCCCAGAATCCCTTGCAGGACTTGCTCCATAGCTCTTTGCCAGATAGCTGGAGCTGATGCTACTCCGAAAACCAGTCGATTGTACTGGTACAGGCCTTTGTGTGTGTTTATCGTGAGATACTTTTTAGAGGCCTCCTCAACCTCCATCTGTAGATATGCCTGTGCCAAGTCAATTTTGGTGAAACGTTTCCCTCCGGATAGTGAGGCGAAAATATCTTCTATCCTCGGAAGAGGATACTGTACCATGTGAAGGACCGGGTTTACAGTCACCTTGAAGTCCCCACAGATGCGAATTTTTCTCTGTTCTTCAGATTTATCATTATCAATGTTTTCTTCATGACCGGGACGATGGGTGTTGCCCACTCGCTCCAATCTACCTTGGAAAGCACGCCTGCCTTTTCCAAATTCTCCAGCTCTGCCTCGACTGCTGGACGAATTGCGTATGGCACCGGCCTTGCCTTAAAAAACTTGGGAATTGCCGCATCTTCCACTTTTATTGAGGCGGTGACGCCTTTCAAGGTTCCTAGTTCCTGTTGAAACACTTCTTTGGCATTGGCCAAGATGTCTTTTAATCATTCAGGTATGACGTCATCATCATTTTTTTTCTTACTGGTCACCGTCAGTGCCTGAATGGAGTGCCAGTCTAAACGTATCTTCCTGATCCATTCACATTCCAACAGTGGTGGACCACCATCTTGCAGAACGTACAAATACAACTTCTGTATTTCCTTGCCGTTGTATACAACAGGCACCCTTATTTTCCCTCTGGGGTATACTTTCTGCCCCGTATATGTCTTCAAGATAATGGATGTGTCTTTCAAAGGTATGTGCGGAAATAGCCGCTCGTAATCCCGTCGACTTATGACGGTCAGAGCTGATCCTGTATCTAGCTCCATTTTAACTGGGGACCCCGCTATCATGAGGGTAACCCTAATGGTCTGGTAATCTTCTTTGGCAATTACATTATGTAATTTGAGACAGCTTAGTCTCTTGTTTTCGGAGTCGCTATCGCTCTTCTGGTCTTTGGAGCTATTGTCCGTCATCATTTGTACCTTTCTGTACTTTTCCTTATTGATTTTTTTTCTGTCAGTGGATTTTTTGTTTCCAGATCGGCATACACGTGCAATGTGTCCCATCTTTACGCATTGCCTGCATGCTTTGTCCTTGAACCAGCAGTCCCTCTGGTCATGGGTGGATCTGCCGCAGCGATAACATCTCTCGAAACCCCGTGTCATTTCATGGGTGCCGAAGTCCTGTGGCTTTTGCTGTATCTCTGCAGCTCCTCTTGCTGCTGCTTCGTATGATACAGCCACACTGAAAGCCTTGTCCAGTGTCAAATCTTTCTCAGAAAGTAGCCTTTTCTGTGTTCCTTCACTTAGGAGACCGCAGACAAATTTGTCTCGTAGAGAATCTGCCAGTTCTGCCCCGAATTGGCAGTGCTTTGACAGCTTTCTTAATTCGGTGAGGTAATCAGCGTTACTTTCATTCTTGTGCTGATTCCTCCTGAAGAATTTGAATCGTTCCGCTATCAGCAGCGGTGTTGGGTTTAAGTGCTCCTGTAGGGTATCAACAATCTCCTTAAAATTCTTGTCCATCGGTTTGGCTGGAGTGATTAAGTTTCGTAACAGTCCGTATGTCCTTGCGCCCATCAGATTTAGAAGTACCGATGCCTTTTTATCATCCTCTATTTCATTCGCTGTGCAATATACCTCCACTCTTTCCACATATGTGGTCCAATCCTCTATATTACTATCGAAAGCAGTAATATTGCCAGTCTTAGGCATCCTGAAAATCAAAAATGGCGCCTCCCGTGCTTTCCTTTCTTCCCTGCCGAGAAAAAATGGTGCCTCCCGCGCTTTCCCGCCGCTGCCGCTGCTGACAACGCTGTTCTCCACGGTTTTTATTTACACAGATATTTTTAATAGTTGGAGACTTGTTCCCGCCGGACTCTCTGGGACTTTTCCCTCCCTCTGATTGGTCCGAACGCCGACCTGCTTTGCAGCGCCGGCCGTCTCCCGAGTGCTCCACCCTCCGTCTCTGTTTGCCTCCGCCTTCCGACTCACTGCTCGGCCCCGCTGCAGAGCCACCCGATCAAGCCCCAGCCCGCCGCCCAGGAAGGATTAGTGCAGTACCTGCCACCAGCCCGGCTAGCTGGTGAAACCACAGTTTGTTTTTTTTTCTTCGACCTTCGTCTGAGGAATCGATCTCCTTGAGGTGCTGCCGAATTGCAGGTAAGTCCGTTTCCAATTCGTCGCCACTGTTGTATCCGTGTGTTAATGGAGACATGGAATGCAGGAGTTGGTTTAACAGGTGTTTACTGAACAAAGTCTGGAGGTGAACTAAAAGATACAAGACGCTATACAGGCTTATATACCCGAGTGGTCGCTACCGGTATTACAGTACACAGGGGCTCTTAAAGGTACATACACTACACTGCGCATCCGCGATGCACGCATTCAGGAACCGTTTCTCCCGGGTTGTCACTAGCGGTGCTTGGGAGACCAATTGCCCATTCTGGGAGACTCCTGACCAAAGAGGGGGGGTTGGCAAACCTAGACCACAATGTCCCATGGATCATGGTCTGAATAGTCAACATGTGAGATTTACTAAGTATTTTTGATAACCTTTGGGGCTCAGAGAATAGTTATGCAGAGTTACTCCTACAGAGATTAAATGGTTGGGTAGAGTGCTTGACAGGGTAGATTGCACATGGGCTGTGAAGGAACGGGCTTAATGAGTTAATAGGCGTTCCTCACTTGGTTCCTCACTTATCCTTAGACCAGGTCTGTAAATTTTTCTTATGCAAATTTTCCAAATACTATGGAGTAGAGTTGCGTTGGTTTTTTGTGGAGAGATCGGTGTAGCCCTTGCAAAAGATCACAGAGTTTTAAGCGCAAATTATGTTCAGTGCAAATCGAATTTCCGCGATCTATTGCACTAGTCTAAAAAACATCGTGCTGGAAGTGCTAGAAGCCGGCCCCGCCAACAAAACTGGCCACGTCCCCAGGATAAATTAATCACAATGGGAGTTTCCGTTAAATGCGCTTGTTTACAGGCCTTCAAGGAGGCTCTAAAAATTAAGTTGGATCTCTTGGGTGCAAGGACACTAATAGGCATGTTTTAAAAACTTTTGAATGCAATTTATTTTCATTTACTAAGAAACTGACTACTGTGCTCCAATGTAAATAGCAAATGGTTCTCTATAATTCTTAAAAGTCAATTATCAGTCATTTAAAATCAGGTTACTCACAGGTGCTGGATTGATACTGTGATTAAAAATGCTTATTTTTTTGTGATAAACCCATTTTCATCTCTGTTAATTAAACTGCACCGAGTTACCACTCTGAAATATATCAAGGAATATTTTTTAAAGCAAATTTTAAAAAAAATTAAGTTTTAAAACGGTGCCCGATTGCGCTGGTTCATAACAGATTTTGCGTTTGGCAATATGCAAATGAGTTTGAGCGGAAACTCAAGAAAAAAAACACACTTCTCAAAACCGACCCAATTTTGAGCACAATTTGCGCCGGATCGCCGATTGCGCCCAAAGCGGAAACTCTACCCCTGTATTTTTATTTAGAGGCTCCACAGAGGATTGTGTAATGTCTATAGCACTTTTATACATACACTTGGACTGTGACACTTCTTAATATTATTACTAATGCATGCAGTTTGTTCTCAGAATGATTGCCAATTGTCCTTTGACAGAAGAAAAAACTGACCTGGGCTAGTGACCAAAACATGTGCCAGGCTTCCACTCCCTGATACCCATGCAGTGTTGGAAGCATGCCTCTGATGATTGGGTGAAGATAGGATCAGGCTCCATGGTGATGCCCTCCAGAACTGAATAGCTTGATGGTGCTCACTGACAAAAGAACAATGGCTATTTGAGCAAAGTAGTGGAGGGGTGCCAATTTGTTTGGAACCAAAAGCCCAGTAGCAGCCAAGCCAGCTCCTACAGGGGAGGAGGAACCAAAAGGGGAGAAAGTTGGAAAACAAAACAAAGGAATCAGGAACTCTCCCATTCCCATGGCAACAGCCTCAATGCTTCAACAAGGAATGGTGCGACTTACACAGGAACTCAGTGTCCTTGCTAACATCTTTTAGCCATAATTCTCAGCAGGGGGGAAAGATGTCATGGCAACCCAGGTGGCCTAAATAAGTGACCGTAAGACTGCTCTGAAGAGAGAAATATAAAACAGCTGTAAAACATTTAGGAGAGTGGAGCATGGGTAGTGTAATGAAAGGAGTGACTTCACTTCTGGGATTTAGGATTACGTAGGATTGTGTGTATTTAAATTCATTGCACATTTCAATTATCTATGAACTACATCTTTAAGCATGTTACATTTCAACTTAAAGCTACAGTGCTCCATGTATTCAATTCTTTTGAATTGAATTTTAGAAGAGGTCCTTCTGTCAATCATTAGTAAGCTGATCACCTTGATATACTTTATTATTTTGTAATTGAGGTAAACATCTATAATTGTATGAAATCAAGCTGTGCAAAATCATAGAGGAATGTTTAATAAGTTCATATGGAATCCCTTAATGCCTTCATTACATGGCAGACAGTGGAATTTTCTATGATCGCTCATCATATGAACCCTTTGACAAGCCTTCTCTGATCACTTCCTCCGTTCCTTTAACAATCACATTTGTCAACCTGCTCCAAATGCCTCTACAATCACCCTCCACCCCTGGAAAAAAGCTTCCTTTCCAAAACCCTCCACCTGTCTTGATAGATCTGCTGCAGTGAGCCTGCTTAACAGGTCCTTTGCTTCTGCATTCAATGCTCTTGCCCTCTTCATGTTCCACACTATTTCACAACCCCATTCCCCGTATAGTTGAAGACTGTGGACTGGAACACACCCAGGGTATGATTGGCCTTATCATGCACCACCTGGCTGGATCAACCTCTCCCTTTCCTCATCCAAATCCTCCACTACTCCAGCGTTATTCGAGAGGGTAAGGACAACCCCAGGCTTTCCTTCACAACAAATCTTCTCCTTCGGCCCCTTCCTCTGCTCCCTTTGTATTAACGCAAAATACCAATGCAGGTGCTTATGAATTTCTTTGTCTCAAAGATCGAGAGCATCCATTTGACTGCTTCTGCCATCTCCTCACCTCCTCCTTCCTGTACATAATAAACTGGAATGAGAAGAGCCATTCAGACCATCAAATCCACTGCCTTCATAGCTTCTGTATAAATCTACCATCGTGAACTCTACCCGTAATACACTCGAAAGGAAACTTCTGTACAAATATTCCCTGATCTCTGAAGATAAACCCCAGAATACTCTTCTATCCCCCACTACACAATGCTAGCCTATTGTCTTCCACAGACAAGCCATGACCTAATTGAAGACGGCGCAGGCTTGAGGGACTAAATGGCTTACTCCTGTTCCTAATTTTCCAATATTTTTATGTCATCCTGGCAGCCAAGAACCATTGATCCCTGGAGTACTTAATTATATATATAATATCCTTATAGCCTCCAATAACACCCAACCAGGTATTTACCCAGTTCCTTTTAAAAAGGGTCAATTATCTCTATCTCAATTCCTTTTATTTGAAGTCTTCCACACAACCACTACTCTGCAGAGGAAAAATAAACCCTTGTGAGGGTAAATTCAGCAAGGATCTGGTCCTGGCATGGAGCATCTCTAGATGGGTTGGACATAATGCTCTAACACTATAGGGCTGATGATACAACACACACTTCAATCTAGTGATTGCCTACTTGCTGAGTGTATCCTCTAATCTATACTCTGGTTTGGTTTGTTAATTTTATATCTGTCTCCTCTAGTTCTGTGCTTATGGTCTAACTCAACGAAGTGGCTCACATCATTGATACCTCTCAGCTGGTTCATGTTCCTCTTCAAACTTCCTTTCTTCAATGAGAACAAGTTCAACTTTATGTGTTTCTGCTCATAGTTTAGACTCTATGTCCTGGAGTCATCCTTGTCTTTCTTCTCGGTACCCATGCCAATGCACTTTGAAGGTAGCATGCAATATTCCAAATGTGACTTCACTGGTGAGGTGGATGAGGTTAGAGTCATTTATTTTGCCTTACAGTCAAAGGCCTTTCCAATATCCCCATAACATTTGATTACCTTAAAGAAACCATAAAACAAGAAATACCCTTTTGGCCCATCAAACTTCTTCCAGACCATGCACTCCATTTATTTATTCTCCTGAGAGAAAGTTCTGCAAAATTTCTCCTCAACCCCAAAGGCGTCAAGTGAAAGTCCAGAATATGTATCTATCCCCACATCTCCACTATTCAAACCTAGCGACTGCTTTCCACAAGTGACTATTTCCTTGGATGCAGAAGTACAGGAACCTCTATGCTCTGCAGACTATCTCTGACCTATTTTTTTTTATAACCTTCAATCCAATTCCTAACCAAATATTATTCTTTTAAAAGAAGTATTTTTCCTCTTTCGCTCTAAACTTTATGGGCTAGAAGAGGGAAGTGGAGCGCTAAATCAAGCGCTAACCACTTCTCTTAGGATCGCTAAAGTCCGAGAGAGGGGCGGTAGCGGCAGAGCGCTGAACAATTTGGAGCGCATTGCTAACGGCATCAGAGGCTGCTTCCCTCGCTTAAAGGAAAGGGCCAATGATGGTGCACAACCTACTTGTCGGCAGTTCTGCATTGCAAGGCGACCTGCGCGACAGCCATTACAGCCCCAAACACTCTCACAAAATGGAGGGCTTGGACATCTTGAAACATCAAAAACTTTGAGCAGGCACCAGACTGGTGCAAATAATAAAGGTTGGCCTACCTGAAAACCATTCCCTTTAATTAGCGCTCCACAAGCGGTCAGCCGAGTTGACAATGCCTCCTCATCCTGCTGTTGTTCACGCCTGGTGATACAGCAGGGGGCGGGAGGCAATTTCACATCCAGAGTGATAACGGGCCACTGCGCACTTTATGACGTCACGATCTATGAAGTGCTAGAGGCCCAGGCGGTAAGAGTTAGACCGGCACTGAAGTTCGCGGGTGTCGCTGCATTCACCGTGCCCGGTCACTAACCCCTTGGCGCCCCATTAGCAGCCCCCCAGGCGCTAATGGGAGGCACTAACCAACCGAATTTCTCCCCCTAAAGGTTCAATTGGTTGCGAGGGCGGATTGGTGTTTGCCACAGGTATCTCTGTGATTGCTATCTGTGTAGTTCTGTGATCAACCAACAGGAGTTGCTATTCAAATGGTATGTGCTCAGCACTGTCAGTTTCTCCTAACCCATCGATTCCCATTCCTAAGATGGGACATTTCACTTCCATTCCATTGGTAGAAAAACACCTCTAACAGTGTTATTGTCAGAACATGAATTCTGTTTCTTTTCTCTTTTTTCATTCTCCCTTTCTCCACCTCATTTATAGACCCTTTCCCTGTACCCCACTCGCATTCTCTCCCTCTCTCATTTGCTACCTGCATTCCTCTGGTATTTTCTTTTTCTCTCTCTTATCTTCTCTATAATTCTCATTCTCCCTTCTTTGCCCTTCTCTCATTCTCCCTCCTTCATTTTCGCTCTTCTTCATTTCCACTTCCTTATTCTCCTTCATCCCTCTCTCTCATTCTCATTCCCCATTTCTCTTTCACCTCTCATTTTCTCTCTCACACTCTCATTCTCCATACTTATACCCTGTCTCCCTATCTCACATTCTCCCTCTCCCTTTTATCCTCCATCCCTCCCCGATATTCTTTCTTCCCCTCTCCCTATTATTCCCTCCCTCTTTCACTTTGCCTCCTCTTTCTCCCTGCCTTAACGATTCTGCCATTGCAGTGTCAGAGACAGTCACGAGGAGGAGTTATGTTATTTGGGTGACTCTCCCACTGTTTGGCAGGGTGCCTGCGCAGCTGTTTACAAAACCTTGGCAGTATTCCATATCAGATCTGACATCTACAGGAACTGAGACAATCTGTTTAAGAAATTGCATATCAGGGGTTCTCCGGTGGACAGTATGTTTGTTTTTAAGAGTGTTTATTGCTCCACGCTGCAGTCTTTCTTGTTTTAGATCTCCTTACCTTTGTTCAGTCTGATTACAATGTATTGCTTCAGCAACCCAGAATTACATAGAATTACGTAGAATATACGGCACAGAAACGGGCCATTCGGTCCAACCAATTCATGCCGGAGTTTATGTTCCAGTCGTGCCACTTCCCATCCTTCCTCATCTAACTCTATCAGCATAACCCTCTATTCCCTTGTCCCTCATGTGCTTATCTAGCCTCCCCTTAAATGCATCTATACTATTCGCCTCAACTACTCCTTGTGGTAGCGAGTTCCACATTTTCACCACTCTTTGGGTGAATTCTCCAGAATTCCCTATTTGATTTCTTTGTGATTATCTTCTTTTAATGATGGCCTCTAGTTTTCCTCCTCCCCACAAGTGGAAACACTCTCTCTGTATCTACTGTATTAAAACTTTTCATGATTTTAAAGACCTCTATTAGGCCACCCTTCAGCTTTCTCTTTTCAAGAGAAAAGAGATGGTGGGGGGGCAAAATTGGGTCACGTCCCCTCTGGGACGCTAACTTCTCTATTTTTAGCGCCCCAAAAAAGTTAGCGCCCCCACGCCCGAAATTCACTGGTAGTGCCCCAAGAGGGAGTAGTGCCTGCCTCCCTCTTGGGGCGCTGCGAGTGAATATCGCAGCACTATGTGCCGCAAAGCCACACACGCTGGCACGTCGTTACGCGGTACTGTAGGCCTTCCTCCCCTATTATAGGGGAGGGGCCTAGACCCGGGGCCCAGCTGAGCCACCAGGGATTGGAGTGCTGGCAAAAGAGCCCGGCACTCAAGAGGAGTGCCAGGCTCACAGAGCGCAGCCGGCACCCCTCGGGGTGGGGGGGGTGCGGGGGGGCTGCAGAGGAGGCCGGGGACAGCAATGGGGGCTTGTGCTGGCAGGCGGCCAGCAACAAAAATGGCCACCCGGCACCTCCTCTTTAACTTGCGCCGCCCCAGCCGTAGGTAGGCCCCCCTTACCCTGTCGGACATAGCGTCCGGCGGTAAGTCAGGGGGCGCTACCGAAGATCGCGGCTGGGGCATGAGCGGGGCGCTGCGCACAGCAATGACATCATCGTCGGAGGCGCTGCACCATGGGGCGCTAACGGTTACCGCTGCCGCTAACCTCCCACTGAATTTCGCGGGAGGCATTAGCAGCTCCACGCCCAGGCTCGAGTTGCTTTGCTCAGCTAATGGGAGGCACAAATCAACCAAATTTCCCCCCCCCCCAGCCTATTCATCCTTTCCTGATAGGTGTACCCTCACATTTCTGGTATCATCCTTGTAAATCTTTTTTGCACCCTCTCCAGTGCCTCTATATCCTTTTTATAATATGGTGACCAGAATTGTACATAGTACGCCAAAGTTCAATACAGGTTTAGCATAACTTCTCTACTTTACAATTCTATCCCTCTAGAAATAAACCTTATTGTTTGGTTTGCTTTTTTATCACCTTATTAACCTGTGTCACTACTTTTAGTGATTTGTGTATTTGTACTCCCAGATCCCTTTGCTCCTCTACCCCATTTAGATTCTTGTTTTCCAAGTAATATGTGACCTCCTTATTTTTCTTATCTAAATTGAATAACTCACACTTATTTGCCAATTATATGCCCATCCTGCAAGTTTATTAATGTCTTCTTGTAATTTGTTGCAGTCCTCCTCAGTATTGACAAACCCCCTCCAATTTGGTGTCATCCGTAAATTTACAAATTGTGTATTTGATTCCAAAGTCTAAATCGTTAAATTAAATTGTGAACAACAGTGATCCCAGCACTGATCCTTGTGGGACCCCACTTTCCATCTTCTGCCACTCTGAATAGCTACCCTTTACCCCTACTCTCTGCTTTCTGTCTTGCAGCCAGCCACCATTCCGCATTGCTGGTGAGCTGTCTTGGGACGCTTATTAGTTGTCTGCAGCTCACTGGCTCGATCATACTGAGGCCCGAGGCTGAATATAGGGTGCGCCTCAGGCTTCACCATTCAAGCACGCTCGGATTTCTAGGCCTTTGTGTCAGAACAGTGTGTGATACCTAGGGTTGGATTCTCCTCTTCAGGGTGGAGTAGCAGTGAAGCAGGACTTCTGCCTACTCCTCTGACTCTGCCCCAACCACAACTCATTGATCGGCTGGAGGTTATTCAATATGCGTGGCGGGCTCTCAGCAGGATTCCTTCCACTAAAAGAGAGACCAAGGCTTACACAGATATATGAGCAGGGGCCAATTATGAAAGGGGCAGAGGCCTCTATCAGATCTCTGTATGGGGGAAGCATTTATTGGCTATCTGTTTAGGGAAGTGAGACTATCTGTTTAGGGAAGTGAGACTATCTAACGAATTTTAAAAAAAGTTTTTATTTGTTCATGGGATGTGGGCATTGCTGGCAAGGCCAGCATTTAGTGCCCATCCCTAGTTGCCCTTGAGAAGATGGTGGTGAGCTGCCTTCTTGAACCGCTGCAGTCCATGTGGTGAGGGTACTCCAACACTGCTGTTAGGGAGGGAGTTCCAGGATTTTGACCCAGCGACGATGAAGGATCGGCGATATACTTCTAAGTCAGGATGGTATGTGACTTGGAGGTGCTGGTGTTCCCACGCGCCTGTTGCTCTTGTCCTTCTAGGTGGTAGAGGTCGCGGGTTTGGGAGGTGCTGCCGAAGAAGCCTTGGCAAGTTGCTGCAGTGCATCTTGTAGATGGTACACACTGCAGCCACGGTGCGCCTGTGGTGGAGGGAGTGAATGTTTAAGGTGATGGATGGGGTGCCAATCAAGTGGGCTGCTTTGTCCTGGATGGTGTTGAGCTTCTTGAGTGTTGTCGGAGCTGCACTCATCCAGGCAAATGGAGAGTATTCCATTACACTCCTGACTTGTGCCTTGTGGGTGGTAGAAAGGCTTTGTGAATGCAGAGAAAACAAATATTAAAGTAATTTGCATCTTTCCTACTTTACAAATATCCCTGCAACAGTGTCACCAAAGTAGTCTACTGAAATATACATGTTTAAATTAGTACTTTTATTCAGAGCCTCCTTCCGGACTTGAAAAATGTTAGAATCCTTTCAGAACATGCTACTGTAAATATGAACAGTGATCGTTTTCAAGTTCTCAATGTAAATATAATAAAGATGGATGCTGTTACCATTTAGAATGTATTATAAAATATAAAGACCTACTCCTGCCTGACTTACTAGTTTACCTCTCAGCTGCATTTGCATTGAGCTTACTTACCAAACTTGCTGAATGTATTTGCAGCAGATCAGCTAGTGTATAGTAGACACTGGTTTCACTATCAAGGTTACCTCAGAAAAAGTTGAACAGTTCATACCATAGCACGGTTTTGCTTTGCATTCAAAATTAATTCAAATTGGCTTTACTGTTCCTAATAATGAATTCTCTGGGCAGTTTTATCTGCAGTAACTTTCCATTGATAAAGATCAGTGCAGGAGAGGGCAGACTTGCAAACAACAAGTCCTGGCATGCTCTGTGAATGGTCATAGTCTTTTAATTATTCAAATATTAAAACATTCTCATAGAGACATATCCTACAAATTGGCACATCTCTCAGCTAAGACTGGTGGCTCTGGGAGCCCCATGAACTGCAGGCTGAGGCTTGTTACGTAAGTAAAAGCTTCCAATGGAAAATATTGTTACAGGCAGTTTAAACATAGAAATTGCTACATATAGGCATTCTGGTGAATTTAAATCAATTTTTTTATAAATCTGGTCATTTTTTATTTCTTTATATTACAATTTTATTTGCTGTAGTATGTCTTCAGAATAGTGCCGAACCCAAGATGGCAGGCAAAATGATTTAAAAAAAATTTTTTGAGTGATTTGATTGGTTTGCCTTCTTGGTTTGTTGCAAGTTAATGCTGGCTTTATTCCTGTTTGCCATTTGCTGATTCAGTTGTAATTTGTTACGGTTTTTATAAATATGGGCTTAGAGTTTCCGCTTTGGGTGAAATCGGCGATCCAGGCGCACATTGCGTATTAAGTTGCACTTGTTTTCAGAAGTGATTTTTTTGCTCAAGTTTCCGCTCAAACTCATAAGCATTTCGCAGAACATAAAATCTTCCATGAACCAGCGGAATCAGGCAATGTTTTAGGATGTAATTTTTTTTAAAAATTGCATTAAAAATATTCCTTGATATATTTCAGAGTGGTAACCTGCTGCAGTTTTATTAATACTGTACAGCTGAAAATGAGATTATAACAAAAAAAGCATTTTTAATCAGTGTCTTGTCCACCACCTGTGAGTAACCCAATTCTGAATAACTTGAAAATGACTTTAAAAAAAAACTATATAGAACCATTTACTAGTTACATTGGTGTACAGTAGTTAGTTTCTTAATACATTTTTTAAAAATGTAAAAAACTATTAAAAAGTGCCTATTTTTCCCTTGTGCCTAAAAAAAAAGCTTAATATTAAGAGCGTCTTCGAAGGCCCTCAAACGGGCACATTTAGCAGAGACTCACCAAGGTGATTAGTTCAATCTGGGGGCGTGACTAAATTTGTGGGCGGGGCCGGCTTCCAGCACAATATTTAGTAAAGCTGCGCAGAAAATCATGGAAACTCGATTTGTGCTGGACATAATTTGCGCTGGTTCAGCCGATTTTGGCTGAATTGTGCTGGAAATACCAACGCAGGCCATGAAATCTGAGCCAACCAGATGCAACCCTGTAAGCTGCACTTTGTTCTGCGCGGCCTGTTTCTTTTAACGCGTGGTCCCTTTAAATTCCTGCGCATGCGTGGTATTTACAATGGAAAAGCTGGTGAGTGGCCTGCGCAGGACCTTTTCCATTGGATGCAAGTGTAATAAAGAAATTTGAATATAGATCAGTGTAACGCTGGACGTGCAATGGCTAAAATGCGCAGTCGACACAACGAGGGTCATTTTCTTTTTCGCCAGTTTGGCGGAACAGATCAGCCATCTGTTGTTGAACCCACTTGAGCTTCGTTCCATTAAAGGTTCTATAAAGGGCGAGTGATCTGTCCTGGCAGCGAAGTTTAAAATTTCCCCCAACATTTATGCATTCATATAGATTATCTTTCTCCTTGGTGCTGTAAGCTGAACAGTTTTGGTCAGGGTGGCTGGAATGGTGTGGGCTATGCCGTGCCAAGCCAGAGTAGTGCACAATAAAGGTGTCAGCCGTGGATCAGTGGTAGTACTCTCACCTCTGACTCAGGAGGTTGTGGTTTCAAGGCCTGCTCCGGAGACTCGAGCGCAGAATCTAAGCTGTCACATCGGTGCATTTTTGAGGGTTGCTGCACTGTTGGAGGTGCTGTCTTTCAGATGTGATGTTAAACCGAGGTCCTGTTTGCCCTTTCAAGTGGACATAACAAATCCCACGGCACTATTTGAAGAAGAGCAGGGGAGTTCTCTATGTCCTGGCCAATATTTATCCCTTAATCAACATCACTAAAACAGATTATCTGAGCATTATCTCATTGCTGTTTGTGGGAGCTTCCTGCTTGCAAATTAGCTGCCGCATTACCATACATTACAACAGTGATTACACTTCAAAAGCACTTAATTGGCTGTAAAATGCTTTGAGACATCCTGAGGTTGTGAAAGGTTGTAAATGCAAGTTCTTTCTTTATCCTTGCCAAACTTAGCTGGCTCCCTGTGCGCCGCTGAATTGACTTCAAGATCCTTATCTGCCCTTCAAATCTTTCCATGGACTTGTCCCACCCTATCCCAGTGATCTCCTCCAGCCGCATGTCCCTCCTTGCATACCGCGCTTCTCCAGCACATTGTACCCCGCATTCTTGAAGGTCGAGAGCTGGAGAGACAGTTTGAAGGTCGAGAGCTGGAGAGACAGTTTGAAGGACGAGAGCTGGAGTGACAGTTTGAAGGTCGAGAGCTGGAGTGACAGTTTGAAGGTCGAGAGCTGGAGTGACAGTTTGAAGGTCGAGAGCTGGAGAGACAGTTTGAAGGTTGAGAGCTGGAGAGACAGTTTGAAGGTCGAGAGCTGGAGAGAGCAGTTTGAAGGTCGAGAGCTGGAGCGGAACCCGGTTACCAGGACGCCAAGTTGGACAGCCAGGGGTAATGTGCAGGCCAGGTGCGTGGAAGAAACTGAGGGGAAACATCGAGAAAAACTGAGAGGAAACATCGAGAAAGACAGAGGAAACATCGAGAGAGAGAGAGGGGAAACATCGAGAGAGACCAAGATGGAAACATCGAGAAAGACTGAGGGGGCACTTTATTTATTTAATTTAATTAATTAATTAATTAATTAATTAATTAATATTAAATTTATTTAATTATAAGTTGTGAGTTCCTCACGATGCTCTCCCAGTGCGGCCACCCTGTAACCAGAGATTATTCTAGAAGCCTGGGTAGAAATATCAATGTAATTACTGTAGAAATTACTTTTTTTTACATTATTGCTTGTTCATTTTATGTGCTGTCTTTTTATGTCTTTTATTTATTTTATGTCTGCTTTATTTATATTTAAAGTATGTATGCGTGTATATGTCAGTATGTGTTTTTTTGTGATGGCGCCGATGAAGATGGCTGCCGTCCTTGCGAGCTCCGTGCGTACCAGGCAGCCAAGTGTTATTGCTGCTTGGTGCTCTCGGCTCGTCAAGAAAAAAACATTTCACTGACTAATTACACTTCTTGTATTTAGTTATGTGACCAATAAAATTGTAATTAATTAATTCTCCATTCCATCATTGGCAGTGGCACCTTCAGCCTTTGTGTCCCCGCTCTGGAACTTCAGCACTCAACGCCTCTGCTTTGTCAATTGATTCTCTGCTTTTAAAGGCCCCTAAAGACATTTTCCTTCAACCAAGCTTTCACCCTGCCCCTAATACATTCCTTTTCTCTAATGGTCATGATAAGTGTCCATTCGTTTATGATCATAGTAATGTAAAATGCTCTGAGACGTCCTTCTGCATGTGAGCAGCACTCTCGATATGTAATTTATCGATTGACCAGATAATCTGTCTTTGGTGATGTTGGTTGAAGGAGGAATGTCGGCCAAGATACAAAGAGACCAGGCGTGGTCTTCTTTGAATAGTGCCATAGGACCTTTACTGTTCCATCTGAACAGACAGGTAAGGCCTTAGTTTAAAGTCTCATCCAAAGAATGGCACCTCCAACTCTAGAATGATAGAGCACAGAAGGAGGCCATTTGGCCCACTGGGCTCTTTGAAAGAGCTAACCAATTAGTCCCACTCCCCTGCTCTTTCCCCATAGCCCTGCAAATTTTTCCTTTTCAAGTAATTAGCTAATTCCTTTTTGAAATTTATTATTGAATCTGCTTCCACCATCCTTTCAGGCAGTGCATTCCAGATCAAAACAACTCGCTGTGCAAATTTTTTTCCCTTCATATTTTTTTTGCCAATTACCTAAATCTGTGTCCTCTGGTTGGCGACCCTTCTGCCACTGGAAACAGTTTCTCCTTATTTCTATTTTTCTGCTTGAAGTTGGTCCCACAGTACTGCACTGGAGTGTTGCCTAAAATACAGGGCTAATGTTTTAACTTCATACCCCTGACAGGAAGCCTCACCAACCACATATCATAAATTCAGGCACAGCTGGCACACGACGTTCCACCATTTGAAATAGTCCGACACCGTGTGCACTGCATGGACAAGTTATGCTTTCCCATCCGGCAAGGCTCTCCGCATGGAGCATAAAGTCAGAAAACTACCCTCTATTGTGAAGGATTAGCCATGATTCAGAGAAATACACGATACCATGAACAGATTTCTAATATTATTAATAAAAGACTGGGTTTAAAAGACACAAGTCTCAGCAGAAAGGCTGTAAACAGAAATACAGGCTTCTGAGAAAAGATCAGTTGATAACAAAGCTATAAACAAGCTTTGAAATGGGAATTAGTTAAATATTCTAAAACAATGAAAGATTGAAGCAAACAATTGGTGGTTCCAAAAGGTCTAAGGTTTGCAACGAACACAATGAGAAGGCCCAGTTTAAAGTGTGAAAAGCTAACACGATAAAACAGAAATACAACTGAAGGGTTAATTACAGTCCTAGCCCTTTTGGGCTACCCCAGATCAGGCGTATTCCCCAGACGTTCACCTTCAACTTAAGTTAGAGATAGCCGAATTCCTTAAGTCGCTTAAATGGGTCTAAAGGCTCAGGCTATCTCTCCCCAAAGGAAAGGAACGACTAAAGATGTTACCATTCTCCAGATAGTACTTTTAATAAGTTGAACTAGACTGTAACCTTCTGGATATTATAAGGGTCCGGAATACCCCCCAGAATTCTGCAACTCCTTACAAAAGAGTGTACAGATTTTGTGGGTTCACGAGTCTATACAGATTCACTCTTTGAGACAATTCTAGAAATATAGGCCTAGAAATTCAGTATAGCCATGTTCGGGGCGCTACAGTCGGGCGGCCGCTAAAGTTTGCACCCGGCGCAAGTTCGCGCCACCTTCGTCGATATTCAGTCACATCGCCCCAAGAGGTTGCTGCTGCGCTAAAACAGGCGATGCACGGCTATCATTAGGCACTAAGCCGGCGGTCCGGGGCGATACCCCCGAGGGCGCAGCGCAGGTGCGGCGAGTTGCTGATTGACGGCAGACACTCTGGCGCCGGTCAGCTCTTAAAGGGGGAGGGTGGACTTGTCTGGCTGCCATGCCCTGCGCACTGCAGCCCTGAAGCAAGGTCTGACCAATGCTGGTTCATCAGTTCTATGCCCTGGACCATGGGGAAGCCCGCTATTCTTCCAAATCCCATTGTACGCTCTTGCTGCTTGTCCAGGGTCATGGGGAAGGAGATGTACTGACGTCTCCTTCTGAAAAGGGCATTGTTCACCTGTCAGATGCAGCAATGTACCGCGAACTGGGAGATGTTGGCAATATCCCCAGTAGCGGTTTGGAAGGAGCCGGTGGCATAGAAGTTGAGAGCCACCGTCACCTTCACTGCCACCGACAGAGACGTCCTGCTCCTCAGCTGTAGCTGCAGATCTCTGCGAAGCAGGTGGCAGATCTCAGTGGCCACCTCCCTTCTGAATCACAGCCTCCGAACACACTGCTCCTCAGACATGTTCAGATATGAGAACTGCTGGCGGTATACCCTGGGTGGGTAAGGCCTCCTGTGCCGACACCTGTTGGCCCTTCTCCATCTGGCCATGGCTGGCACTCTCTCACAGCGTCTCTGATCCCTTTGAATGCAATGCTGAAGGCCAACGTTTCCACCCATTGTAGCCCCCATTACAGTATATGTGGCGACTCAAGGCTATGGCACTGAAAGTGAAATCCAAGTGCAAAGCTCTGGCCTGAAGCCAGAAGTACCTGTGCGAGCGCTGAGTCAAAGCAGAAAGCTCTCTGCCTTTGTCTCTCACACAGAAGGATTGGCACAAAATGGCTGTCACTTATAATGCAGGAGGAGTCCCCTTTAAATAGCGCCCCCCGCAGCGACTGGGAACCGTTCCCCTCTACCAGTCGCTGGGGGCGCCAGGCGCAAAGAAGGGCGGCGCCACTGAAGTTCTGGTTTGGGGCGCACAAAGGGCGTTGCACGATGAAATGACGTCAGGATCTGCGCGCGCAGCTGAGCACATACAAAGACTTTGCGCCGACGCTAAATCTCTAGTGAAGTTGGGGAGAGGTGCAGATCGCGCTGCCCCCGGCCACTAGCCGCCTAGCGCCCAACATCTCCTCCTCCTAAGGCGCTACCGGCTGGCGCAAGCAACTGAATTTCTAGGCCATATAGTTTTATTTAAGAGCTGGCATTCAGTTAACATCTGTTGAATCAGTTGCAACATTAACAATTCAAAGTACAATTAGCTTACATTTCTTATTTCTCAGAGATCCTTATTCTCAAATCTTTACTTTGTTATATTTCTTATTTCTTATTTCTAAATCCAGAACATTGTTACATTTCTTATTTCTTATTTCTAAATCCAGAACATCCTATTTCTTATTTCTAAATCCTTAACATCGTTACATTTATTTCTTATTTCTAAATCCAGAACATCCGCCAAAAATCAATCACTTTGATTTACCCGAGACTCATAGTTAAAAACTTAGAGATACCTCTGGAAAGTTAAGAAACGTCCTGCCTGTTCAGCGTGTTCTGACGTTCTGTTAAAAAGGTTGTATTTTTATACCCTTTTGGCTTTGGTTTCTTCTTTGATGTTCTCTGCTGATGTCAGCTAATTGTCTTTATAGATACCTCTGTTTGAATGCTTTCTATGTTACTATCAATTCAACTATTGCATGCATAATTATTTCTCTACTTTTAGGTGTTCCAAAAACCATCATAAAAACAATGACAGCTATGCTTTCTGTTTGATGCCATTCTTACCGAAGATTATTCATTCAATTCTTAATTTTGGCTTAACTGCTTTTTTGCAGACATTGTCTTTCCTTATTCTCCATGTTCAATACAAACACAATGCAATTGCCTGGTGTCTCTATTGAAGTTATATCTTCAAAGCCTTCTTGTTGGTATGGTTTTTACTATATCTAAATTAAAGACACTTCAACTGAATGTTTCATGCATTTCTAGCTATCTCAATTGGTTGCATATTTAATCTTATGGTTCCTGTTTTCCAAGTTTAACATAAAACTATTTGACCAGCAGATGTTTCTTTTCTTGATGTCATGTTTCAAAGGCACATGCCTTTTTTAATGTTTGTATTTCTGTTTCAACGTGTTAGTTTGTAACACCTTAAACTGGGTCTTCTCATTGTGTTTGTTGCAAACCGTAGACCTTTTGGAACCACCAATGGTTTGCTTCAATCTTTCATTGTTTTAGAATATTTAACTAATTCCCATTTCAAAGCTTGTTTACAGCTTTGTTATCAACTGATCTTTTCTCAGAAGCCTGTATTTCTGTTCACAGCCTTTCTGCTGAGACTTGTGTCTTTTAAACCCAGTCTTTTATTAATAATATTAGAAATCTGTTCATGGTATCGTGTATTTCTCTGAATCATGGCTATTCCTTCACACTATCTGCTGGAGTGCGTCTTGCACCACAACCTCCTGACTCTTGAGGCAGGAGTCTTACCAAATCAAGCTGATGCACAGATGAGTCTGAACCTAGATTATAATTGTTGGCAGGCTATTTTACATGGAAGGTCCTCATCTGGCCTTACAAACCAATTTCCAGCAGAAATCACTGGACATAACTCTAGCTGATTCTTTCCCTCACTATCTCCAAGCTGTTGATGCCACTTTTAACACCCCAAATGCCACCCAGGTCGTGATGAGCTAACTCAGCCTAGGTCTTGAACTAGGGGCCTTCTTGGCACAGTACAATGTCCCACAATGCATACAATCATGAAACTTCAGGGAAGCTCCAATATGCTCGAACCTACCACATCGCCTAGTCCCAGACTTGAGTGCTTTCTAGGTCTGCGCACCATGAATGTACAGGGAATAATTTGCTTTTTCTTCCTGTGCTTATGTGTATATTATTGAATGCAAAGCTGCTGTGATTTCACAATACTATTGATGCTTAGCGTTTGATGAATAGGAAATCCACCAGTGCCTTTGATGGAATTGTGTTACATCTGTGACTTAGGTGGGCGTAGGACAGGAACAGCCAATCCTTCACATTGAGTTACAGCACAAACATCTACATAACAATGCCTGTCTCTGGGGTCATCAGAGAGGTTAATCTCTGCCAGATGAAGTGAAGTTCTTTCTGTTAAAGGGAAATTTAACCCCAGTAAGAACTGAAGGATTGTTTGGAATAGAAAAAGGCTATTAGGCCCAAAAGGCCCAACCCATTTCAGAGATTAACTCCATTTTGGCACAATGGGGGGAAAATTCAGGACCTTAGTGCCTTCCATTAGCCCAAGCAGATGGCGCTAACAGGGCACTAGAGCAGTATTGCCGGGATGAGGCAAATCCAACGGCGCACGCCAACTCCTGCCCTCACCCACCCCCCTGCAGTGCCGCCATAAACAGGTATCGCCGGGAGCCTCAAAGCCAGGTGGATCGTGACGTCAGTGAGTGTGCAATGCTCACTGGCTGCCTGATCTGCGAAATTGATTGTCGCACCTACCTTAGTCCCTGGAGGAAACAGCAACAGGGTCAGCTGGCATGAAGCAGCAGGAAGCCGGCTCCAGGGATGTTATTTAAAGGGATCATCAGTAATGAGTCACAGCTGTAGGTTAGTGGAGTTTCAGTGCTTTCTTGTCAGGTTCACATAGTTCAACAGTCTCATTCGATAATTTCAAGGTTATTTAGTAACAGGAGTGTTATGGCAACTAAAAAGTAGCTACATTTATTCTTAAAAAATCAAACTGCCACACTTGGTTACATTAATGAGGGCTGTACTAGCAGTCAACCTCGCCCTCCAAGATTTATGGTGGAGGGACCGGAGGCAGCGAGAAAGACTGGGACATGTGCCCAGAGGGAGGAGAAGGGCCATCAGGGCTCTCAACAGGAAGCCTTACCCCCTGAGGGTATTTCAAGAGCACTTCTTCTAACGCCAATTAAGTAAGGAGCAGTGTATTAGGAGGCTACGCTTCACCAAGGAGGTGGTCACAAAACTCTGCCACCTCCTGCAATAGACCTCCAGCCTCAGATCAAGGCGGCCATGGCTCCTCCAGTGGCAGTCAAGGTCACCGTTGCCCTCAATTTCTTCGCCAGCGGATCCTTCCAGTCTGCAACAGGAGACGTAGCTAACATCTCCCAGTTCGCCATCCATCGCTGCATCCGGGAGGCCACAGAGGCTCTCTACAGTAGGAGAATGGATTATATTTCCTTCCCCATCACCAGAAGCAGGACAAGTGTGCATGCGGCTTTTCCAGGATAGCGGGATTCCCCATGGTGCAGGACGCCATTGACTGCACCCATGTGGCTTTGCGGGCACTGGATAACAATCCTGAGATCTTCCGTAACCGCAAAGGCTACCACTCACTTAGTGTGCAGTTGGTGTGCGACCACAGACAGCTAATCTTCAATGTCAATGCCCGCTATCCTGGTAGCAATGACAATGCCTTCATCTTGCTAGCACTCTACCAGCCACCACATCAAGCTCACGGCTGGCTGGTCGCAGTCAAGGGCTATCCGCTCTCTACCTGGCTCATGACTCCCCTCCACAACCCCAACACTCCTGCCCAGCACTCATATAAGGAGAGCCATGCTGCCACCAGGAACATCATCGAGCAGACCATCGGGATGCTCAAGCAACAGTTCCGCTGCCTTAACCACTCAGGAGAAGCCCTCCAATACTCGGCTGAGCAGGTGCCCCATTTCGTGGTGGTCGGCTCCACAACGTAGCCATCATGAGGGCCCAGCCATTGCCACCAGGGATTGTGGGACCACCTCAGGAGGAGGAAGAGGGAGAGGAGGAGGACAAGCAGGAGGAGGAACAGGAGCGAGGGAGGAGGCATCCACTCAATCAGCCTTCCAGAAGGGCAGTCCATAACCGTCTCATCAGACTGTGGTTCAAATTAACTAAACCCCAGATCCCCATTGCTCACAACATTCCCATCATTCCATCCCTGTTGCAGGCCATAGCACAGCATAAAGCGGTGAATACATATTTACAACAAAAATATGAACTATTCACCCTTGTACAATTCCTTCGTGCCTCTCGTTATTGTGCCTTTGCCTACTCTAGTGTTGCTACGAAGTGTTGGCCCGATGGCTGTAGCAGGGCTGATGGAAGGCTGCTGAATGTCCGTGAGGGAGACTTCAGATGGCCTTGCAGGATGCCCTCGACCAGCTTTGGGCCTGGAAGGCCCGGCTGTAGACTGCACCATCTCAGCATGGGCGGCAGCAGTCTGGGCTGGCTGGATGATAGGCAGTGACAAGGGCAATGACGGAGTGGCAGTGGTGGGAGCAGGAATGCTGTCATCCTGAAAGAGGACAGCAGGTTCCTGCTCCACTGATCCACTGCCACTCCCCCGGGGCAGCACCTCAGCATCCCTAGCAATCTGTTGGAGCACAGATTGCTGGCCTGCTACGACACCGTGAAAGCCCCGGTCGACGGTGGTAGACCCAGTCATGATGGAAGCAGTCAGGGCTTGCATGGCATCAAGCTGAGACTGCATGAGAGCAGTCTGAGATTGGATGCCACCAAGCATAGACTACATTACAGCACTAAGACGTTGCGTCGCTTCCGCCTGTGCTGTAATGGAAGCTGCCAGATCACCCATCACACGCGGCATCAAGTCTGGGTCGCCACAGTCTCTCTGGAAGTCTACCATCCTTTGCAGAGCCTTGTGTAATGTTGGAGGTGGACTCTGTAATGATATCAGCAAATAGTGATGGTGTTTGCCTGTTTGATCATGATGCCTTACCAGCATGTTTGCATGTATTGATTACTTATGCCTGACCAGCAGAGGTCATGTGAGAGACAAGCAGTTTGGTTTAGTTTCAGTTTCGTTCTAGATGCATCACTAGCATGATGTCTCCTGTAAATGCTGTATAAAGAGTTGAACAGACTTTAGATTAAAAGACATTGGCCTAGAAATTCAGTTGGTTGCGCCAGCCGTTAGCGCCTTAGGAGGAGTAGATCTCGAGCGCTAGGCGCTTAGCGCCCGGGCGCAGCGCGATCTGCGCCTCGCCCCAACTTCAGTAGACATTTTGCGCCGGCGCAAAGTCATTGCGCGCGCAGATCATCACGTCATTTCATCGTGCAACGCCCTTTGTGCGGCCGGAACCGGAACTTCACTCGCGCCACCCCATTGTGCGCCTGGCGGCCCGAACGACTGAAGTGGAACGGTACACAGCCGAGGCGGGCCGCGGGGAGCGCACATTAAAGGGCACTCCTGCAGTAGAAAAGGCAGCCGTTTTGCAACACTCCTTCTGGAGGAGGAGGAGGAGTCTTTATGAGCTCACCGGAGCCAGAGTGTCTGCCGGCAATCAGCAGCTCGCTGCACCTGCCCTGCGCCCAACTTCCGGTGTTAGCGCCCCGGGCTGCCGGCTTAGCGCCTAATGATAGTCATGCATCGCCTCTTAGCACAGCAGCAACCTCTTAGGGCGATGCAACTGAATATCGGCGAAGTGGCCTCGACTTTGCGCCAGGCACAAACTTTAGCGGCCGCCCAACTTTACCGCCCCAAAAGTGGCTATAATGAATTTCTAGGCCATTCTCTTTCATAAATGTCTCGTCATTGAACCCACAAAGAAATCAATACATGGTGTCAGAAGTGACTGAAAGAGATGAAGAGAAAAAATCTGAAGTTAAATCAGCTCTCCACAAATTAGCAAGCCAAAAGAGAACATCGTTGCTTACCATTGGAGAATAGCTAACGAAGTGAAAAAATGGAAGGTTTACACCCACCAGCGACGCTTCAGTTGACAGGTAATGTGGCTGAAAATTGGAGGAGATTCAAACAACATGTGGGGTTGTATTTAGCGGCAATCGGAGCTGACGAGAAAAGTAATAAAAGGAAATCGTCACTGTTCTTACATGTCGTGGGTGATGAAGCGCTGGAGGTGTATAATAACTTCACATTCGCTGTTGATGGAGACAAAATGAAGTTAGATAAAATAATGGAACAGTTTGAGGCCTACTGCATACCTAAAAGTAACGTGACGTTTGAGAGGCACAGATTTTTCACATGTGTACAGAAAACGGGTGAGACTATTGATCAGTATGTGACTGAACTGAGAAACAGAAGCAAATCGTGTGAATTTGGGGGACTGACAGACTCGCTGATAAAAGACAGACTGGTGTGTGGTATTCCAGATAATGGTCTATGGGAAAGACTGCTAAGAGAGCAAGATCTAGACCTGGGAAAAGCCATAGCACTGTGTAGGGCTACAGAGACTGTGAAGTCGCAAGCAAAGGAGCTGTTCAGTGACAATAGCTGCAACGTGGATGCAGTGAGAATGAACGGACACAAACCGGTTAACAAAAAGAGCGCCAATGTGAAAAAAGAGGCGTGGCCAGCGAACAAAAATGAAAGGGACAATCGAAAGTCATGTAGTCGATGCGGTACACAGCATACACCAAAAAAGTGTCCAGCATATGGTAAAAAATGCAATAGTTGCAACAAAAACAACCATTATGCCCGTTGTTGCAAGAACCAAGCGCAACAAAGCAAGGTCCATACAGTAGATGAAAGCGAGATAGAGGAGTTCAATGTAGATGTTGTGTCTGAAAACAAAGAAGAAAAAAGAGACTGGATGTTGACACTAAAAGTGAATGACATACACATTCCATTTAAATTGGATACTGGAGCACAAGTTAATGTGATATCAGAGACTGATTTTAAGAAAATTAGACCCAGACCAAAGATACATGGAATAAAAGTGAAAGTGACAGGATTCTCAGGTACTGATATACCAGTGAAAGGAAGATGCATTGTCAAAGTAACACACAAGGACAGAGAGCACATGCTAGCATTAATCGTGGTGCCAAAGGATGTGCAAGCCATACTAGGTTTAAAAGCCTGTGCGAGACTGAACCTGGTAAAGAGAGTCCTCGTTGTGGAAAGCGAAGGAGAGACAGTCTATGATGAACTGAATGTTGCGTACACACCGGGTAAGCTGATGTATACAGCAGACACGTTGTCCAGAGCTGTTGACCCAGGAGAGCCCGCAAACACAGTGAAAAGACTGATGTACAAGGCAAAAGACAGTGGAACTGACTTCTACCAGAGCATGCTTGTATACCGCACAACGCCGCTCGAGTGTGGTAAGTCACCAGCCCAACTCCTTATGGGACGTCGGCTAAGGTCAAACCTACCCATCCCGGAGAACCTCCTGAAAACAAAAGAGGGGGAGAAAGTGAGGAAGTTCAAAGAGCAACAGAAAGAAAAGCAAAAGTACTACTATGACAGAGGAACACAAAACCTACCTGAACTCCACACTGGTGACCAAGTAAGGTTGAAAGACAAAACAAACATATGGACTCAGAAGGGAACTGTCCTGAGTGAAGTTCAACCAAGATCATACACCATTCAGACAGATGAGGGTGCTGTTCTGAGAAGAAATCGTCGAGATCTTCTCATGGGACCAGCCACAGCAAGTCAGAAGACTGATACTGTTGAACAACCTGATCACACAGCTGAGAAACCATCATCTGAGGCAACAACTCAGATTCAAGGACAATCAATCAGAAAATCCTCAAGACACATGAAGCCTCCTGAGAGACTCATTGAGCAAATTTAAGGACTATTGTTATAGAAGGAAGTAATGTTATCTTCTTTCTTCAAGTTCTAGTGTATTTACATATTTCATGTGAACACACAAAGCAAGGTTAAAAAACCTTGATCATGAAAATGATAATGTAAGTTCATTAAGTGTTAGTTAAAATGCAGATTAATACAAAGAAAACATGTTGTTAGTTAAAAGTAAAATACTTCTGTTTTAAGAAAAGGAGATGTAATGATATCAGCAAATAGTGATGGTGTTTGCCTGTTTGATTATGATGCCTTACCAGCATGTTTGCATGTATTGATTACTTATGCCTGACCAGCAGAGGTCATGGGAGAGACAAGCAGTTTGGTTTAGTTTCAGTTTCATTCTAGATGCATCACTAGCATGATGTCTCCTGTAAATGCTGTATAAAGAGTTGAACAGACTTTAGATTAAAAGACATTCTCTTTCATAAATGTCTCGTCATTGAACCCACAAAGAAATCAATACAGACTCCTCCATGCTCCTGATCATTGCTGAGAGGCTCTCGAACACCCTTGCCATTGCACCTATCATCGCCATGTACATGGCAATCACCCTTCTTCTAAAGGCCTCCCCAGCGAGGTCCTCATCCGAGTTCTGTGCAGTAGAACTCACGCGCGAACTTGCCCTCCGGGGAGCTGGCCTCTGAGCTACCCTTGCCCTCTGCCCTTGCTACAGCCCACTCGTCCTCAATGCCTCACCCTGTGCAGATCCCGCTACTATACTAGCCTCTAAAGAACGCATAGTGCCAGTGTTTGAGCTGGTGCCTGTGGGTGAGACATGCTGTGAAGCAATGTGTTCTTCCTCCTCCTCCTCTTCTCCCGCCTCGCTCTCTACGATGCCCTGAGGGACAGGCTGCTCAGATGCTTGCTCATTATTTAAAAGCATAAAGGCACAAGAGTCGGATTAAGGTGAGGGGAGGGGGGCAGGAAGGGAGAAATGCATGCATACAACATGATTAGCTGGGAAGTGCAAAATGCTTGTGTGGTGAGAGTGAAGTGGGATGTGAGAAGAAGTATTAGGGATGAATATACCGTTGTTGTCCCCAAGGGGGTCAACGTCGTCAGTGGCCATGGCGCCCACCACCTGGCGCCGAATAATCTCCAGCACTCTATTTTCGAGAGCAGACAGTGGTTGGGTGTCGGCTTGTCCTCTGCCTCTGCGCTCCTGCTCCCTCCTGTTGTGAGCCACCTTGGCCTGCAAGAGAAAGGAAAGTGTGTGAGTGTGGAGCAATGTATTTGGGTGATGTGCCTGCCATAGTTGAATAGCTGTCATTGTGTGCAAGGTGTGAGATGTGGGTGTGAGTGTTGGTAGGTTGAGATTGTTGGTGGGTGAGTGCTGGGGGAGTGGTGCTTTGGGCAGCGTGTGCAGACTGTGGTTCAGATGGTGGTATGTAGCATTTGTTGAAGCATTGACTCACCCGTGCGAGGTCGTTAAATTTCTTCCTGCACTGGGGAGCACAGTGCTGCCTGAGACGTGTTGCGCTACCTCCCTCCACATGGTGCAGAAGTCTTACAGCGAGTACCTCTTGCCACTTGTTGGGTAAAGCACTGCCCTCCATCTCTCCACAGCGAACACCAACGTCTCCAATGCTTGATCGCAGAATCTGCGGGCTCTCTCCCTGGGGCGTGGATCTGCCATGAGTACAGCTGCTTCAGTCCTCCAGCTCCTTCTCCTTGACCTGCTGCTGCTTGCTGAGGCAGCTGCAATGCTGAGAATTAGGTTCTGCAGCTTCAATGAACCTCCCCTTTAAGAACTGGATAAACCTATGGCAATCATGACTTGCAATTAGACTGTTCCTGATATTGGTCCACCCTTTGAGTGTACCGCCAATGGGCTTGGGCTTAAAGACTTGAATTAGCGCTCCAATCATTTCTTTGAGCAGTGAGCATGAATTTTGCATGCAGTCTAAAGCATTAGCGCCTGGCACTAATTCTCCAACTTTTCTCATTTTACCGCCCATTCCTGGGCTATAATGAATTTCTAGCCCATCAATATTTCACAATCTCTTTTCTGTCCAAAAATGCATCTAATTATCACAAACACATTTATACTGCCTGCTTCAACTGCCCACCCTGGTACCTTATTCCTTAAAGATCTCCATCCAACTTCCCTCTTACTACCCAATTTGCTTTATGTTTGATCCATTCACCATGGTAAACAATATGCCTTGATAACTTTTTTTCATAATTGGGAATAGAAGAAAGAAAATATATGCATTTATTTAGCATCTTATCTAATTCCCCAGGATGTCCAAATGCAATTTACAACTAATGGATTATTTTTCAACTGTTGTGTAGGTAAATGCAATTTGCATACATTAATGACCAGGTAATCTGTTTTGCTCATGTTGGTTGAGGGAGAATAATACAGTAGAATCTTTTACATCCATCTGAGCAGGCAGAAGGGACCTCAGTTTAGCATGACAACTGAAAGACAGCACCTCTGACAATGCAGCACTCCTTCAGTATTGCCCTGGAGAATAAGGTTAGATTATGTGCTCAGGCAGTGGGGCTTGAACGCACAGCTTTCTTGCTCAGAGGTGAGAGTGCTACCAATTTAGCCCAGTTGACACTTGTTTCCTTTCATTACATTACTCCACTCTCTTCATCCCACTGCTCCTATCTCATTCGGGACTTGTAGACAAATAAAGCTTGTTGTCCAATAAATTACTCTTCTCTCTCCTCTGGCCTACACCATATCTCACTCTTCTGAACGCATCGGCGGAACAGGGTAGACATGTTCAGCCGCTAGAAAGGGTGAATATAGCAACAGAAGGTATAAGGTTGAAGAAATATGGATTGAACTGAGCAGTGATAACAATGGCAAATTATTAACTTATCTGTCAAATCTAGTATGGTCTAGTGGTCAGCACACATCCATTTGTCCACCACCAAAGATTTGAGTAGTGCCTCACTCTACTTTAAATGGATGGAGAGCGGAGAAATACTTTCTGTTCAATGTACTCTCACAATGTCTAATCAAAACAAACTACAATTCTAAAAGTATCTGTTACTTGTTTTTAAAACAAACATCCAATTTTCTGCCACAATGGAATCCTGGTATTTTGGGACTCCTTTATTCTTGGCCCATGGGGTCATATCATGGATGGGGAAGTGTTGCACAGTGGCTCCATTGATTTTAATTGGGAATGCCTCATTTGCCCTCTCAGGTGGACATATGAATAGAAATTGGCCAGTCAGCTCCTTGAGCTTGTTCCTCCATTCAGTTACGTCATGGCTCAACTCCATTTACCCGCCTTTGCTCCAAAGTTAGTATGCAGGTGATCAGGAAGGCCAATGGAATCTTGGCTTTTATTGCAAGGGGGATGGAGTATAAAAACAGGGAAGTCTTGCTGCAGTTGTACAGGGTATTGGTGAGGCCACACCTGGAATACTGCGTGCAGTTTTGGTTTCCATATTTAAGAAAAGATATACTTGCTCTCAAGGCGGTTCAGAGAAGGTTCACTCGGTTGATTCCGGAGATGAGGGGGTTGACGTATGAGGAAAGGTTGAGTAGGTTGGGACTCTACTCATTGGAGTTCAGAAGAATGAGAGGCGATCTTATCGAAACATATAAGATTGTGAGGGGGCTTGATCGGGTGGATGCGGTGAGGATGTTTCCACTGATGGGTGAGACTAGAACTAGGGGGCATAATCTTAGAATAAGGGGCTGCCCTTTCAAAACTGAGATGAGGAGAAACTTCTTCACTCAGAGGGTAGTAAATCTATGGAATTTGCTACCCCAGAGAGCTGTGGAAGCTGCAACATTATATAAATTTAAAATGGAGATAGACAGTTTCCTAGCAGATAAGGGAATTAGGGGTTACGGGGAGAGGGCAGGGAAGTGGACGTGAGTCTAGATTCGGATCAGCCATGATCCTATTGAATGGCGGAGCAGGCCCGAGGGGCCGTATGGCCTACTCCTGCTCCTACTTCTTATGTTCTTATGTTCTTATATCCCTTGATACCCATACCTAACAAAAATCTATCTATCTCCATCTTCAAAATTTCAATTGACCCAGCATCCACAGCCTTTTGGGAGGGCAAGTTTCAGATTTTCACCACCTTGAAAAAGTGCTTCTTGATTTCACTCCTAACTGGACTTGCTCTGATTTTAAGATTGTGCCCCCTTGTTCTGGATTCCCCAAACAGAGGAAATAGTTTCTCTGTATCTACCCTATCGAATCTCTTTATCATATTAAACACCTCAATTAGATCACCCTGCAACTTTCCAGACTCAAGGGAATACAAAGCCACCTGACCTCATAATTTAAACCTTTAAGCCCTGATATTATTCCAGACATTCGACCCCATGGCACTGTTTCGAAGAACAGCAGGGGTATTCTCCTGGTGTCCTGGCCAACATTTTTCTCACAACCAACATAATTAAAAACAGACTTTCTGTCATTTATCTCAATGTTGTTTTGTAGGACCTTGCTGTTTGCAAATTGGCTGCTGCATTTTCCTACATTACAACAGGGACAACACTTTGAAAGTACTTTATTGACTGTGAAGCGCTTTGGGCTGTCCTGAGGTCATGAAAGGTACAATTCACATTCTTTCGTTTGTTCATTGCCACTGATTTGGGAAGTAATCAAGAATAGTCCAACCTTGCAAACATACATTACCAGTGCAGTACTCTGTGTAACCAGCCAAGAGGGTATTTTCCAATTTTAAGCTATAGAATTATCGCGCTCATTAAGGACTCTTTTCCACTCATGGAAAACAGATGGAATCACGGAATGCAATCCTCAAAACACTGGTAAAAATCCTATGTAATGAAAATAGAACTTAGTTCCCGGAATCCAGTGACGAGACAAGGTCACTGGTTTCCCCCTTTCGCGGATAAGTAGATGGAATTGTGGAATGCAATTCCTCAAATCACTAAAAGAACCCACAGTTCCCCATAATAAAAACAGAATCTGATTTATTCGGACAGCGATAATCAGTGACCATGAATTTATGAGTCTGCCTCCCATTCCTGTAACTCTCTGGATTTTTATTTCAAACAGCATAAAGACTTGTCAGCCTAGATTGACGACCATTTACAGACTATGTCTGTGCAGTTTGGCCAACAATTACTGTACACAGCCACGCTCCAGGGATTAGTTTAAGTCCAACTGATGTTGCAGTCACACATGTGGGATACCTGCGGTTAGTGGAGCAGGGCTTATACACATCTGTATATTTTACGCTGCTTAAATCAGTCGAAAAAAAGCTATCTGTTGACCTTTTTTACTGAAAGAACTTTTTCTGACTCCATAATTACTGCCAGCATTCTGTTAATTTATTCATAAAGTAACTGGTTTGTATGAAATCTGTTTTCCATGGGTGGTGTTTCTGTGGCCGGAATTTTCTTTACCTGGGTGGGTCAGGCGTGGGCGGTCGGCGTGGCGGGTCGCGACCCCGTTGCTGCTTCCATCCCATTCCAAAAATGGACTTTGCGCTAATAAGACCTATTAAGCCCGCCCAGCACGTTGCCAGGCCCAATTAAATGGTGCGGGTCTGATGACGTCATCCATGACGCGCTTTCAGCCGGCCGATTTAAAGGAGCATTTGCATTGCACAAATGCCACATTGCATTTGAAGGTTCATCTAGGAGTGTGCAGTCACTGCACTGGAGCTTTTGATTGTTCCAAACAATTTGGAAACACGACTGCACAGAGGCAGAGGGCAGCACCCAGGTTCTCCGATGACTCCCTCCATATGCTTGTGGAGGGAGTCAGAGCACGCAGGGAGGTCCTCTTCCCTTCCGATGGGCAGAAGGGACCTCCTCAGGAGACAAAAACAGCCTGGCTCCAAATTGAAGAGGAGGCCAACAGCAGGGATGTGGTCAGGAGGACCTGGGTGCAATGCCAGAAACGTTTCAATGATCTCATTAGATCAGGAAAGCTGAGTACAAAACCACACTCAACTTCATCCTGCTCTGCCTCTCATCACATCCCCATCACTCTGCCTTCACAACCCTACTCCTGCACATCCTTACTCACAGCAACATACCTTGCACATCCACCTATCCCTCTCTCACTATCTACATTATCACATTCCCATCTGACTAGCCACCCCTCACACTCAGCCTCATCCTAGTGCAATCATACCAACTAACAACACACAAGGAGGCCATTTGGCATTGTCACCCCACTCCATCATAGTCTCCCTCTAAAGATCTAGCCCATCCATTTGTTACACTCATTCTGTCACTCTCACTCACCCTTCTCTTCTTTCCCTCCTTGCAGGAAAAGAGAGCCCACAATAAGAGGGAGAGGGACAGAACTGGAGGTGGAACGCCATCATTTGCCACCCTCACAACAGAAGAGGAGGCTGCGTTAGAAGTATTGGGATTCGCCGAGCAGCTGGAGGTGGGAGACAGAGAGAGGGGGACATCTCAGCAACCTGGTGACAGAATAACATATCAAGCAATTAATATTAACAATTTAGACTTTGGAATCAAAAACACAATTTCTAAATTTGCGGATGACACCAAGTTGGGGGGGATAGTCAATACCGAGGAGGACTGCAACAAATTACAAGAAGACATTAATAAACTTGCAGAATGGGCATATAATTGGCAAATGAAGTTCAACACAGATAAATGCGAGGTATTACATTTTGGTAAGAAAAATAATAGGGAAATCACACATTACTTGGAAAATAAGAATCTAAGTGGGGTAGAGGAGCAAAGTACAAATACACAAATCACAAAGTATCGAGACAGGTTAACAAGGCCACAAAAAAAGCAAACCAAGCACTAGGGTTTATTTCTATAGGGATAGAATTGAAAAGTAATTAAGTTATGCTAAACTTGTATCGAACCTTGGTTAGACCACACTTGGAATACTGGGTACAATTCTGGTCGCCATATTATATAAGGATAGAGAGGCACTGGAGAGGGTGCAGAGAAGATTTTCAAGGATGATACCAGAAATGCGAGGGTATACCTATCAGGAAACAATGAACAGGCTGGGTCTCTTTTCTCTTGAAAAGAGAAGGCTGAGGTGTGACCTAATAGAGGTCTTTAAAATCATAAAAAGTTTTGATAGAGTAGATACAGAGAGAATGTTTCCACTTGTGGGGAAGAGCAAAACTAGAGGCTATCAATATAAGATAGTCACCAAGAAATCAAACTGGGAATTCAGAAGAAACCTCATTATCCAGAAAGTGCTGAGAATGTGGCACTCGCTACCACAGGGAGTGATTGAAGTGAATAGTATAGATGCATTTAAGGGGCGGTTAGATAAGCATATGAGGAAGAAGGGAATAGAACAAGATGATAACATTGGAATACAGAGATAACATTGGAACAGGGAGATAACATTAAAACTCAGCAAAATTTAAACAGTGTGCTAGCGAAGAATGCTTGTTTTTAAAATGGCACAAAAGGAGGATACAAATCAAAACTCTTTAGAACTTCAGCTACCTTCAAGGCCTGGACAGGTAATCGCTTGCAATTCCCGAGGAGTTCTTTACACGCGAGTCCTAGGCATGGGACTGGCGTGCACTGCTCTGTACGTAGTCTTAAGATGAATGTTTTGAAACAATAATAAATGTGGTTAATTTTCAGACATATTACTGTCTCTAGCGTCCACAAATCTGTTATTAAAAGGATAAGGATTATCCAACACAACAGAGGCTGTCCTCAATCTTGGTGACAAAATAATCCATGATCTCAACAACAACTTATATATTTATATTGCGCCTTTAACGTAGTAAAACGTCCCACGGCGCTGCACAGGAGAATTTTAAGACAAAAAAAAACGATGAAACAAATGTGTAGCCTGGCGAAATGGAGCAGCACAGGACACAGAACTTTCTTTTTTTCTGGGGTTTTTTATTCTGAATTGATAACTTGGGTTCTAGGCTTAGGATGTAGTTGTAAATACATAAAACCACATTTAATTGTATAAAATACGGAAAAGACGGAAATACGGCAAATACAAGAAAACACAGTCGATAAAATACGGCAGTGGCTTGCTGTAGAACAGAACACAAGGCAAACCACAGGTGCAGTTGGTTAGTTAGCTAACAATCATTATACAAAACAAAACCAATAGTACAATACATTCTTATGTCCCGTTATCACTTGTTACATCTTACAAGAAAACACAGAATATTAAACTCGTTCGCAACGTAGCCCCCAAGGACTCAACAACAATTTTAGCAAGTGTTAACACCAGCACATGGTGGGACAATCTGCAAGCATCCCCGTGGTATCGAGTGATTTGGGAAACAATATCACTTTAAAACTATGTCTGGGTTGCACTTAATACTGTTTTAGTTGTACTTTACACAGAATAAGTTCATTTCAAAAGTCATATTCACCCCAGCTCTCTCAGAGCAATCTTTCACGCTGGATGTAGAAAATGGAAGCTGTGAAGAAAGGGGAGGTTCCTTTGGCATCACATGGTCCTACCCATAACCCTTTTCTCCTTGTTCAAATTACTAAAGGGGAAAATGAACCGTGCCATCTAGTGGACTTAAATATTCACTGCATTTTCCCCACTTGGCTACATTCTCCCCTGCTTTAAAGTCAACGTCCTTGGTGACTTAGCACCAGTTTTTAACTTCTTTTACAGCTTCTCGAAAAAATGCAGCACCCAGACTAGATAAAACATGAGAGAACACCTCAGGACTGAGTGAGACTGCATTACAGGCTGACTGAGGCAAATGGTACGGGTTAGGGTTTACCCCAGCATTGGCTCTTTTAGTTCTGCGAGGAGCCGGAATGGGTACCTCAACCTCAGTCCCACACTCAGAAGGATCTGAATGCTCTGGCTCAGAAACAGCCTCTGATTCCTGAACATCTTGGGCGTTACCAACAGGATCATTGTTTACTTTTTCCTCCTGAGTTAACTCTGGATAGGTGACTTCCTCTACCACAACAAACTCAGTATCAGAGGGCTCTGGCAATGATTCTGTCAAAAGAGTGACCGGGGGTACGGTGACAGGGGACTTGGTTCTCATCCGCCTAGGCTCAGGGACAGGGGTAACACATGGCCTAAGATTAACTCTATGGACCCTTTTTAAAGGACCGCCCTCTAAAGGCTCAACTGCATGTGTAGTGCCCTGTACCTCCACCACTCTGTACACAGTAGGACCCCAAGCATCCTGAATTTTGTTCCTACCCAAAGGCCTGTGTCGTAAGTATACCAGCTGACCCACCTCAATGGTTGGACAGTACACTTTGTCTTTGTTAAGTTCAATTCTTTGAGCTGATTTCTTTTCAGTGTACTCTCTTGCCCTTGCATGTGCCTCATTCAAACACTCTTGGTGGACAACCAACCACTCATGTTTCTTGTCTAACACTTGCTCCTGACCTAATAAAGCATCTACAGGAAGGTGTGGATGAACCCCGAAAAGCAGATAGTACGGTGAGTAGCCAGTCGTAGCATGGGGTGTTACATTGTAGGCATACACCAACTCACATAAGTGCTCAGGCCAGCGGCGTTTCTTTTCTGGAGGCAGTGTATGCAAAAGATCATGTAAAGATCTGTTGAATCTCTCACATTGAGCATTTCCTTCCGGGTGGTGTGGGGTAGTGCGGGTTTTCTTTACACCATAAAGCTTACACAGCTCGGCAATGATTTCACTCTCAAAATTTCGACCTCTGTCTGAATGCAATCTTTCTGGGACCCCATACTTCATGAACCACTCTTTGAGAAGGACTTTTGCCGTGGTATCAGCCTTTTGGTCCCGAGTAGGGAAGGCTTGTGTGAATTTAGTGAAAACATCTGTCACCACTAACACATTCTCACGACCATCAGAGGCCGGTTCCAGCATGGTGAAATCTACAGCAACTACTTCAAGGGGCCGGGAGGCTAGAAATGATTTCATAAGGGCATGTATCTTGGGGCGGGGCATTTTTGTCAAAACACACCTCTCGCATTTCTTGACCCATTGTTCCACATCCTCATACATCCCAACCCAAAAACATCTCTGTCTTTAAAGGTTCTGTGTGCGCTCTATTCCCTGATGGCCCATACGATCATGCATACCTTCAAGCACGACTTCTTTCAAACAAAAGGGCAGTAGTAGCTGGTGACATTCACCAACATGGACATCCTCAATTACACGGTACAACAAGCCATCTTGCTCACAAATACGGTGCCACTGCTTTAACGTGGATAATACTAGCTTGGATAACTGCGACCTCTCCTTGTAAGTTGGCTTTCGCTGCTCACCCCAAAACTTCCTAAACACGCTGAGGGTGGGGTCTGTGTCCTGAAACTTACGTAGTTCCTCTTTAGAGTAACCGGGAAGTGTTGGTGTGTTACCCTGCAACTCACTACGCTCAGTACTTTCTTCTGCGTCCGAAACACGGATCTGTCTGACTTTACAGCACTTGACTCCTGCTGTCACTAAGTCTGGTCCTAGAGCTGTTCCCTTGTGAATGACATTACATATGGCCACACAATCATCATAGTCTGCATCCCCACTGTCTGACTCAGGCTTCCCTGCTAACGGCTGCCTAGAGAGGGCATCTGCTGCTGCATTACAGCGGCCTGGCCGGTACTTGACGTCAAAGTCAAAAACAGCTAACTGAGCCACCCATCTTTGCTCAACAGCACCTAACTTAGCTGTAGAAAGGTGACACAGGGGGTTGTTATCTGTTATGACAGTGAACTTGGAACCTAGAAGGTAACCTCGAAATTTCTCTGAAACAGCCCATTTGAGGGCAAGGAGCTCTAGTTTCATACTGCTGTAGTTTCTGTCATTTCTTTCAGCATTACGGAGCCTCCTACTGGCATATGCTATCACTCTCTTCCTATCTCCCTACTGCTGGTGGAGGATGGCACCTAATCTTGGTTACTGGCATCCGTCTCTACAATGAAAGGCTGAGTGAAATCTGCGTAACCTAACACTGGAGCACTGATCAGCTTTTCTTTCAACTGTTCGAAAGCAGCTTGGCACTCAGCTGTCCATGAACCTTCAAACAACCGTTTTGCTTTTGCTGGGCTGTCTTCCCTGAGGCATGCATTGACTACGTCATGGAGAGGGCCAGCTCGTTTAGAAAAATCCTCAATGAACCTCCTGTAATAACTACAGAAGCCAAGAAATGACCTCAGATCTTTGACTGTACTGGGGACTGTGGTGTATGTAACCTGTTCCACCTTAAGAGAACTTAAGCCTGTTCCACCTTAAGAGATGTACTACTTTCTCTGGCTGCTGTATACGTAGTACCGGTGGTGACCACCGGTATATAAGCACTGTGTAGTAAGATTGTATTTCATATAGTCCTGACCTCCAACCAGTAAAGACCTGTTGAACTTTAATCTTGTAGTCTGTGTATTATTAATTACAACTAGAACACACAGACTTTACAGGGACCTGCCACTTCTTTACGGCGTCAATTTTCTCTGGATCTGTCCCTATACCCTCCCCTGAAATTTGATGCCCAAGGAACCTGACTTCCTGCTGCAGGAAGTGACACTTTTCAAGCTTTACTTTCAAGCCTGTCTCTTTCAGTCATCTTAGAGCTGTCTCAAGCCTCTCTAAATGGTCTGGGAAGGTCTGAGAGAACACAAGGATGTCATCTAAATACACCAATAGGATGTGGAACACTAAGTCGCTCATAGTCGCTTGCATAAGTCGTTGAAAAGCCGCAGGTCCATTACAGACACCAAAAGGCATTCGGAGGTACTCAAAAAGGCCAAAAGGCGTTGTAAAAGCAGTCTTAGGCCTGTCACTTTCACAAACAGCAACCTGGTGGTACCCACTTGCAAGATCAATGGTCGAGAAGAACTTTGCACCATGAAGGGCATCAAAACTCTCGTCAATGCGGGGCAAAGGAAATGCGTCACGTCTGGTTTTTGAGTTTAGTTTCCTAAAGTCAACACATAGTCGTATGTCTCCATCAGTCTTACGAACTACCACTATGGGTGAAGCGTGTGAACTATTGCTCTCCTGGATGACACGCTTTCTTAGAAGCTTAGTGATGTGGTCCCTCACCTCTTTGTACAGCGTAGGTGGGACACGACGGTATGGCTCTGTAACTGGTGCGTCATCTACCAAGTTAATCTCATGCTCAACTTTATCAGTGTAGCCTAGGTCCTCATCCTTAAAAGCAAATACTTCCGAATACCTGGCTAAAAGTGCACCTAACTCTGCTTGTTGGCCCTGTGTGGCACCTATGTGTAGTTTGTCCAAAAGCAACTGAATGTCTTGGTCTGTTATCTGTCCTTCTTTTCTGCCAACAGTTACTTCCTCTGTGTCAGCGGAGATGCGTTGAAATCGCACCTCACAGGAGTCCTTGTCTACACACTCTGCCTGAGTCGGAATACCAAGCCTGGTCCTGGGGCTTAACCACACATCCTCCTCAGAGAAATTTACCACCTGCACTGGAAATAAATGTCCCTTTGATTCAACTAGAGTGGGGACAACAACCAGGCCACCGGGCAATGGTGTGTTACCTGGCTCCAACAGCATTTTAGTGCTGTCACCTGACTGAGTTTTAAGTCCCTTTACATAGACTGTAGCTATGGAAGACGCAGGCACATGTACAGAACCCCTACCAGCTACACGGACAGAAGATGACTTTGGAGTGATGTTACACTGTTGTACTTGCTGAAATGCTTCCCTCCAATCTGAATCTAACTTTCCCCCTAGAGTAGTGTCAAACTCAGCATGAACTAGTTGTCTGCATCGGCTGATGATGTTCATACCAATAAGACCTGGTGCTGCAGGCTGTGACTGCTGATGCTCTTTGACTACCAGGAAACCACACTCGGGTAAGGTTATGCCCATAGTTTCAACGTCTAACTCAAGGTAGCCCAAGTAGGGAATGTCCAACCCGTTGGCGGCAGTGATCTTAAGCCACCCGGTTGTAGACAGCATATCCTCATCCCTCCCAAGTAGGTGCTCTCTGAAAAAACCTTCAGTAATAGTGCTGACTTGGCTCCCGGTATCCAGTAAACAGTTAGCAGTAACCCCCCCAATCTTGAGATTTACTACTGGACATTTACCTATTGCACGGTCAAGAAATCTGTCACGAATACAAGTACTGTTCTGAGAGCCTGCAGGTTTTCCTCGCATTGCCCGGCTCATGGCAATCGAGGGAGCTAGTTTTCCTGCACCCCAGCCGGTATCGGTGGATGTGTTTGCTACCTTGTGCTTCTGAGGACACTGTTTGGCAATGTGTCCCGCCCCGTTACACTTAAAGCAAATAGGCTGACCTTCATCAGTGAACTTTGGCTTGGCTCTAGGTTTCCCAACCTTGTCATTACCAGTGTTTTCCTTCTGTAGAGCAAGACCCCGTACTGCCTCTGTTAGTTCCCCGATAGCTTTACCCTGCTCCGCCACCACTTTAAGAACATCCTGTAAAGTGACAGCCTGGCTGCCTGGTACCCCAATGGCAGAACACTGACGATCCCTCCCCGTACTGTCACACACTACATTCTTGCTCTTTGCAACTTTAGTGCTACAGGGCTGGTCTTCTAAGGACCATAAGACAGCTTCCTCACGTACATCAAACAGGGTAGACTGGGGGTTGCCTCGTACAAACTTGCGCAACTCTCTCCGGAGTGAGGGATCTCTAACACCATCAACAAATCTGTTTCTGACAACCCGTTTTGTGTTTGGCACAGCATCTGGTGATTGCTTTACTACAGCTCTAATAATCTGAGAGAGTGCATGTGAGTATTCTTGGAAATCTTCACCCTCTTCTTGCTTGCGTCCATAGAAATTTTCTAACAGCTGAGACTCACTGCATTTTTCGGTGAAAGCCCCCCTTAGGTAACTGAACAGGTCACTGGGCTGCTTAGACTCTCCACCCAACCGTAACCTAATTTCTTGTAGGGCTGCCCCCCTCAACAAATATCGAATGAAATCTACCTGCTCTGCAGGAGTCTGATCTCTAGCTTGTAGTACACTTTCAACCTCTTCAATGAACTCATTAACTGAACGACTATCTTTAGATACCTCACCACTGAATGGTTGGATCTGACGCTCTCTAGGTACATACACATATGACTTGGTTGCCCCATTACCTAGAGTGGCAATAATTGCCATTGCTTGGTCATGGTTTTTTTTCAACTCTGAAATCTGTGACTTGAGTTCATCTATCCGTTTGCCCTCACCCACACTCGAGGTATTGTCCTCAACATCCGAAGTGTGAGCTCCAACCTCCTCATCAGGAGACTCTAACATTTTGACTCAGTTCACAAGTCCCTGAAAGCCACTGAATGGGATGGCAGCTGCGACGATTCTTCTCCAATGGTGTCCCTCCTCGGTGCCTTGATGGGTCCTCTCCCAGATTGGTCCTGGCGCCCTCTGGATCCTGTCTGTCTGGTCTGGTCCTCCTTAGCAACCCCAGGCAGCACTCTCCGTCCGTCTCCAGGTCCACTTGGCACCACACCGCTCTTCCCCCACTGCCGTATTTTATGTATTTTTTCTTTACCGAGCCTGAGAAACTCCAAGCTAACAGACCCCACTCCTGGTACCAAAATGTGTAGCCTGGCGAAATGGAGCAGCACAGGACACAGAACTTTCTTTTTTTCTGGGGTTTTTTATTCTGAATTGATAACTTGGGTTCTAGGCTTAGGATGTAGTTGTAAATACATAAAACCACATTTAATTGTATAAAATACGGAAAAGACGGAAATACGGCAAATACAAGAAAACACAGTCGATAAAATATGGCAGTGGCTTGCTGTAGAACAGAACACAAGGCAAACCACAGGTGCAGTTGGTTAGTTAGCTAACAATCATTATACAAAACAAAACCAATTCTTATGTCCCGTTATCACTTGTTACATCTTACAAGAAAACACAGAATATTAAACTCGTTCGCAACGTAGCCCCCAAGGACTCAACAACAATTTTAGCAAGTGTTAACACCAGCACATGGTGGGACAATCTGCAAGCATCCCCGTGGTATCGAGTGATTTGGGAAACAATATCACTTTAAAACTATGTCTGGGTTGCACTTAATACTGTTTTAGTTGTACTTTACACAGAATAAGTTCATTTCAAAAGTCATATTCACCCCAGCTCTCTCAGAGCAATCTCTCACGCTGGATGTAGAAAATGGAAGCTGTGAAGAAAGGGGAGGTTCCTTTGGCATCACATGGTCCTACCCATAACCCTTTTCTCCTTGTTCAAATTACTAAAGGGGAAAATGAACCGTGCCATCTAGTGGACTTAAATATTCACTGCATTTTCCCCACTTGGCTACACAAATGGCTTCCACCGATCAGATCCCTACTGAGCTGTGTAAGTTTGAATGATTTATGTTTGGTTTAACACAAGTATATAATGATACCAACCTGCATCACTTTCTTCATATCTAAAAGTGCGTCAGTCATAGGACATTTTTCAAAGAAATACAAAAAATAGTAATGCGTACTAATCTGTGCTCTGTAATTTATCTGTTGCCTGCTGTCTCAGACAGATTAAAACATTTTTGATAGAGTAGATACAGAGAGAGTGTTTCCACTTGTGGGGAAGAGCAAAACTAGAGGCTGTCATTATAAGATAGTCACCAAGAAATCAAGTAGGGAATTCAGAAGAAACTTCTTTACCCAGAGAGTGGTGAGAATATGGAACTCACTACCACAGGGAGTGGCTGAGGCGAATAGTATAGATGCATTTAAGGGGTGGTTAGATAAGCACATGAGAGAGAAGAGAATAGAGGGTTCTGCTGATAGAGTTAGATGAGGAAAGACGAGAGGAGGCTCGAGTGGAGCATTAATGCCAGCATGGACTTGTTGGGCCAAATGGTACTGTATATCCTATGTAATCCTATGTAAACAGCTACATGGCGTAAATCAGTCACTCATATGGGGATTGATGTCATCAGCCACCGAATGGTCATCATGTGCATCTGTACCCATTCTTCATATGACATATCAAACTCATCTCTTTACTCTCCCACAGGTCCACCAAGTGGCCCCCGCACCCCACCCACCCCCCACCACATCCCCCCACTGTACAGGAATAAGAGGAGAGCCTCCAGCCTCTGAGGGCGCACCGTCACCAGACATAAGCGGACCCAGCACCAGCGCAGATACACATACCTGGGTGGGTGCTGTAGTGTATGTACCTTTAAGGGGAGAACTACTTTTTACAGCTCCTGTATACTGTAGTACCGGCAGTGACCACACCTGTATATAAACCCTGAGTAGGGATCTGTACAGTTAGTTTTAGAGTAACCCTCATCCAATAAACACCTGTTGATTATTCCCTGCAGTCTCTTGTCTCATTATTGAAGGATATACAACATCAAGATACCCGGATCTAACATTGGCGACGAGGCGATTCAAACCTACCTGCAACTCTGCATCACCTCCCAGGGATTCGCTCCTGGAGAACAGTGAAAGAAGAAGGCCGAGTCCAGAAGCATGGGCGTCGACCATCCAGCAGAGATTTGAGCATCGCAGGGGAGGCTGTTCAGAGCTGGGCTTGGTTCTCCAGTAACGGTGGTCCAGCTAAACGGGCTGGCAGCAAGTACGGCGCAGACCCTTCCCGGACAGCGGCAGCTAGAGCCGACCGATGGCACAGAAAAGGCCGAGCAGTGTCGACGGGAGAAGAGAGAGGGTAGAGCGCACAGGGCGCAGCCGGTGTTCAGGACCGAGCGGCGTCGACGGGAGAAGAGAGAGGGTAGAGCGCACAGAGCGCAGCCGGTGTTCAAGGGCCGAGCAGCGGCAAAGAGAGAGAGAGGCGCGCAGGAAAACGCGCAGAGCGCAGCCGGTGTTCAAGGGCCGAGCCGCAGCGGAGAAGAAGGGAGAGCGCGGGAGACGCCATTAAGAAGGGAGAGCGCGGGAGACGCCATTTTGAGCTGCAGTGGAGAAGAAGGGAGAGCGCGGGAGACGCGATTTTGAGCCACAGCGGAGAAGAAGGGAGAGCGCGGGAGACGCCATTTTGAGCCAGTCTAACCACACCCAAAAATGCCGAAGAGTGGCAGTATCACAGCGTTCGACAATGAAGTCGAAGATTGGACGACATATGTCGAACGCATTGAAGTATACTGCAAGGCGAATGAAGTGCCAGATGACAAGAAAGCGCTGGTATTGTTGAATTCAATAGGTGCAAAAACGTATGGCTTACTGCGAAACCTAGTAACCCCAGAGAAACCAGCGGAAAAGAATTTTGGAAACATAGGCCTAGAAATTCAGTATAGCCACGTTCGGGGCGCTACAGTCGGGCGGCCGCTAAAATTTGCGCCCGGCGCAAGTTCGCGCCACCTTCGCCGATATTCAGTCGCATCGCCCCAAGAGGTTGCTGCTGCGCTAAAACAGGCGATGCACGACTATCATTAGGCGCTAAGCCGGCGGTCCGGGGCAATACCCCCGAGGGCGGGCGCAGCGCAGGTGCGGCGAGTTGCTGATTGACGGCAGACACTCTGGCGCCGGTCAGCTCTTAAAGGGGCAGGGTGGACTTGTCTGGCTGCCATGCCCTGCGCACTGCAGCCCTGAAGCAAGGCCTGACCAATGCTGGTTCATCAGTTCTACGCCCTGGACCATGGGGAAGCCCGCTATTCTTCCAAATCCCATTGCACGCTCTTGCTGCTTGTCCAGGGTCATGGGGAAGGAGATGTACTGACGTCTCCTTCTGAAAAGGGCATTGTTCACCTGTCGGATGCAGCAATGTACCGCGAACTGGGAGATGTTGGCAATGTCCCCAGTAGCGGATTGGAAGGAGCCGGTGGCATAGAAGTTGAGAGCCACCGTCACCTTCACTGCCACCGACAGAGACGTCCTGCTCCTCAGCTGTGGCTGCAGATCTCTGCGAAGCAGGTGGCAGATCTCAGTGACCACCTCCCTTCTGAATCGCAGCCTCCGAACACACTGCTCCTCAGACATGTTCAGATATGAGAACTGCTGGCGGTATACCCTGGGTGGGTAAGGCCTCCTGTGCCGACACCTGTTGGCCCTTCTCCGTCTGGCCATGACTGGCACTCTCTCACGGCATCTCTGATCCCTTTGAATGCAATGCAGAAAGCCAACGTTTCCACCCATTGTAGCCCCCATTACAGTATATGTGGCGACTCAAGGCTATGGCACTGAAAGTGAAATCCAAGTGCAAAGCTCTGGCCTGAAGCCAGAAGTACCTGTGCGAGCGCTGAGTCAAAGCAGAAAGCTCTCTGCCTTTGTCTCTCACACAGAAGGATTGGCACAAAATGGCTGTCACTTATAATGCAGGAGGAGTCCCCTTTAAATAGCGCCCCCCGCACCCCGCAGCGACTGGGGACCGTTCCCCTCTACCAGTCGCTGGGGGCGCCAGGCGCAAAGAAGGGCGGCGCCACTGAAGTTCCGGTTTGGGGCGCACAAAGGGCGTTGCACGATGAAATGACGTCAGGATCTGCGCGCGCAGCTGAGCGCGTGCAAAGACTTTGCGCCGACGCTAAATCTCTAGTGAAGTTGGGGAGAGGCGCAGATCGCGCTGCGCCCGGCCGCTAGCCGCCTATCGCCCAACATCTCCTCCTCCTAAGGCGCTACCGGCTGGCGCAAGCAACTGAATTTCTAGGCCATAGTGTCAATCCTACAGGACCACTTAAACCCCACACCGCTGCTGATAGCAGAAAGATTTAAGTTTCACAAAAGGAACCAGCATGAAGATGAAAGTAATGCTGAGTATTTAACGGAACTGCGCAAGCTATCGAAACACTGCCAGTTTGGAACGGGATTAGCAGATACTTTAAGGGACAAGTTCGTGTGTGGGCTTCAAAGTGATGGAACCCAGAAACGGCTTCTATCAGAAAAGGATCTTACGCTGGACAAGGCTTTCAGCATGGCAGTATCACACGAAGCAGCAGCACGGGGCGCGGCTGAGATACAACGGAGACCGCAAGAATATGGCACAAATGAAATGGCATACGGAACAGTGAAGTGCTATCGCTGCGGCAGAACAACACACGACCATAAGGATTGCTGGTTCAAGGACCAAATGTGCAGACAGTGTGGAAAAGTAGGACACATAGCAAGAGTCTGCAGGTCGGAAAAGAAAACCAGCAGCAAGAAATCGCCACAGGAGAAGTACAAGAAGGTACATAAGGTGACGGAGAGTAGTTCAGACGAACAGAAAAGGGATACAGACTCCGGAAGCAAGGAGCTGGGTTGTCTGAAACTACATAATGTGATCAAAACGGAGGATCACCAAACTATCTGGGTCACGCTCAAGATAGCCGGAGTCCAAGTGAAAATGGAATTGGACACAGGATCAGCCCTAACAGTCATAAACCGAAGGGACTACAAGCGGCTATTCTCACATATACACTTGAGAGATACAGAGATCGTCTTGAAGACGTACACGGGGCAAAAAGTCTACCCTGAAGGAAAAATAAGGGTGAACGTTATATATAACGGCAAGGAAACACCAAAAATGGACCTATATGTATTGCCAGAGGGAGGACCACCACTACTAGGACGTGAATGGATCTGGAAGATACAGCTAGATTGGCATTCCACACAAGCACTGACTGTAGATGCCAAAAAGGATGACGACGTCACACCTGGACGACTGTCAAAAATGCTAACTGATTCACAAGAAGTGTTCCAGGAGGAACTTGGAACACTAAAAGGCATAACAGCGATGATCAAAATAGAGGAAAATGCAAGCCCAAAGTTTTTTAAGGCCAGACCGGTGCCTTATGCGATCCGCCCAGCCATCGAAGCAGAGCTGGAAGGTTTGGAACTTTCAGGAGTACTGTCCAAAGTGGACTGGAGCGAGTGGGCTACACCCATCGTTCCTGTAATGAAGAGGTCATTGAGTAATACACCTCCGTGGGGACTTTAAGGTGACAGTGAACCCAGTCCTTCACACGGTACAATATCTGCTTCCGCGGATTGAAGATATTTTTGCCTCGCTATCTGGAGGGAAACGCTTCACTAAGATTGATCTGGCCCAGGTGTACCTGCAAATGGAGGTAGAAGAAGCCTCGAAACAGTACCTCACGATCAACACTCATAAAGGTCTCTACCAATACGACCGGCTGGTGTTCGGGGTAGCATCAGCTCCGGCTATTTGGCAAAGGGCAATGGATCAAGTCCTGCAAGGGATTCCAGGGACCCAGTGTTATTTGGATGACATCCTGGTCACGGGCGAAAATGACAGTGATCACCTCGCCAACCTGGAGCAGGTGCTCACTAGATTGAAGGAATATGGGCTCCGAGCTAATCGCCACAAATGCGAGTTTTTCCAGAAGCAGATCTCGTATTGTGGCCACGTTATTGATGAAGAGGGGTTACATAAGTCCCCTGAAAAGATTGAGGCAGTAGTCAAGGCTCCAGCACCGGAAAATGTGTCACAACTGAGGTCATTCCTCGGGCTGGTGAACTACTACCATAAGTTCTTGCCAAATTTGTCTACCGTACTACACCCACTGAACACCCTATTGCAAACGGGGGTACCATGGAAGTGGAATGACGAATGTAAACGAGCTTTCCAGAAGAGCAAAGAATTGATCACATCAAAAGAGGTGTTGGCTCATTTCAACCCAGCACTACCAATTCGGTTGGCGTGTTATGCATCACCCTATGGCATTGGAGCGGTGCTGTCGCACAAATTCTCGGATGGCTCAGAGAGGCCAATAGCCTTTGCGTCACGATCACTAACCTCAGCCGAGCGTAACTACGCCCAGATTGACAGGGAGGCCCTCAGCCTAGTGTGGGGAGTGAAAAAGTTCAACCACTATCTGCACGGGCAGAAGTTCACCTTGCTGACTGACCACCAACCACTTGTCTCCATCTTTAATCCAAAGAAGGGCGATCCGGTGATGACTGTGCAACGGCTGCAAAAATGGTCCCTTTTTCTAGGCGCGAACCAATATGAAATTTAGTATAAGGGCACGAAACAGCATGGAAACGCTGATGGGCTATCACGCCTGCCACTGCCTACTGTGGAGGAAGCACCAGCAGTGGACCCTGTCGAAATATTTCATTCGACTATAATTGAACGCTTGCCTGTAACTAACGCTGAGATAGAGAAGGAGACCCGAAATGACCCGATACTGTCTCGGGTATATGACTTGACGGTGAAAGGATGGCCAACACATGCGACTCACTGTTGCCAGCATTCTCATCCAGAAGAGAACAGCTGTCAGTATGCCAGGGGACCTTGATGTGTGGATCCCGAGTGGTAATTCCACCCAAGTTAAGGGAGAGAGTGCTCAATGAGCTTCAGGAAGGCCATCTGGGAGGGGTGAAAATGAAAAGCCTTGCTAGGGCTTATGTGTGGTGGCCGGGGATCGATCAGCAAATCGAGGACCTGACAAAGAGCTGCTCAGGATGCCAGAAGGTCCAAAATGCACCACCACATGCCCCTCTACACCCATGGGAGTGGCCCTCATCTCCATGGCAACGGGTGCATATTGATTTTGCTGGTCCATTCATGGACTCAATGTTTTTAATAGCCGTGGATGCACACTCGAAATGGCCTGAGGTGATCAAAATGTCCTCCACCACCACGGAGAAAACGATTGCAGTCCTACGGACCATATTTGCCAGGAACGGCTTGCCAGAGCAGATTTGCTCTGATAACGGACCACAGTTTGTGTCCGAGGAGTTTCGAAGATTTATGAAGAGGAATGGGGTAAAGCATTACACATCCGCCCCGTATCATCCAGCCACAAATGGATTGGCTGAGAGGTTCGTACAAACCTTTAAGAAAGCAGTAAGGGCCATGTGTGATGACGACATTCCACTGCAGCACAAGGTGGACAATTTCCTGCTAGCCTACAGATATGCGACACATGCAGTCACCAACCAGACCCCAGCCATGATGTTCTTCAACCGAAGGTTGAGATCTCGTATGGATTTGCTCAGACCAAATGTACGAAGAGATGTTGAGAATAAGCAATTCCAGCAGGTCAATGAGAAGCCGACAAGGAGCTTCAATGTAGGGCAACCAGTCTTGGCCCGCGACTACCGAACAGAGAAATGGCAACCAGGAACGATATGCACACGGCAGGGGCCACTAATGTACACAGTGGATGTTGGGGAGAACATTGTGAGACGCCATGTTGACCAGATCCTAGAGTCACAGGAATGAGTCAACCCCATGTCTCGCCCATACTTACCTGGTGTGAACCCGACATACCGGTAGCATCTACCCCAGAAACAGTAGCATCGGAAGCTGATGAACCAACCGACGACAGGGGGCCAGAATCGCCTCCGCACCAAGAGCAAGGCACTCAGGAAAGGCGCTATCCAGAAAGGATCAGGAAGCCTCCCCAAAGACTGAATTTATAAATTGAAATAAAGAATAGATTTGCCTTTCTAATCTAGGCTTTATTAACTTAAAAATCCGGTAGCACATCTTCAACACCCAGTCCCAACTAAAGGCTGGAAAGAACTGAATTTAAGATGGCCACCACAAATTACATGACATCAACTACCAATGAGATTACAGCATATATCCCAAGGCAGGAAACAAACAACCAATCACAATACTTCTTACTAAACATAAAGAATAATCATCACATTCACCCCTCCTTTTAAAATATACTCCAACCTAAATAACCTTTACAATTTATAATTAATTATTTACAACTAAAACTATGCACAGACAAAATAAAACTATTCAACATGACACAATACTAAGTGAGCAACAACAAATAGTAACATTGCACATAAGTATTAAGTATCTCTCAACTAAAACAATATAATATAATATTTCAACAATTTTAAAACATTACTATCAATTTAAAAGTCCATTTTCAATCGGTCGACCAGATATCTTGTTTGTGTCGACCTTCTTAACCTTGGTGAAATTCCTTGCCCTCCCACACCAGGAGACACAGAAGTATCTTCTGCAGGAAGGCTATCCATATCCTGATTTTCAACGGTTTCCGGATTAGAAATCCCATCAGGAGGTAAACTGGGACGGTCATGAACATCCATCGAGGGCTGACTAATAGAAGTATAATTATCTGCAGTCGGATTGGAAATATTCGTAGTATCTGTAACAGCATCCACATTATCTGAATAATGACTATTGTTAATATCCTCAGAAGAGGGCTGGCCACCACAAGGAGCCAAGTCTTTAACTGAAACGGTACTTTCTTTCCCATCTTGGAATCGAATATGAGCATATTGGGAATTTGCCTCCAACAGCTCCACCTCCTCCACTAAAGGATCATATTTTGACAATCTAACATGGCGTCGAAGCAGCACAGGTCCCTGCATAGTAAGCCATGAAGGTACCGAATATCCCATAGTAGATCTCCGCGGATAGTTAAAGAGCCTTTCATGGGGGGTCACATTAGTAGCCGTTGAAAGCAATGATCTAATGGAATGCAGGGCATCAGGCAGTACCATTTCCCACTGTGTATTCTTAAGGTTCCGGGATGTCAAAGCCAACATAACTGCCTTCCAGATCACCCCATTGTATCGTTCGCACTGTCCATTACCCTGGGGATTATACGGGGTAGTTCTGCTAGTAGAAATTCCCCGACTCTGAAGGTATTCCTTCAACTGGGAAGACATAAAAGAACTTCCCTGATCCGAATGGATATACGCAGGCATCCCAAAGATGACAAAAAGTTGAGTCAGACATTTGATAACTGTAGCAGCTGATACATCTGCGCAAGGAAAAGCAAAAGGGAACCTTGAAAACTCATCCACAACAGTAAATATATATCGGTTTTGAGTAGTTGAAGGAAGAGACCCCTTGAAATCGACGCTCAAACGTTCAAAAGGATAAGTAGCCTTTATAAGATGAGCTCGTTGAGGCTTAAAGAAATTCGGTTTACACCGAGCACAGATAGAACATGATGAAGTCATCCGCTTGACGTCTTCAACTGAGAAGGGCAAATTCTTACTGCGTACGAAGTGTATCATCCTCGTAACCCCAGGATGGCATAAGGCATTGTGAAGATTAATAAGCGTATCTCCGTGAATCACAGAACAATAAGCCCTCGATAGCGCATCAGCAGCAACATTATCCTTCCCCGGACGATAAACTATATCAAAATGGTAACATGCCAACTCAATCCTCCACCTCATTATTTTATCATTCTTAATCTTTCCAAAATGTTTGACATCAAACATAAAGGACACAGACTTTTGATCAGTTACCAACGTAAAATGTCGCCCCGATAAATAATGTCTCCATTTACGCAGTGCTTCTACTATTGCATACGCCTCTTTCTCTATTGAAGAATGCCTTTTTTCACTATTGTTCAAGGTACGTGAGAAAAAGGCCACAGGTCTTCCATTTTGGTTCAGAGTAGCCCCAATTGCAAAATCAGAAGCGTCCGTCCCAATCACAAAAGGGACCTGCTCATCAATAGAATGCACAACTGCTCCAAGGATATCCTTTTTAAAATGATCAAAACACGTCCTGGCCTCCCATGATAGAGGATATGTCGTAACCCGAATAAGAGGCCGGATCTTCTGTGAAAAATTTGCAATCCAATTAGAATAGTAAGAAAACAGTCCAACAACTCGTTGCAAAGCCTTAGAATTAGTAGGACAAGGTAAATCAATCAATGGTCGCAGACGTTCTGGGTCTGGTTTAATCTTGTTTCCCGAGATAATGTACCCCAGTAGATTTACCTCAGTGGTCGAAAAGGTACACTTCTCTTTATTGAAAGTTAAACCAACTTTTTCCGCAGCTTGAAGGAATCTTTCTAAATTAGAATCATGCTCCACCCTTGATTTGCCACACACCGTGATGTCATCTAAGTATGAAAAGGTGTCAGAGAGAGAGTTATCACTTATAAAAGCTCCATTGCCCGTTGAAAACAAGCAACACCATTAGGAACACCAAATGGTATTCGGCAAAACTGATACAGCTTTCCACCAGCCTCAAAGGCCGTATATGGTTGATCCTTCTTAACAATAGGAATCTGATGATAAGCACTCTTTAGGTCAATAGTGTTAAAAACCTTATACTGAGATACTTTATTGATAAGCTCATCAATCTTAGGCAAAGGGTACGCATCTAATTGAGTATACCTATTAATAGTTTGGGAATAGTCTATCACCATTCGTTTCTTATGTCTCTCGTTAGTCGTGACAACTACCTGTGCCCGCCAAGGCGAACAACTAGGTTCAATGATTCCTTCCAATAAGAGACGTTGAACTTCAGAATTAATAAATTCTCTATCCTGACTGCTATACCTTCTTGACTTGGTAGCAATTGGCTTACAATCCGGCATCAAATTGGAAAAAAGTGATAATGGAGAAATGGATAAAGAGGTTAATCCACAAATAGATAAAGGTGGCTTAGTCCCTCCAAATGAAAGACTGAGACTCTCGTGTAACTGAAGCACATCATGACCAATCAAAATATCCGCACAGAGATTAGGCAAAACAGATAGGCGTATATCAGTATACGTATTACCTAGAAGAATCAATTTCACAAGGCAACAACCAGCCACTTGTGAAGTGAGAGTCGTCTGAGCCATACACACCTGATAGGAAACAGGCGAAATTTTCAAATGCTTCTCTTTTGCAAACTGAAGACTTATAAAACTCTCGGTACTGCCCGTATCTATAAGGGCCTTCACTTCCAACCCATTAACTTGGGCCGTAACTATAGCTTTGTTTAGGCCATGAGCAAATGCAGCAGAAATTGATGCAATAAACGCCCTATCTAAAGGCTGAATAGTCACAGAGGAGGTAATTGAACCTGATGATTTACACACACGTGCATAATGACCTCTCTTGCCGCATTTACTACACACAGCCTCCCGAGCAGGACACTTCAGACGAGGGTGCCGGACGTTCCCACAAAAATAACACTTCTGAATCCTAGAGGCAACAGCCGCTGAAGTAGAAACTGTTTCAGAATCTAGTAAACCACTCCTATTAAGTCCACATAATTCCTTTTCATCCGGAACTGCCGAAACCACAGTCACAGGCTGATTAAAAAGAGCATAAGAATCCGAACTTCTCTGAGCCACATCCAATGTAGAAGCTTGCTCAAAAGTACTCTTAAGATCCAAAGTCTTATTTTCTAACAACCGCTGACGAATTGATCTAGACAGTAATCCATTAATAAAAGCATCCCGTACCGATTCTTCCTTATATTCTTCAGCCGTCACGGCCTTATAATTACAGTTAACACTAAGGCACCGAAGTGCTTGTAAATAAGTATCCAAAGATTCTCCTACCTGCTGCCTACGGGCAGATAGAAGGTGACGTGCAAATACCTCATTCTTTGGTTTAACGAAAATCTTTTCCAATGTAGAAATAGCCACTTCGTAAGTTTTACAGTCCAAAATATACTTATACACATCCGGAGCAATGTAGTTGATCAGCATATTCAGCTTATTTAGAGACTCTTGATCCAACACGCCCAAAAAGTTTTTAAATGTACAATACCAATGTTTCCATTTATCATCCACTCCTGCAGAATTAGGGTCAGCATTGAATCGTTCTGGTTGAAGATATCGCTCCATTCTGACATAAAGTTAATAAATTGAAATAAAGAACAGATTTGCCTTTCTAATCTAGGCTTTATTAACTTAAAAATCCGGTAGCACATCTTCAACACCCAGTCCCAACTAAAGGCTGGAAAGAACTGAATTTAAGATGGCCACCACAAATCACATGACATCAACTACCAATGAGATTACAGCATATATCCCAAGGCAGGAAACAAACAACCAATCACAATACTTCTTACTAAACATAAAGAATAATCACCACATAAATAGACTATTTTCAGTTAATGTTGCATGTTAAAAGTGTTAATTGTAATTAGTTGATATTTAATTGTTAAATGAATGTTATGGTACTGTTAATCTAAAAGGGGAGGAATTGTAGTGTATGTACCTTTAAGGGAAGAACTACTGTTTACAGCTCCTGTATACTGTAGTACCGGCAGTGACCACACCTGTATATAAACCCTGAGTAGGGATCTGTACAGTTAGTTTTAGAGTAACCCTCATCCAGTAAACACCTGTTGATTATTCCCTGCAGTCTCTTGTCTCATTATTGAAGGAAATACAACATCAAGATACCCGGATCTAACAGGTGCCATGCGAGATAGAGTAGTGTTGTCATCTGGTGTCTCACAACTCACAATTGAGCAAGAGCAGATGGTGGAGACAGGGACAGCAGTGGAGAGTCCTAGCTCTGCTCAGCTGCATGCAAACGCTGAGCCTCGGGGGCCATCCAGAAAGAGGGCGATCCTGGAGATGCAGGAAGAAGTGAAGGAGACTGTGACAGGTTTTGCGAGCGCGATGTCTGCAAATGTTCAGGGAATGGAGGAGTCCATCTCCAACATGAGCTCCACCATGTCACAGGCGATGGTGATAGTAGGATCTTCCATTGAAGGGATGGCCACCTGCATGGAGCAGTTGATGTGCCACTCACATGAGCACATGCTATCGATGGAGAATACATGGCAGAGGCTCATAGATATGGAAGTGTGGGCTCCTCGCAAAGTGCTTACACTTCTCCCCCATTGCCACCCCCTCAGTCAGAGCCTCAGATGCCTCCTCGGTCAGCGATGGCCGAGTCTGATCCTGCACAGTCGTAGGCGGAGCAGACTTTGGTGGGGACATCAGAGGCTCCAAAACCCAGAGGACGTCTGCCAAAAGTGTCTAAGCAGTCGCAGCAGAGAAACGTGTAGGCTACCTCTACCTCTGCTGAAGCCACAGGGGTAGCACCTCATAGAAGCACGCGTAAGAGAAAGATGACACACAAGTAGATTCACAAGGGTAACCACATGGGTGTTCTTTTCAATGTTAATGTCAAGTTTCCGTTAATGTGACCTCAACCATAAAAATCTTTATTTTCACCACTTTCCGGTCTTGGAGAAATTTGTGTGCACTTTTGGAAGTGACTTAGTGAGTTGCAGTAAATGGTGAGACATAACAGTACTTCTACCAATGGTGATCAGTGTGAAAGGAATGGCGTGGTCATTGTGGGGATGGTTTATGATGTTGCTGTGGGGTGGTGCCAACCTGGCACAGCATGTGGCATCCATATGGGTGTACAGCGTAAAGTTAACTAAATCTGGCCATGATGAGGCCATCCCTGGCCTCCCGGGCAGCAATGTGCTCGGGTGCTGATGCCCTCTGTCCTGTGCAGCATCAAGTGGTTGCGTTGCAGGTTGGTGGTGTTGTTGTTGGTGCTGCTGATGTGCCTGGTACTGCTGGTATTGGGGCTCATCGTGGTCAGATTCTGAGGACCAAGGTGAGACTGTATAAATGGAACCAATGCTGATGGAATAGATGGCAGGTCAAGTAGAGTTGACAGAAGCAATCTGTCAATGGTGAGAGAGGTTCTTCCAATGAGGTGACACTGGATGGAGACTTTGTTGGAAACACCTGCAGCCTACAGAAAGCTAAATCTGTGCTGGCAATGTAGTCAGCAACAGCTTCTGCCTGAGGAAAGTGATCAGCTGTGAGGCTGGAGCTTTTACAGTACATTTCATGCTGTCAAGTGGATCAATGGCCACTCAACTCCTACCGCAGGTTGACAGACGTGGTTCCCGAGCAGTGTGAATCTGTGGGCATGCTGGGAAATTTGAAAGGTAGGGCAAAAAAGCGCTTAAGTGTCTGACATCAAGCTGATAATGATTTCAATTTGGTTGCCCACCTCTGCCATTCGGGTCGCTGCCGCAGGGAATGGCGTGTGGGTGCGGGATGACGGTGGGTTCCCAACCCACTCTGAGTTTTTTCAAATTTCCCACCTGACCCGCCTCCGATCGCGCCTGCACGGAACCCAGAAAATTCCGGCCTGTGTGTGGGAAAGGGTCCATGATTATGTTCTGCTGCGGGGTTTGACTTTGCACCTGAGGTGGGTTGTCACGTTATTTAGGGTGCGTTCACACTACAGCTCCAGTGTCGGTTTAACGTCTCATCCAAAAGACAGCACCTCTAACAGTGCAGTATTCCCTCAGTACTGCACTGGAACATCTGTCTAGATTTTATGCTCAGTGTCTCTGGAGTGGGACTTGAACACACAACCTTCTAACTCAGAGATGAGAGTGCTACCACTAAACTAAGGCTGACACCTATTAGTCAGTGAAGACTGAATTGGACTCGGCTGTGATCCATGGACAGTAACCTGCTGATACTGAGTGGCCTTAGTGCTTCTGGGGTGGATATCTGGCACAGGACGACAGATGGGGTGGGATTAACAGATAGGAGCTGGTGACAATGGCGGTTAATTTTTCATCTTCACTACATGGGTGGTAATCTGCTGGAGCAGATCGCCCACCCGTTGTATAACTTGCTCGATTTTCATTCACCCCTGGGTGGTAATCTGGTGGGGCGGGAAATCTGCTCGCCAAATTACCACCCAGGCAGCGAATGTGAAAATCTACCCTGGGTCGTCACTCAGAATCCTGCCTGTTGGAAATTCACGCAGGAGCCTGGTTGGGACAGAACTTTCACTGGGCCCAAGTATGACCCCAAACATCAGAGGGCGCTGGGCTGAGCAGGGGAGGGAACTTGCATGCCTGCAATTTCCTCAGTCCCAGCCGTTCTAATGTTCAGAGTCCTGGATACACTGGTAATCCAGTATTGGACTGACAGAAGTGTGGACCGCCCAGGTGAGGTGGAGGAGTGCTTTTGTTGATCAAGTAAGATGTGGCAGCACTAGGCAGGGTGGATATAGCAACAGAAAGGATAAGGTTGAAACAATGTGGACTTTTAAAAATTCATTCTGAGAATGTGGGCGTCACTGGCAAGGCTGGCATTTTTGCCCATCTATAATTGCCCTCCTTCTTTACAATTGAATGGTTTGCTAGGCCAGTTCAGAGGCAGTTAAGAGTCACATATAGGACAGACCGCGGAAGGACAGAAATTTCCTTCCCTTTCCTTTCCTTCCCAAAGGACATCAGTGAAACCAGCTGGGGTTTATGACAAAACAAGACAGCTTCATGGTCACATTTATTGATATAGTATGAAGGGTTTTGATAGGGAATAGATCGGGAGAAACTGTTTCCACTGGCAGGAAGGTTGATAACCAGAGGACACAGTTTTAAGATAATTGGCAAAAGAACCAGAGTGGAGAGAAGCGAGTTGTTATGACCTGAAATGCACTGCCTGAAAGGAAGCAGGTTCAATAATAAATTTCAAAAGGGAATTGGATATATAGTTGAAAAGGGTAAAGATTGCAGGGCTATGGGGAAACAGCAGCGGAGTGGGACCAATTGCAGAGCTCTTTCAAGAGCCACCACAGGCACGATGGGCCAAATGGCTTCTGTGTTGTAAGATTCTATGATTCAAGATTTTTTCTAAACTGAAGTCAAATTCTCAAACTGCCATTAATGAGAGTGGAACTCATGTTCTCTGTATTACTGTTCCAGTAACATAACCACGACACTATCTGAGCAAAGATAAGAGTGGCAAATTATTAATTGGTAACTGCTATAGACCAGCTGGTCACAGTGAACAGACAGATGGGGAGCAGTCTGGGCAGGGCTGTGGAACATTGGGAATACAAACAAATTCACTGTGCCAGTCAGGATGGTTTCCTCGTACATCACGTGGGCCATGCTATTAGAGAAGAGCTGTTTTGGATCTGACGTTTTGGATGTGATGTTGTGATTCACTGGAGCTGGTCAGTAACCTGGGGGTAGTGCTAGAGAGCACCTGAGATTCAGTGAACATTAGATGTGATGTTGTGAAAACTGAGGCCAAAAACAACAATTTGGTGTTGCAAGAATTTAGAAAAGGACATTTTGGGACTATAGGAAACTTAGGCAATGCTAATTGGGAAAGTAAATTTAAAAATAGAACTGAGAATGTATTTATGGCTATTATACAGAATAAGGAAAGATGGTATGTTCCATTTGGAAAAAAGCACAGCCATACCTAAACCACAGTTAGTAAGGTTAGAAGATGTGATGAAATATGCCATTCATCAGACTCTGTAGTTAACTGTATATATTGTATTGCCTGCTCCGGTGTTTGTGCCTGGTATTGTGTATAGGGCACCGCCCCCTTTGTGTGTCGGCTCCACCCATACCTGGCCCTACTTAAGACAAGTCCAGGCTTGTCTTGCAGTAGAACAGCAGCACGCTAGGTGAAGCTTGTTTTATTCTGCTAACTTCGAGTCTTGAAGTTATTGAGGCGCATCAATTTTATTAGCAAACTTTTAACGATGGATCAACTTTTGAAACCGGAACGCTTGGATTTGGACCCGCATGCTTCGGATGCATCGGCACGGTTTGGACACTGGTTCCAGTACTTGGAATTCTTTATGGCCAACTCCGAAGGCGTCACAGCCTCTAAAGCCACCGGAGATGTGAAACTCGGGATCCTGCAGAATCGGGTAAGCCACCGGGTTTTTCCACTCATACAAGACGCCGCCACCTACCTGGATGCCTGCAACATTCTAAAGGCCCACTATCAGCGGCCTACCAACGAGGTGTACGCCAGGCACCTGCTTGCTACCTGCACACAGCGACCTGGAGAGTCGCTAGAGGACTTTCTAGTCACCCTAAAAGTGCTTGGCAAAGACTGCAAATGCAAAGACGTGAAAGCCACGGTATACACAGACGAGCTGATTCGGGATGCCTTTATCGCAGGCCTTAGCTCTAATCACATCCGGCAGAGACTGCTAGAGAAAACGGGCCTAGATCTGACACAGGCTGTGGACACAGCGCGATCGTTGGATGTGGCTCAGAAGAACTCTGACTCCTACTCGGCAGGCCGCGCGGCCCACGCCGCCTCTGCTTCCCCGCCCGGTAGCCCAACACCGTCGGGGCCCTGCTCTCCCCCCAGAAGCCCTACGACCGCCACGACGCATCGGGGCCCCAAATGCTACTTCTGCGGGCAGCCGAAGCACACCAGGAACCTGTGCCCGGCGAAAGGCACCACCTGCTTTAAGTGCAGTAAGAAGGGGCACTTTGGGAAGGTGTGCAGAGGGAACCCCGCAGGCAAAACCGCCACCGCCGCGTGCGCGCCGTGGGAGCGGCCATCTTGGACGCCATCTTGTCCGACCTCGTGGGGTCCGCCATCTCACGAGCAGACAGCGTGGATGCCATCTTACCCGGCCTCGTGTGGCCCACCATCTTGTCCCGATCAGGGCCCTACAGTGGCGTCGATCACAGTGGACCAGTCCAGACCGCACCCACTATCCAAATCGATGGTGGACATTGAGGTAAACGGGTGCAAGGTTAAATGTTTAATTGACAGCGGGAGCACAGAGAGCTTCATTCACCCTGATCTGGTACAACGACTCTCTCTAACTATAGTCCCTACTCAGGGCAGGATCTCTATGGCCGACAAAACCCAGATATCGACTATTGCGGGTTACTGCGCGGTACGATTGTCCGTTAAAGACACTGTATATAATAATTTTAAACTGTTAATTATGAAGGATTTATGTGTGAGCGTGATCTTGGGCCTGGATTTTCAGTGCCACCACCAAAGCATCACGCTCAATTTCGGTGGGACCCAGCCGCCCCTCACAGTGTGCGGTCTGGCTACCCTGAAGGTAAAGCCGCCTTCGCTATTCGCGAACCTTACCCCTAACTGCCGGCCAATAGCGACCAAAAGCAGGAGGTACAGCTGGGAGGACAGGCGGTTTATCGCGACCGAGGTAGACAGGCTCCTGAAGGAGCGCATTATTGAACGCAGCAACAGCCCGTGGCGTGCCCAAGTGGTGGTGGTGAGGGGTAGCGAGAAGAAGCGGATGGTGATTGACTATAGTCAAACAGTCAACATCTATACCCAACTAGACGCCTACCCGCTACCCCGCATATCAGAAATGGTGAACCAAATCGCCCAATACCGGGTGTTCTCCACCATCGACCTCAAGTCAGCGTACCACCAGCTCTCTATCAGACCAGAGGACCGTTCGTACACCGCCTTCGAGGCAAACGGACGCCTCTACCAGTTCCTCAGAGTCCCCTTTGGGGTGACGAATGGGGTCTCGGTCTTTCAGAGGGAGATGGACTGCATGGTCGATGACCACCACTTGCAGGCAACCTTCCCCTATCTCGACAACGTCACCATCTGCGGCCACAACCAACAGGACCACGACTCAAACCTCGCGAGGTTTCTGAAAACCGCACAAAAACTCAACCTCACCTACAACGAGGACAAGTGCGTTTTCAACACCACGCGCCTCTGCATACTAGGCAGCGTGGTGGAGAATGGGGAAATCGGACCAGACCCCGACCGATTGCGCCCCCTACGGGAGCTGCCCCTGCCCAACACTCCCAAAGCCCTGAAAAGGTGCCTGGGGTTATTCTCGTATTATGCCCAATGGGTCCCTAACTACTCCGATAAAGCCCGTCCCCTCTTGAAAGCATCCTCTTTCCCGTTCTCTGCTGAGGCCCATGCTGCCTTCAAAAGCACTAAGCAGGATATTGAGCGGGCCACGCTACAGGCAGTGGACGAGAACACTCCCTTTCAAGTGGAAAGTGATGCGTCTGACTTTGCCTTGGCGGCCACCCTCAACCAGGCAGGGCGGCCCGTAGCTTTCTTCTCGACGACCCTCCAGGGGCCCGAGATCAGACACTCCTCCATGGAAAAGGAGGCCCAAGCCATCGTGGAGGCAGTGCGCCACTGGCGGCACTACCTAGCCGGCAAACGCTTCACCCTACTTACCGACCAGCGGTCGGTAGCGTTTATGTTCAATAATAAACAGAGGGGGAAGATTAAAAATGATAAGATTCTTAGGTGGCGGATCGAGCTCTCCACCTTCGAGTACGACATCATATACCGGCCGGGGGCCCTTAACGAATCCCCCGACGCCCTCTCACGAGGGATGTGTGCCAACGCCACCAGGGATCGGCTACAGACCCTCCACAACGACCTCTGCCACCCAGGGGTCACACGGCTGTTCCACTTCATAAAGTCCCGCAACTTACCCTACTCGATTGAGGAAGTTCGGTCCCTGACCAGGAACTGCCGCACTTGCGCTGAGTGCAAGCCTCGGTTCTACCGCCCTGATAGAGCCCACCCAATCAAAGCTACACGGCCCTTTGAGCGGCTTAGCTTAGATTTCAAGGGCCCCCTCCTGTCCGTCGACCGCAATGTTTACTTCCTGAACATTGTGGACGAATACTCCCGTTTCCCATTCGCCTTCCCCTGCCCAGACATGACCAGCGCCACGGTCATTAAATGCCTCAACAGCCTGTTCTGCCTGTTCGGTATGCCAAGCTATATCCACACGGATAGGGGGGCGGCCTTCATGAGTGAAGAGTTACGCCAGTACATGCTGTCCAAGGGGATTGCCACGAGCCGTACCACCAGCTACAACCCCCGGGGTAACGGTCAGGTGGAGCGAGAGAACGGGACAGTATGGAGGGCAGTCACCCTAACTCTAAGGACCAAGGGCCTCCCTATCTCCCGCTGGCAGGAAGTCCTCCCAGATGTGCTCCACTCAATATGGTCACTATTGTGTACCGCCACTAATGCCACGCCTCATGAGCTAATGTTTGTTTTTCCCCGGATATCCACCTCAGGCGTATCCATACCGTCATGGCTCTCCACCCCAGGTCCGGTACTTCTGCGAAAGCATGTGAGGGGTCACAAGACGGACCCTCTCGTGGAGCCAGTGCAACTGCTCCACGCCAACCCACAATATGCGTATGTCCGGCACGCCGACGGACGGGAGGACACTGTGTCCATAAAAGACCTCGCCCCAGCCGGTAACAACAGCAACAACGACAATGCCTACAACAACAACAACAACAACCACAACAACTATTACCCACCCACTCCACCCACTATTCTTTCATCACCCCCGGAAGAACACCAGCCAATGGTACCCCCACCACCTACCCCCCCACCACCTACTCCTTCAACAACCCCGGTGGCGCCCCCGGCAGAGACCCAGGAGACCACCCGGGACACCCAGCTGGCACCCGCGGCACCGCAACCGTTACGTCGGTCACAGAGGACTATCACACCCCCGGACAGACTAAATCTGTAGAAGGGGTGAATGTGATGAAATATGCCATTCATCAGACTCTGTAGTTAACTGTATATATTGTATTGCCTGCTCCGGTGTTTGTACCTGGTATTGTGTATAGGGCACCGCCCCCTTTGTGTGTCGGCTCCACCCATACCTGGCCCTACTTAAGACAAGTCCAGGCTTGTCTTGCAGTAGAACAGCAGCACGCTAGGTGAAGCTAGGTGCAGACACCGGCATCTTTTCTTTGCTAATAAAAGCCTTGTTTTATTCTGCTAACTTCGAGTCTTGAAGTTATTGAGGCACATCAGAAGGAACATTAAGAAAAGCAACCAAAAGATACATGAATGTAAGAGACAAGGCTAAAGTGTTTGTGGGCATCTTCAGCCAAAGGTGGCAAGTAGACCATCCTACTTGGCCTCCTTTCAAGGTCCCCTCATCATAGATGCTAGTGTCCAGCTAATTCAGTTGACTACGTGGCATCAAGAAGTGGCTGAGTGCATGGAAAAGGTTATGGGCTTAAGGTTTTTAATTAAAAGAAAAATTGATTGCTGCACAAGTGGCAGGATGTGGTGCAAACAAAGAGCAGGAATAGGGCCAATTCTTTCTGCTTTTCACTCAGGGAGATCTCATTTCCTTATCACAAAGCAGAGGCCCCTCTGCATTACCCGCAGACTTCCAGAGGTTACCCTGGGACTTTGCGTGTGGATAGCAGCCAGAAGGCCCTGGAGCTGATGGCCATTTCTGCTGTTGCAACCCTCTGAGGTCTGCTGCAGCGACTGACTTTCCTTCCCTGGACACCTGCCAAGGGGTGAGTATGCACAGGGGGGAAATGTGGGGCCTAAGATAATGACCTGTAACCAGAGGGATTGGGGAGGGGAGAAGAAAATCAACCCCAAGGGATGATCTTCTGCCTCCAACAGATATTTGAGAATTTGATCATGGAAAATCTGGGAACTCAGCACAAATCTACCCACAATTTAACTCAAATTATCCACCTCACTCAAAGGTTGTATTACAATTGCCGTAAAACAAAAGTACAAGACCCACCTACAAAGAAAGAGGGCTCCCCATGTCCTGGCCAACATTCTTCCCTCTAACAACCACTCAAAGGGGTTAAATTGGATAACCTCTAAAAACGAGCACACAATCACAGTAGGCGACCACCCCTCCTCGCCCGTTCACAGCGATTCAGGCAGCATTTCAAAGTCATGATTTTAATGATTGCTGCGTGCCACCAGCACTATCCGCGCCGTTCATTGGCTGCATGCATCAGGAGTGGACCCAATATGGGCAGTGGCTCGCGCACTTTAAAGGCAGCCTGCACCTCTTAAAGGAGAGGTGCATTGTGGCTGCTAGAAGAGATGGGAATCATTGTTTATCTGTTGAAATGTCTGAAGCTGGGAGAGAACAGGCACCAAAATTCTCTGATGCTGCACTGGAAGCCTTGATGCAGGAGGTGGAGAGGAGGATGGACATCCTCTCTTTGCAGAGGGGCAGGAAGGCCTCATGTTGTGCATTTGGTGTTGTTTTTTATGTCTGCAGTCAAGTGAGGGAGATAACAATAAGTGTTGACAGAAAGAGGATGACATGATGGTAATGGAAATGGGAAAGGTTAGGAGAGTGGCAGTGATGGGGAACGGGGAGGTGTATTTGAGGTCAGTGGAAGCACTGCTCAATGAGCTGACCTCGTAGAGCCCTGGCAGAAAGGGGCTGCCGGGGTTGCCATCTCTCTTCCTCCTCCTCTTCCTCACCCATTGCTTCTTGCTCCTCTTTATCATTTTGTCGCCTGGCAGGTGGTGGTAAGGGTTGCTCCCACAAAATGGCAAGGTTGTGGAACGTGCCACAGATGATCACTGAAATACCACTGTAGTTCTCAAATAGTTAAAGGACACATCAGTGAAGTTGAATAGACCTTTGATTTTTTTTTTGTATGGGTAAGTAGGTGATAAAATACTGAGAACATGCTGCACTTTCTGACCTGCACGTCAGTGTCACATTACACAGACGTGATCCCTTTACAGAAGCTGAACTGCTTGATCGTTGTGGGAGTCGCTTCCTTCTCTCCAAGCAAAATAGGCTGGGCCAGCACAGGATGATCTACAGACTGAAGGCACTGGACTTTGACCGTCCCGGAATAAGCTCCAGAACATCTCTAGATCCTGCCCAAGAAGGAACGCGACTCACTTCTCGAAGCTTCGACTAGGATGCAAGGTGCAAAGCTACCCTGAACTCACATGAGAGTAAGTGACACTCTTATTGTCATGCAGGTATACTTTAACGTGACTAAGCCCTTGTTTCATTTGCCTTGCTTCCTGCTTAGCTTGAACATTCTCAGGGCTGCTACTTCTTGATTGATTATTTTTTAACCATCATGTTGCATGCAGCTTTCAAAATCTTTCTCTGTACAGCCCAAAAATAAACGTCACCCTGAAAACAAAAGTTGAGAAGCACTGCAATTATTTTGACAAATATAAATACTAGTTGCTTCACATCTAGTGATTATTGGCACTTAATTTATATGCAATGTCCTTATGGTTTCTGTGCAGCTTTTTGCTTCCGCCTTAAAGGACTCACATCCACTGAGAGGTGTAATGTCCTGGCCAGGTCTGTAGTGGGAGCTATTCCTCTAGAAAATAAAGGAATAATTTTTTCCCTGCCCACGGAAATTCGGACGCTCACTGCTCACGTTTTTCTAACTGAATGGTTGTTAAATTATGCGTGGCACATGCTCAAATTTCCAGTCTGCGCTCCGACCAGGTGCAGATGGAGTAATAACTGCAGTGAAGGTTGTCACTGCAACTGTTCTAGAACTCATCCCTTGCGACAGGCCCAAAGACAGTGCTCACAAAGCCCTGGGACCAGGATGCTTGGCTGCAAGGGGAATGTGAAGAAATTAAATCAATGGGACAAACTAATCAACTTTCTGACAAGCTCCTACCTGCTGGAAGATGCACAAAAGAAAACAATTGAGGTTCACATGTTGTCAGAGTGGGTCGTTTAGTGGATTATTTATGTAGCATGTTGTTGTGTTTCTCAGGTCATCCCAAAGTGCTTCATTGATCCAATGAATAATAGTAGAGTGATAATGGTGATGATGATGGTGGTAATGATTGTGTTGGTAATAGTGGTGATGGTGATGATGGTGGTAATGATGATGATGAAAGTGGTGGTGATTATAATCGTGATGATGATAGTGATGAATCTGGCAATAACTGTGGTGATGAAGCTGGTAATAATGTGATGTTAATGGTTATGGTAGTGGTGACAGTGGGTGGTTGGGGGAGAGGCAGGTGATGGGGGGAAGAAGAATGTTGCCAAGTTAAAAAATATTTAAGAGAAAATGAAACTACCAGATCATTAACAAGTGCCAGTAGCACTGCCGGTAAACGCAATTGCCACACTCACTTGACACCCGATCTGCAGTATTTGTTCTCGCCATTGAACTCGGCATGTCTAAACAACAACAGGGAGAGCAGGTGTCCAACGGCAGGAAGGAGGCTCCAGCAGTTTGAATGGCTGTGTGCTACTTCCTGCAACTCCAGCAGCTTTCTTTACTTATTTCAAGGTTATTTGGTAACAGGGATTGCTGTTGCAAGTGAAGAACTTCCTCATTATTTTTTAAAGGCTTCTGTTCACAACACTTGCTCACAGTCATGGGGGCTGCACTGGCAGTCGACCACCCCCCCCAGGATCTACAGCAGAGGCAGCGAGGAAGACGGGAAGGAGGAGGAGGGCCATGAGGGCTCTCAACAGGAGGCCTTACTCACCTAGGGTCTTCCAACAGCACTTCTCCTACCTCCAATTAAGCAAGGAGCAGTGTCTTCACAGAATCACAGAAACCCCACAGTGCAGATAGAGGCCATTTCGGCCCATCGAGCCTGCACCGACACATATCCCACCCAATCCCCGTAACCCCTACACCAACACATATCCCACCCTATCCCCGTAACCCCACGTATTTAATCCCCCTAACACTAAGGGTCAATTTATCATAGTCAATCAACCTAACTCGCACATCTTTGGACTGTGGGAGGAAACCGGAGCACCCGGAGGAAACCCACGCAAACACGGGGAGAATGTGCAAACTCCACACAGACAGTCGCCTGAGGCCGGATTCGAACCCGGGTCCCTGGCGCTGTGAGGCAACAGTGCTAACCACTATGCCACTGTGCTGCTAGGAGGCTACGCTTCACCAAGGAGGTGGTCACAGAACTCTGCCACCTCCTGCAACCAGACCTGAACTTTAGAGCAAGGTGACCACGGCTCCTCCAGTGGCTGTTAAGATCATGGTGGCCAACAATTTCTTTGCCAATGGATCATTCCAGTCTGCAGCAGGGAACATAGCTAACATCACAGTTTGCCATCCATTGCTGCATTCTGGAGGTCACTGAGGTTCTCTACACCAGGAGAAGGGACTATGTTGGCTTCTCTCTCAGCAGCGAGAAGCAGCATGAGCGTGCATGTGGCATTATCAGGATAGCGGGCTTCCCCATGGTGCAGGGTGCCATCGACTGCATACGCGTGGCTTTGCGGGCACCACATAACAATCCTGAGATCTTCTGTAACTGCAAAGGCTACCACTCACTTAATGTGCAGTTGGTGTGCAACTATACACAGTGAATCCTCAATGTCAATGCCCACTATCCTGGCAGCAGCCATGATGCCTTCATCCCACGCCAGTCCGGTGTGCCAGCAACCTTCCAGCCACCACAGCAAACTCGAGGGTGGCTGCTCGGAGACAAGGGCTATCCACTCTCCACCTGGCTCATGACTGCCCTCCACAACCCCAACACTCGTGCCCAGCACTCATATAATGAGAGCCATGCCTTCACCAGGAAGATCATCGAATAGACCATAGGGATACTGAAGTAACGGTTCTGCTGCCTTGACCGCTCGGGAGAAGCCCTCCAGTACTCGGTGGAGTGGGTCTCCCATTGTGGTGGTCTGCTGCATGCTTCGCAACTTGGCCATCATGAGGGCGCAGCCCTTGCCAGCAGAGATTGCACCAGCACCTCAGGAGGAGGATGAGGAGGAAGAGGATGAGGAGCAAGAGGAAGGGAGGAGGCAGGCACCCAATCGTCCATCCGGATGGGCTGTCCGTTAGCGGCTCATCAGACTCCGATTCGAATGAATGATACCCCAGATCCCCGTTGCTCACCACGCCCCATCATACCATTCCTGTCTCATGGAATATTACATCCTTCTCCTGGGCACAAAGCTGAAATAAGACACCATAAGAACATAAGAACATAAGAACATAAGAAATAGGAGCAGGTGTAGGCCAATCGGCCCCTCGAGCCTGCTCCGCCATTCAATAAGATCATGGCTGATCTGATCCTAACCGCCAATCTACTATCACAGAACCATCTCCTGAATCTAACAGAATTAGACACACGAAATAGGAGCAGGATCAGGCTACACGGCCCCTGGGCCCGCTCCGCTACCCACAGGGCCATGACTGATCCGAACCTAGTCTCATGTCCAAATTCCTGCCCGCTCCCCGTAACCCTTAATTCCCTTTACTTCTAGGAAACTGTCTATTTCTGTTTTAAATTTATGTAATGATGTAGCTTCTACAGCTTTTTGGGGCAGCATATTCCATGGACCTACCACCCTCTGAGTGAAGTAGTTCCTCCTCATCTCAGTTTTGAAAGAGCAGCCCCTTATTCTAAGACTATGCCCCCTAGTTCTAGTTTCACCCATCATCGGGAACATCTTCCCTGCATCCACCCGATCCAACCCCTTCACAATCTTATATGTTTCAATAAGATCGCCTCTCATTCTTCTGAACTCCAATGAGTAGAGTCCCAATCTACTCAACCTCTCCTCATATGTCCATCCCCTCATCCCCGGGATTAACCGAGTGAACCTTCTTTGTACTGACTCGAGAGCAACTATGTCCTTTCTTAAGTATGGACACCAAAACTGTATGCAGTATTCCAGGTGCGGTCTCACCAATACCTTGTACAACTGAAGCAACACCTCCCTATTTTTATATTCTATCCCCCTAGCAATGAAAGCCAACATTCCATTGGCCTTCTTAATCACTTGCTGCACCTGCATACTAACCTTTTGAGTTTCGTGCACCAGGACCCCCAGATCCCTTTGTACTTCAGTACTTTCCAGTTTCTTGCCATTAAGATAATAACTTGCTCTACGATTTTTCCTGCCAAAGTGCATAACCTCACACTTTCCAGTATTGTATTCCATCTGCCAAATCTCTGCCCACTTACTTAGCCTGTCTATGTCCCCTTGAAGGTTTTTTATGTCCTCCTCACTCACTACTTTCCCCCCCATCTTAGTATCATCTGCAAACTTTGATATGTTACACTCGGTCCCCTCCTCCAAATCGTTAATATAGATTGTAAAGATTCCACAAAAGATTCCAAACAAAATTAATAAATTGATCAATATTCACATGACATATTTACAATTATACTATTAACTAATCACCCTTGTGCAATCCCTTAGTATCTGTCTTTCATGTGGGTTTTCCTAACCTAGCGGTCCTACAAAGTGCGCCACCAGTGGCTGCAGCACGGCGGGTGGAAGGCTGCTGTGTTTCCATACGGGAGACTTCAGATGGCCTTGCAGGATGAACTCGAGCAGCTCTGGACCTAGAAGGCCCGGCTGTAGACTGCACCACCTCGGCATGGGTGGCAGCAGTCTGGGCTGGCTGGTTAACAGGCAGCGGCAAGGACAATGGAGGTGTGGCAGTGGATGAATGCTGTCATCCTGAGAGAGGACAGCAGGGTCCTGCTCCACTGACCCACTGCCATCCCCCTCAGCACTCTTAGCAGTCTGTTGGAGCACAGATTGCTGGGCTGCTGCAACACCCTGCAAGCCCCGGTCGAAGATGGTAAATGCAGCCACGATGGCAGCAGTCAGAGGCTTCCAGCTGAGATTGCATCAGAGCACACTGAGCTTGGGAGGCTTCTAGCTGAGACAGCATGACAGCGGTTTGAGCTTGGGTGGCACCACGCTGAGACTGCATGAGAGCAGTCTGAGTTTGGATGGCACCAAGCAGAGACTACATGAGAGCAGATTGAACTTCCGCTGTAGCACGAAGACATTGGGTCATTTCCGCCTGTGCCGCAATGGAGACTGTGACATCACTCGTCATATGCGTCATCACGTCTAGGTCGACATGGTCTCTCGGAGTTTACGATCATTTCCAGGCTGGAAATCCTCGGCTCCATGCTCTGCGCCGAGCCCCGTGCAATGTTGGAGGCGGATTCCTCCATGCTCCCTGACATTGCTGAGAGGCTCTCTGACAGCCGTGCCATTGCACCCATTATTTCTGCATGCTTGCCCATCATCCTTCTTCTGAAGGCCTCCCCAGCGAGGTCCTCATCTGAGTCCTGTGCAGCAGAACTCGTGTGCAAACTCACCCTCCAGGAAGCTGCTCACTGAGGTACGCTTTCCCCCTGACTTTGCTGCAGCCCACCCGTGCCCGATGCCTCACGCTGTGTAGATCCCACTTCTACAGAAGCCGCTAAAGTTCACGTAGTGCCAGTTTCTGAGCTGGTGTCTGGGAGTGAGAGATGCAGTCACACAGTGTCTTCTTTCTCCTCTTCTTCTCCCCCCTCGTTCTTAGTAGTGCCCTCAGGGACAGGCTGCTCGTTGATTACTGAAAGCACTAAGACACAAGAGTCAGGTTACGGTGAGAGTGGTGGGTTGGGGTGGGGGGGGGGCGGTTGCGGTGGGGGAGCCAGGAATGCATGAGTAGCTTGAAAATGAGAAAAGATTGTGTGCGGAGGGGGAAGTGGGATGTGAGAAGAAGGATTAGGTTCATCCTCGCCAATGGCCATGGCCTCTACCACATGATGCCCAATGATCTCCAGTACTCTCTCCTTGTGCTGGCTTAGCTGTTGAAAGGCCGCCTGGCCCCCACCTGTTTGCTCCTCCTCCCTTCTTCTCACATCCCACTTCCCCCTCAGCACACAATCTTTTCTCACTTTCAAGCTACTCATGCTGTATGCATGCATTTCTGGCTTCCTGCCCTCACCACAACCTGACTCTTGCACCTTTCTGCCTGCGACTTTGGCCTGCAAGGGAAAGAGAAGTGTGAGTGAGTTTTGTGCAATGCATTTGGGTGATGTGCCTGCCATAGTTGAATAGCTGCCATTGTGTGCAAGGTGTGAGATGTGGGTGTGTGTGTTGATAGGTAGAGATTGTTGATTTGTGAGCCATGGAGGGTTTGGTGCATTGAGCAGTGTGGGAAGCTTGCGGTGCATTTGGCGGTATGTGACATTTGCTGAAGCCTTCACTCACCTTGACCGCCCGAGTGAGGTCATTAAACTTCTTCCTGCACTGGGTTTGAGTCCTGGGAACCTCAGTGCTGGCTGTGACATGGCCCGCAATCTCCCGCCACCTGGTCTGGGATGTATGTTGTGAGAGCTTCCTGACAGTTTGCAGGTGTAGGACTGCCTGCCTCCTCTCCACCACAAATACCAATGTCTGCAGAGCTTTATCGGAGAACTTACGGGCTCTCTCCCTCTGTCTAGGTTCTGCCATGACGACTGGTAACTGTCTGTTCCTTGTCCTGAAGCTTCTTTACTTTGCTGTTGCGGCAGCTGAACACCCAACCACTCTGACAATGACGTGCTGCAGCATTAATGCACCTCCCCTTTAAGTAGTGGAAAAGCCTGTGGCAATCATGACCATGAATTAGGCTGGTCCCGATATTGGCCCACCTGTTCAGTGTACTCTTTCGGGTACAATCAATAAACAAATAAACTGTAACTTAACAAAAATACATGAAATGAAACTTAACAAATTAAATTAAAATTTGGTTGCCAGGGGTGATGATGCACTCCAGTCCCTGCGGTTCAGTGTAAAGCCAATGAGCATCAGTTTTAGTGCTGAAATGATGACTACAATCATGTTGATGAAGAGTGAGCACCATTTTCTGGTGACGCAGCTTAACCTCATTTAGTCTTAACACTGCCATTTCTTGGCTATATCCAATTTCTAGGCCCAAATCTAGAGACTTAAAGGGCTTGATTTTACCAGTCGATGCGGCTTGGGGGCGAGACAGCTGCCTTCCGGGTTCCAGTCCCGACCCCAACGACGTCTGACGCACAGACGCGATTTTGCATCAATTGGCCTTGTTAAGCCCGCCCTGCGGGCTTGCCGGCCAATTAAGAGGAAGCTGGTGTCAGATGATGCCAGTTGATGATGCGTCATCTGCCGGTTTTCTTAAAGGGGCCACGCACAATTTTTTTGACAGCTGATATTTCAGTGTTTGACAGCATTGAGGTGCTGCAAACACTGACAATCACTGTACAAAGGTAAGCTCTTGCACCCAGGCTCTCCAGTGACTCCCTCCTTAGGCTAGAACAGATGGCAGCTGTAGGTAAGGTTACAGAAGCGATCTGTTACTGGTGAGAGATGTTCTCCCAGTGAGGTGGGACTACGCAAACAATTCAAAACTTGTCACCTACAGAAAAGTTTAAATACATTAAAAATGATTTTCTTACCTCTAAAACTCACCAATGTACCATTGGATCCTTCACACCACTTCTGCAGCTGTCATCAATGCATAAACGTTACAGTAGACCCACAGCCGCCACACTTACCTGGCATGGTGTCCGGACATCGGGATGCCCGCAGTAGACCTGTCAAAATTGCAAAAAGCCTCTTAACTGCAATATGGTTGACTCTTAATGCCCTCTGAAATGGCCTAGCAAGCCACTCAGTTGTAAACAACTGCTACGAAAAACAATAAGAGTAAAACCGGACGGACCACCCGGCATCGACCTCGGCACCGGAAACAACAACAACAACGGCAAACCCAGCCCTGTCGACCCTGCAAAGTCCTCCTTACCAACATCTGGGGGCTTGTGCCAAAATTGGGAGAGCTGTCCCACAGACTAGTAAAGCAACAGCCTGACATAGTCATAATTACCGAATCATACCTTACAACCAATGTCTCAGACACCACCATCACCATCCCTGGGTATGTCCTGTCCCACCGGCAGGACAGACCCACCAGAGGTGGTGGCACCGTGGTATACAGTCGGGAGGGAGTAGCCCTGGGAGTCCTCAACATTGACTCAGGACCCCATGAGCTCTCATGGCATCAAGTCAAACATGGGCAAGGAAACCTCCTGCTAATTACCACCTACCGCCCTCCCTCAGCTGATGAATCAGTACTCCTTCATGTTGAACACCAATTGGAAGAAGCACTGAGAGTAGCAAGGGCACAAAATGTCCTCTGGGTGGGGGACTTCAATGTCCATCACCAAGTGTGGCTCGGTAGCACCACAACTGACCGAGCTGGCGGAGTCCTAAAGGACATAGCTGCCAGACTGGGTTTGCGACAGGTGGTGAGGGAACCAACAAGAGGGAAAAACCTACTTGATCTCGTCCTCACCAATCTACCTGTTGCAGATGCATCTGTCCATGACAGCATTGGTGGAAGTGACCACCGCACAGTCCTTGTGGAGATGAAGTCCCATCTTCATGTTGAGGATACCCTCCACCATGTTGTGTGGCACTACCACCGTGCTAAATGGGACAGATTTCGAACAGATCTGGCAACTCAAAACTGGGCACCCATGAGGCGCTGTGGGCCATCAGCAGCAGCAGAATTGTATTCAACCACAATCTGTAACCTCATGGCCCGGCATATCCCTCACTCTACCATTACCATCAAGCCGGGAGATCAACCCTGGTTTAACGAAGAGTGCAGGAGAGCATGCCGGGAACAGCACCAGGCATACCGAAAAATGAGGTGTCAACCTGGTGAGGCTACAACACAGGACTACTTGCATGCCAAACAACGGAAGCAACATGCGATAGACAGAGCTAAGCGATCTCACAACCATCAGATCAAATCAAAGCTCTGCAGTCCTGCCACATCCAGTCGTGAGTGGTGGTGGACAATTAAACAGTTAACAGGAGGAGGAGGCTCCAAAAATATCCCCATCCTCAATGATGGTGGAGCCCAGCATGTGAGTGCAAAAGACAAGGCTGAAGCATTTGCAACTATCTTCAGCCAGAAGTGCCGAGTGGATGATCCATCTCGGCCTCCTCCTGAGGTCCCCAGCATCACAGATGCCAGTCTTCAGCCCATTCAATTCACTCCACGTGATGTCAAGAAACGGCTGAAGACACTGGATACTGCAAAGGCTATGGGCCCTGACAACATTCCGGCAATAGTACTGAAGACTTGTGCTCCAGAATTAGCTGCGCCCCTAGCCAAGCTGTTCCAGTACAGCTACAACACTGGCATCTACCCGGCAATGTGGAGAATTGCCCAAGTATGTCCTGTCTACAAAAAGCAGGACAAATCTGACCCAGCCAATTACCGTCCCATCAGTCTACTCTCAATCATCAGACAGTGCTATCAAGCGGCACTTCCTCAGCAATAACCTGCTAACTGACGCCCAGTTTGGGTTCCGCCAGGGCCACTCAGCTCCTGACCTCATTACAGCCTTGGTCCAAACATGGACAAAAGAGCTGAACTCAAGAGGTGAAGTGAGAGTGACTGCCCTTGACATCAAGGCAGCATTTGATCGAGTGTGGCATCAAGGAGCCCTAGCAAAACTGAAGTCAATGGGAATCAAGGGGAAAACTCTCCATTGGTTGGAATCATAGTCTAGCACAAAGGAAGTTCGCTGTGGCTGTTGGAGGTCATTCATCTCAATCACATGACATCACAGCAGGTGTTCCTCAGGGCAGTGTCCTAGGCCCAACCATCTTCAGCTGTTTCATCAATGACCTTCCCTCCATCATGAAGTCAGAAGTGGGGATGTTCGCTGATGATTGCACACTGTTCAGCACCATTCGAGACTCGTCAGATACTGACGCAGTCCGTGTCCATATGCAGCAAGACCTGGACAACATTCAGACTTGGGCTGACAAGTGGCAAGTAACTTTCACATCACACAAGTGCCAGGCAATGACCATCTACAAAATGCACTGCAGCAACTCGCCAAAGCTCCTTCAACAGCACCTTCCAAACCCGCGACCTCTACCACTTAGAAGGACAAGGGCAGCAGACGCATGGGAACATCACCACCTACAAGTTCCCCTCCAAGCCACACACCATCCTGACTTGGACCTGTATCGCCGTTCCTTCACTGTCGCTGTGCCAAAATCCTGGAACTCCCTTCCTAACAGCATTGTGGGTGTACCTACACCATATGGACTGCAGCGGTTCAAGAAGGCGGCTCACCACCATCTTCTCAAGGGCAATTAGGGATGGGCACTAAATGCAGGCCTAGCCAGCAACGCCCACATCCCATCAATGAATTAAAAAAAAGTTAAGTGCCTATAATCTTCTTCCCGCCGCTAGGTGTCGGCTCCATGCGCAAATCGGGGACCCAACACTTGGGAAGATTGTCTGGAGGCGGGTTGACAGTGAATTTCCGGCCCGCCGTCAATCTTTGCGATTTTGCCGGATGTCCCGCCTCCAAACCCACCCCCTGAGCGCCGGCAAAATTCCCCCCAGAATGAAAGTACAGAATGCAAATACTTTTATTGACTTACTCTGGACTGCGTTTTGTTAAAGAATTTAAAGATGTTGTGCAGGTTAACAACTGTTACACAACTGACGAAAAAATTGACCAAATTATGCAAAGGATCAGTTCAGATGAAAGTCCGTCACCCAATTCAGTTAATCATTCCAGAATTCCAACCCTACCAACCCCCAGTTCCAGCTCTGACACAGTCACTCACCATCATACGCAGGGGTAAATTTTTATCCCATTTTCAGTCGAGAACGGCCAGTAGCTCAGGGAAAACGGCAATGCGCTAATCACTGCCCAGTTCCTGCGGGTGATCTGCCCACCATTATTTTTGCCTGATCCGGGACATGGGAGGTGGGCGCCTCATTAAAGTATGCAAATGATGTCCCGTGAGGTACATGGGATCCCGATGCAATTTTCAGGTACCAATGGGCAGAGCGTGCATCTAATCAGCAGTCCCTAACTGCTGCTGCAGGCCGCTCAGAAAATAGTAAGTCAAAGTTTTTTAAATGATTTTTGTGGGGTCAGGAGAGGCATTAGTGCCCTAATCCACTGCTGGTCTCTTTGTGCACCCTCCCCAGAATTACCTGCCGTCCTTTGCGGGAACATTTCCAGCTCAGTCCTGTGGAGGAGCTGCAGGATTCCTCGCCCCCCCACCCCCTCCGCCCCCCCACCCACTCTGGTCGCAAGCTGCCTGTCAGCACTGGTTCAGTGTCGGCAGCTCGCAGAGATTATTCAACAGGTTGGGCCTCGCTCCATCAGGTGGGCAGCGGGCTTGGAACGTCCATCTCTTGCCTGCCGGAATTGGACATATGAAAATTCACCCAACTGTGTGAGAGTGAGGGGTGAATGGCAGGGGTAGATCGGCAGTGGGAGTGAGGTGGTAGGTAGCGCACTGCCATTTTAGCTGCATTACTGCCCTGTCCCTGCCCGAAAAACAGAGATGTAAATCGTCCCTAGTCACTCTCTCACTCACATGTTCAACATTTTTATTTATATTTATATTTCATTTGCCCCATTTTCATCTGTCATTTTTGCTCTGGTATCCATTGAACTGTGTTTTTGTTTTGCTCTGTGGGGGCAAGGCTAACTTTCCCATGATGCTCTGTGGGGCCAAGGCCAATCTTCCCATGCTGCCCTATTGGGCTGAGGCCTACCTTCCCATTATGTCATGTGGCATTGAGGCCAACCTTCCCATGCTGCCCTGTGGGGTCAGACCCAACCTTCCCAAGCTGTGCGGTGGGGTTGTGCCCAGATCTCCTTTGCTGCTCTAGGGATTGTGCCCAGCCATCTGCCTGTGCCTTGGGGAGTGGTGGTCATCCTCCTCCTATGCCATGGAGGGTTATGGCCATACCCCTCTGTGCCTTGCCATCCTTCTCGTAGTGCGCCATGGGGATGGACAATAAGTCAATATTGGAGGGGCGATTTTAACCCACCCAGCAGGAATGAGCAGCAGCACAGTTAAAATCATCTCCAAAGATTTTTGCCCGTCACTGCTCCATACCCACCTGTCACCGCTATAATTCGGCCCTTCTTTTAGGCAACCAAGGCACCTGCCTGACTCAGGCAGTAGCCTCATTAATACTTGCAAATCGGGGTCCTATGATTTAACTGCTGACTAAGCGGGTCACCCACAGTAAACTCTGTCGGGGATGAAGCCCAAAAAAATTCCCTTTACGGGGCCAAAGGGAGCAAGAATCCCGATATCTGCCTCTTTATGCCCAGGATGGGGGGCAGGGTGGTGCGGCTGGGGAGGGGGAGTTGGGAGGACAGCTGACTGGCAGGATGTAAATAAGGCCCAGGAGTTAAAATAGCCGAGGGCTCAAATTGATGCCATGAGTGGGGGTGGAGGAGGGATCGCCACAATCTAGCAACTTCCACAGTTCTTTTTTCACAGATTACCAGATTTATTGAATTCAATTTCATGGTGAGATTTGAACTTGAGATCTTAGGGTTACTGGTGGTCAGAGTCTGTGCTGTAATATTCCAATATTAAAGGATTGGACCTCTGACAATGCAGTACTCCATCAGTGCAAGAGCGTCACCCTAGGTTATACCTGGGTAGACATGTGACTCCAGAGTACCAACAATAGCCCTTTCATTGTTTAGGACAGGAAGCTACTTAGAGTTTTATGAAATGCATTAATATTTGAATTTGACCCCATCTATTGCTTTTTAAATTTGCTTGTTACACTCAGCAAAGATAAAAAGAGAAACAGAAAATATTGGAAGCATACAACAGGCCAGACACCACCTGAGAATGATATGGGCGTGACTCTTTCATCAGAAGCCAAAGTGGGCTTTCGCAAGGGGTCCCACACACAGGCCAGAATTTTCCGGGGTCCATGCGGGCGTGATCGGAGTCAGGTCAGGTGGGAAAGTTGAAATTTCTTGTAGTGGGTTGCGGACCCACGCGCCTTTCCCTCAGGCGCGTTTGCCAGTGTGGCAGCGACCCGACCGGCAGAGGCGGACGATCCTGGCTGCAGCTGCTCTGTAAACGGGAGTTTCCCTTGATTGGCCTTGTTAAACCCACCCTGCGGGCTTCCCGGCCAATTAACAGGAAGCGGGTCTGATGACATCATTTGATGACGCGTCATCAGCCGGTTTCCTTAAAGGGAACACAGCCACATTGAGTTTGACAGTTGTTCTGTCTGTGTTTGACAGCATTGAGGTGCTACAAACACTGACAAGCACTGCACAAAGGTGGATGCTTGAACCCAGACTCTCCAAAGATGCTTATGGAGGGAGTCACAACACGCAGGGAGGTTCCCTTCCCTTCCAAGGGTGGAAGAGACCTCCCCAGGACATCAACGCTGCCTGGTTGCACATTGCACAGGAGGGCACAAGCAGGAATGTCATCAGGAGGACCAGGCTGCAGTGGCGCCAACCTTTCAATGATCTCAGTGGATCACGAAATGTTACTGCAAAGCCACACTCAAACTCACCCTGCTGTGCCACTCAACACATCCCCATCACTCTGCCTTCCCTACTCACACCAACTTACCTTGCACTCCACCCAACCCTCTCTATCTACATTATCACTTCCCTATCTTACTAGCCACCCCTCACACTCACCCTCATCCTACTGCAAGTATACCAACTAACAACACACAAGGGTAGGCACTAGAGAGGTTTAGTCAATGTCCATGTGAGGTTTCTGGTAATGTGCTGTCATACAGTGAAATCTATTTTTCCAAAACTGCCCCTTATTGGACAGATCTGAGCACACCTTGAGAAGTGTCTTACTGAGTTCCAGTGAATGTTCAGACATAACTCCCCCCCCCCTCCCCATAGTGATGAGTGTGCATGGAATGGCTTGGACATTAAAAGGATGCTTCACGGTGCTGGTGTGGGATGGTGTCAACCTGGCGCATTATGTGGCAGCCAGGGTTAACGGCGCCAAGAGAAGTAAATCTGGCCATGGTGATGCCAGCGCTGGTCTCCATTGCAGCAATGTTGTCAGGGGCTGTTGCCCTGTATCCTGTGCAGCATCAGGAGATGGCAGAGAAGGTTGGTGATGTTGTTGGTGATGTTGGTGTGCCTGGTGATGTTGGTGTTGGGGCTGATCGTGGAAGGATTCGGAGGACCAAGGTCTGATTTTTTCAAGGGCACCGATGTTGCTGCAATAGATGGCAGCTGCAGGTGAGATGATAGAAGCGATCTGTCAATGGTGAGAGAGGTTGTTCCAATGACGTGGCACTGGACATACAATTGGATCTAAAAACTTGTAAGCTAAAGAAATCTCCAAATGTCTTACAAATGCAGTAACCAACATTTTCTGTGCTCTGAAACTGACCATCTGCAACATGGCATCCTTTGCACCACTTCTGCAGCTGTCAGCTTTTCAGAAACATCAGAGCAGACTCAAATCACGCCAGGGTGAGCTGGCGTGCTCCCCGAACAGCGGGTAACCCATGGGGGAGACCGTAAAATTGCAAGGAAGCCTCAAAATAGTATTAAATTGGCTCTTAAGAAGCCATTTAACAAGCTTAATTGTATCCCCCGCCGCTTGGTGTCGGGCCAGTTCTGCGCTGACAGACCCGACACCTGGGAGACTCGCGTGGAGGCGGGTTGTCAGCGGGTTTGCTACCCGCTGTCAATCTTTGCTATTTTGACAGCGGACCCGCCTCCAAACCCGCCCTCTGAGTGCCTGCAAATTCGCGGCCGTTATGTGCAGCGGGATGGAGCCAGCAACGGGGTCGCGACTCGCCATGGCCACCGGCCGCACCGGACCCACCCAGGTAGGGAAAATTCCGGCCACGGTATTCAATCGTTCCTTTCTCTTTCAGATGCTGACCAACCTGCATTTACAATTTTAATTGAATTCAAAGTTTCCGTCTGTACGTGCGGAACTTTCTTTTCGCACTTGAGTTGTGAGCTGCATTTACTGCTTGTCCCTGATGGTGCTAGGTTCAATGCCTGTGCAGATTGGGCACAGGCCGTCCCACTGCTGAATTGGTATGATTTGTGTCCATTTAAGCCTGAAAAACGGGTGCAATGCAAACCAGTTTCTACCCACATGGCTCCATCAGATTTAATTCTTAAAAAGCACTTCAAGAGGAAGAGTCTTTCAATTTTGTATCCATCTGTTTATTTTTTTTGTAGAAATTTTTTGTCAGGTATATCAGCAGTTGAAGCTCTGAGACTAACTTATAAGTAGGGGAAGTGATAAGGGCAAGTAAATGCCCAATGGGAAACCCTGCAAATCTCGGTGTGGTAATGTCAACTTGCCCTCGTGGATGGTAGCCTGGCGAGCCCATTGTAGAAAATGCTTGATTTTTACTCCGCAAAGGTGATTTGGCCAGAATGATGGTTTCACTTGTCCCTTTTATAATATTTCATCGGTGATTCCATCTATTGCGTCTCCTGCTGGTGAAGGCAGAGCCACTAAAGCATTAACCAAATGCCTTATTTATTTTCTGATTTCAGTCAACTAATGCTGAAGAATTGAATTGACCTTCTGTATCATACAAAATGGAGAACAAGGACAAACTGAGGCGGGCCCAGTCACTACTGGGCCTCTCTACTGAATCATCAAACATCTGGGACCACGATTCGAAGAGACTGTCGGTCTCGAAGCTGGTGGCTAGGTAAGATGGTACATGGACTGTGATGGAGAGGTTTACACAATAGGGGAAAAGCAAGGTAGAGTGTAGATACTCAATGGGGAAGAGTGAAACAGAGAGTTTGTGCAATGGAAGAATTGCCCTTTACTCACATTACAGCTGTCAATGCATGTCCCCCAACACAAGACAGCACGGATGAGAAAGGGCCCTTTAGCTTCTTCAAGCCTATTCCTTCCACAGCTCCTGCAGCAAGTTTCCCAATTCAGTGTTCTTGTTGCAGTGATTCGCACAGTGAGAGCGTGTATCAGGAATTCAGATGTGGAGGTCATCAGGCCCGATTCGCACACAATATTCTGTCAATTTAATTGGTAAAATTAATTGGCATTTGGAAAAGTGTGGACTAATAAATGAAAGTCAGTATGGATTTGTTAAAGGCAAATCGTGTTTGACTATTTGATTGAGTTCTTTGATGAAGTAACGGAGAGGGTTGATGAGGGTACTGCGGTTGATGTTGTGCATATGGACTTTCAAAAGATGTTTGACAAAGTACTACATAATAGACTTGTCAGAAAAATTAAAGGATTAAAGGGACAGTGGCAGTGTAGATACAACATTGGCTAAGGGACAGAAAGTAGAGAGTAGTGGTGAATGGTTGTTCTTCAGACTGGAGGGAACTATACAGTGGTGTTCCCCAAGGGTCGGTATTAGGACCACTGCATTGTTTAATATATATTAATAACCTGCACTTGGGTATACAGGGAATAATTTCAAAGTTTGCAGGTGACATGAAACTCAGAAATGTAGAAAAAAATGAGGAGTACAGACTTCAGAAGAACATAGACAGACTGGTGAAATGGACAGATACATGGCAGGTGAAATTTAACACAGAGAAGTGTGAAGTGATATATTTTGGTAGGAGAATGAGGAGAGACTGTAGGGGGTGGTGTGTGGGTCAGCCTTACCACTGACTTATGAGCGGTTCGAATCGCTCCGACTCCCTTGATTCTAGACCTTGGGCTTATTTGGGGGGTGTGACAAAAGTGCAGCAGACAACTGGTTTTGGTGCAAGAAACTTTGATCTTTATTCAAGAAAGAAAATACAACATAACAATCTTATACTCTAATAAAAATGGGGAACATTTTAATACATACGAGGGAAATACAGTAGAAAATACCTCACCCCTCCCAATCCCACTTCCTAGCTAAGTTGAACTCTAGAGGACCAGGGATAATGCTCACCAAACGAATCCTTGATAGTTGAGCTGGTTTGTGGTTTCGGGGTTCACTGGATGTGTTGGTCGGTGTCTGCCGTACCCCGGACGCGGTAGAGGACTTCGACTGCTGGTCAGTCTTCACGAGTTCGCTGATGCGGTAGGGTGCATTTTGGATTTATGGGGTGAGTACCCACTTTTCTTCTGTAGAGATAGGGTTTAGAGTTCCTTTTAAGTAAAAATCTTACCCGGGGGTAAGTCAGGAATAGATTGTAGAGTGGAAAGCTTTTGAATCTTCAGTTTTCTCCTGAGTTGTTTTTCTTTGGTCGCGGTGCCTCGATATTACCAGGTTGGTTAGTGGTAATATTTTGTTGGTAGTTTCATAAGGATCTTGTTGCCGTGATGTGTCCAATGATGTCCTGGGTCACTGAAGCTGTTGAACTTGGCTGTACGGTAGAGTGCTGCCCCGTCTCGATGCTCCGGTTTCTTCTTGTGTGTTGCTTCTAGAGAGAACTGTCTTCTTGAGAAAACAGGCCTTCAATTATACTTTGAGGGGCCTTCTAATCTGTGCGCCAAATCAGTCCCGGTTTATTGTTTGATTTGGGCAGGCTCGTTAATGGTAACTTGATTAGAAATGTGTAAAATGGTTTCGGGATGCTGTACTGATTATTCAATGAGCTGCTGAGCTCCTAGTTGATTGTCATAGCTATACTCAGGTTTCGAGTCTCCTGTCTGAGCCCGAGATTTCTATGTAGGTTGGCTAGGTGATTTGCATTATGCATGTTTTGGATGGGTCCTGTGTTTTGGGTGGGGACTGCTCCTCCGTGGGTCGATTGTTAGGATGTTAATGTCTGATAGGGGCTGAGTGAGGTTACACAGCTCCCCAGACAATTTGATTTACTCCAATACCTAAACTGTCTTTACAGAGGTTGATCCCATTCCCTGTTGTAGCCTTTTCTCCCTTTACAGGCCCAACATGCCTTTTAAAATGCCAAATCTTGGTTTCTGACCTTGAATCTCCCTCTGTTAGGCCCAATGTGTATTTTATCATCCTGAAGCTTGTTAGAAAGAGTCCAAAGTCATTTTCCTTAGGGTTTTCTTCTAGCTTTGGGGGATCTGTGAATTTTGAGAATCTTACAAGACAATATAAACGAAATGGTACAATTTTAAAGGGAGTACAGGAACAGAGAGACCTAGAGGTGTATGTACACAAATCTTTGAAGGACAAGTTGAAAAGGCCATTGAAAAAGCATATGGGATCCTTGGCTTTATTAATAGAGGAATAGAGAACAAAAGCAAGGATGTTATGCTAAACCTTTATAAAACACTGGTTAGGCCTCAGCTGGAGTATTGTGTTCAATTCTGGGCACTGAACTTTAGGAAGGATATCATGGCCTTAGAGAGGGTGCAGAAAGATTTACTAGAATGTTACCAGGGATTCATGACTTCAGTTATATGGAGAGACTGAAGAAGCTGGGGTTGTTTTCCTTAGAGCAGAGAATGTTAAGAGGAGCTGTGATAGAGCTGTTCAAAATGAAGAATGGTTTTGATAGAGTAAATAAGGAGAAACTGTTTCCAGTGGCAGGAGGGTCAGTAACCAGAGGACACAGATTTAAGGTGATTGGCAAAAGAACCAGAGGTGACATGAGGAAAAAAAAATTTACGCAGTGAGTTGTTGTGATCTGGAATGCACTACCTGAAAGGGTGGTGGAAGCAGATTCAAGAGTAACTTTCAAAAGGCAATTGGATAAATACTTGAAGGGACGAAATTTACAGGGCTATGGGGAAAGAGCAGGGGAGTGGGACTATTTGGATTCCTCTACCAAAGAGCCGGCACAGGCAGGATGGGCTGAATGGCCTCCTCTGTGCTGTATCATTCTATGATTCTAATTAAAATGAATTGTGCAAGCTGCGAGTGTAACGTGCTGACCCCTGTGCCTGAATTCTGATTTGCACGCCTGTCGTATAAAACTCTTCCCCTTCCCTACCCCAAACAATGCACCGGATCATGGACTCTACCCCATCCACTTGCAAAGGAAAAGTTTTACCAAGTTTCTCCAACCCCTCCCCTGCAAGCTAACTCAAACAAAACCTCAAAATACACCTTACATTATTTACGATAGCAAAATACTGCAGATGCTGGAAATCCGAAATAACAACAGGAAATGCTGGAAAAACTCAGCAGGCCAGGCAACATCCATGGAGAGAAATAGAGTCAATGTTTCAGGTCAAAACCCTTTTTCAAAACGGAAGAAGCACAGGAAATGATCAGATTAAACTGGTCTTTTAATCTGATCATTTCCTGTGCTTCTTCAGTCTTGACAAAGGGCTTCGACCTGAAACGTTGATTCTATTTCTCTCCACGGATGTTGCCTGGCCAGCTGAGTTTTTCCAGCATTTTCTGCTGTTATTCCTTACATTATTTATATTTTCTGTCTTCATAACATTCCTATTATAGAGCATGAATTCCCCTCCTATCGCACTTTGTGCTCATGGTTTGCGGCACACTCATGTACAAAGGAATATCAGCGACACAACACATCAGTTACTGCGAATGGACCAGCTGTTACAAATTCAGACCTCCCATACATTTCATTTTCTCATAGCAGCCAGCAGAGGGAGAGGTTACATTAAAGAGCAACATGTTCTTTTGTTTCTGACACACGCAGGAACCCATCATACTCAGGAATTTCTCCAGGCCCCCCTCCCCTGAGCTGACAGTGCTTAAGAGTCTCCAAACCAAACTCCGACAGGCCAACCATCCAGCTTAGACGTGGGCAGTCAGTTCCTTGGGAGGTGCTGTCCATGTACCCGTATTGACAGGCGAAATTAGGGCAAAGTCAAATTCTCCTCACAATGCGTTCTTTTAAAAAAAAAATCATTCTTGGGATGTGGGTATCGCTGGCAAGGCTGGCAATTATTGCCCCTCCCTAGAGGCCCTTTGAGAAGGCGGTGGTGAGTCGCCTTCCTGAACGCTGCAGTCCAATTGGTGAAGGTACTCCCACAGTGGACTCTTACCTTTTGTGGCTGCTGTTGGAAGTAACTTAGTACCACTGCACACTGTGTGTGGGAATGCTCCTGAGATCTGGGATTCTCACCCACAGTGTACAGCAGGGGTGGGGGCACAGAGAAAGCAGGGAGCTACGATTCGGTGGGGGGGGGGGCAGTAACGAAGGAGACTATCAGCATTATCCAGACCCTTATAGAAATGCAGCATCGAGTGCCATGGGGAGGGGCAGTATTCGAAGGAATGTGCACAGTTCTATATTTGCTGGCTGCTACCCCGACTGGAATGCTTCTATGGTTTCTGAGAATGCGACTGAATCCCCTGTTTGCTATTAGACAATTAAAAACCACAGGAAATTAATTAAAATGTTGTTCTCCCAGTAATAGATCATCTATTGTCGGGGAAAGAAATTTTAAATTGTTCGGAACAATAATTAATTCCCGCATGGCAAACAGTCATTTTCAATTTATAAAAAACCAGCAAAAAGTCCCTTGCTTTTTAGATTTAAAAAAATAGAATGCCGAGTTCATTGCCGAATATGGGTACGGTAATGTAGTGGTTATGACACTAGACTGGCAATCTGGTAATTTGTGCTGGCACCAGAAAAACAGCTGCCGGATTGTCAGAAAAAAACCCAACAAATGTCCTTCAGGGAAGGGAGCCTGTCACCCCTACCCTGTCTGAGCTAAATGTGACTCTAGTGTCGCTGAGAATTGGCTCAGCGTTTCTCCTGCAGCGCCGCCACTGATTTGGTGCAAGTTCGGCGGAAACTTCGCTTACGCACGTAGGCAGAGTGGGAGAATCCCTGAGGAAATTCCTGGCATATCTGCTTGATTTAATGCCCTCAGGGCAAGAACAAATTTTTTAAAACCCTGTAGATTCCCAAATATTGAAAATGCATCAAATAAATATTATTTTTCTTATTAACCATTCTTGAGATGTGGGTATTGCTGGCAAGGCCAGCAATTATTGCACATCCCTAGTTGCCCTTTGAGAAGGTGGTGGTGGGTGTTCTTGAACTGCTGCAGTCCATGTGGTGAAGGTAGTCCCACAATGCTGTGAGCTCCAGGATTTTGACCCAGCCACGATAAAGGGACGGCGATATATGTCCAAATCGGTGTGGTATGTGACTTGGAGTTGAACTTGGAGATGATGGTGTTCCCATGCTGGTGCTGCCCTTGTCCTTCTAGGTGGTGGAGGTAGCGGATTAGAGTGGTGCTGCTGAGGAAGCCTTGTCCTCCCACTTTTAAAGACTTGTACAGCTGAACCCCCAACTCTTTCTGCTTTTCTATTTCTTTTATTAGTCTTTACCATTTGTACATTTAATCTCCTTATTTTTCCTCCCAAAATGTATCACCTCACATTTCTCACCATGGGGGTCACCATTGACCAGAAACGTAACTGGGCCAGCCACACAAATACTGTGGTGATAAGAGCAGGTCAGAGGCTCCCAAACCCGTGACCTCTTCCACCTAGAAGGACAAGGGCAGCAGGCGCATGGGAACACCACCACCTCTAAGTACCCCTCCAAGTCACACACCATCCTGACTTGGAAGTATATCGCCTTTCCTTCATCGTGGCTGGGTCAAAATCCTGGAATTCTCTCCCTCACAGCACTGTGGGAGTACCTTCACCACACAGACTGCAGCGGTTCAAGAAGGCGGTTCACCACCATCTTCTCAAGGGCAATTAGGGATGGGCAATAAATGCTGGCCATGCCAGCGACGCCCAGATCCCAGGAACAAATTTTTTAAAAATGTCATCTGGCATCTATGTGCCGAATCTACTAACCTGATTATGTCCTCTTCACATTTGACCACACTCCGGCACAGGCATGATGGGACTTCTTCAGTGCTGTAAGACTCTATGGGGGAAAAATTGGACATTGATAGAAACCTGCCGATGTCGCCGTTGCCTCGGGTTTACGGCTGCTGAAAATGGCCGCGATGTTATCGAGCAAAAATTCACGCTGGGGGCTGGAGAATTGTAGTGCAGCGCTAACTTACAGTGTAACGCCCTCCTGGTGGCGTTAGTGGCAGCCTCTGACCTGAAGTTCCCATCCAGGAGCAGTGTTGTAACCTCTTACAGCCTCTGCGAGTGAGGCTGTGGTGTTTGCAATGAATTGTGGGCAATTAAAAGTGTTATGAATTAAAGGGGCAATGCGTTCGAAACTAATAAAAATTAAAATCAAGTGAAAAAATGCATTTTTCAGCCCTAAATGCCTTTTAAAAAAATGTTAAAAATAAGTCCTAAATGGCAGTCTTCAGCTCTTAAAGCTGAATTGACTTCCTCACCTAAAAAAATGGTAAAAGTGCTTCAGTACTAACACAAATGGCTTAGCAGGACAGAGCAGGGGCACCCAGTGTCTCTCACGCAGCACTCCTGCTTTGTGCAGGGGCTTGCTCCTCTTCTGCTTCCTCCTCCTCGGCTTCTTCCTCTTCTGTTTCTTCCTCTTCTGCATCTTCCTCTTCCCTCTGTGAGCGGATGCTGTAAATCTGAAATGACAGCATAGAATGCTGGAAATACTCAGCTGGTCAGGCAGCATCTCGACCTGACGTGAACTCTGTTTCTCTCTCCACGGATGCTGCCTGACCTGCTGAGTATTTCCAGCATTTTCTGTCTTCTCAGAGGCCTTCCTTTACCATCCGAGGTCTTGCAAACATCCAGCAGCACTCCCTACACACTTTAAAAACTTCAATAAAAAAAAAATTTTAAGTCCAAAAGTTTAAATGTAAACTTACCTGAAAGATATGTGTGTCTTTTTAAGGAGTGCTGCCAGCACATCTGTCAGTCTGCTTGAACGGTAGGTTTACCTGACGTGCATAGGACCCAGTGCTGAACTCAGGGTCAAAGTTTGCAGTGGTAATGTTAAGTCGGCGTTGCACGGCGACTGACGTCGCCACTCCGCCATTTTTTTTGCAGGGCGCTACTTAAGAACGCCAGCGCTACTGGGACTTCCAAAATGGAGAACACAGTGGGACCCGCTACTAGCTGGCGGAAGAGCGGCGGCTGCCGCTTTCTTGACTTAACGCCATGCTAACGGGTGGCGCTAAGGTAGGGAATTTCTCCCCCTATGATTGTACAATTCCTTCATTTTGTGTCTGCTGATTTTGATACTGTACCACCTATACCCGAGCCAAGAGAACCTAGGGACAAGTCTGTGCTAGAGTCGATGATAGAATAGATTGCAAGAGACAAGTCTTATGGGCCCCTACAAAATTACAAAGTAACCATTGCAAATTCTGATTGAAATTATTACTTTTAGTTTCATTATTTACTAAAAGCCTCCTGTAGAGCAGCATGATGATGCTGAGTATTAATATACTTACCTCAGTACCATGGAGCACAGACACAAACAGGTTCAAGGTCAGTTCCACTCGCTTCCTGATCTGGGCTGTAGCAAACAAAGAAATGCTCAGTGAAGGTTGTAGCATCTCACAATGATTGGATGGGAAATTGGAGGGAATAGCTCTGACTGGGAGATCTCTAGTGTCCGAGTGCTGCTCCTTGCTGGGAACACTCGATCGTGGAAACCTCTCTGCAGGTACAACTGATTCCATCCAAAACTGTGCCTGGTTTGTCCCTCTAGATATCAAAGCGCAGTGAATCTAAGGAGCACAGAATCAGAAGAAGAAAAGCAAGAGGTGAGTAAATCCTTCCAGTGCTTTTCCTTATTGTGTGAAGCATTGCTTAACTTGATGCGAAATACATTGCAGTGTTAATGGGGCACCGCCTTGGTGAAAACAATATTTAACAATTTTATTTTTCTGCTCGAGGTGAAAGACTCGTGTCATATTTTTGCTACACTGCCATGCTTAAGTGATGTGCGAATGTATCTTAACTTGACTTGTAGGCAATTTTGAGCCAATGAGGAGATCCATGCCCCTATAAAATGGACATTATTGCTGGTTGCTGATGATTAAACGTTGTGCAGAACATGATCGTTCCAGAGTTGCTGGGAACATAGAAATCTCATGCCATTGAAGGCAACCTGTCAAGAAAGTAAAATAAAAGGCATAAGGTTACACTGGTGTTCTAGAGTTTGCTCAATTTGCCTCTAAGAGAAGAGGGTGGAACTTTGCAGAATGTTTCCTTAGAATATTAATTGGGTGGGAGTAGAGTCCATGATAACGTGGATAGAACATGGTCTGTACTATAGTACATGGTCTGTAGTAGAGACTGTGATAGATTGAATAGTACAAGATCTGTGCTAGAGTCCATGTTAGAGAGAATAGAACATGGCCTGTGCTAGAGTCCATGTTAGAGAGGTTAGAACATGGTCTGTGTTAGAGAGAATAGAACATGGTCTGTGCTAGAGTCCGTGTTAGAGAGGATAGAACATGGTCTGTGCTAGAGTCTGTGTTAGAGAGAATAGAACATGGTCTGTGCTAGAGTCCGTGTTAGAGAGGGTAGAACATGGCCTGCGCTAGAGTCCGTGTTAGAGAGAATAGAACATGGTCTGTGCTAGAGTCCGTGTTAGAGAGGGTAGAACATGGTCTGTGCTAGTGTCCGTGTTAGAGAGGGTAGAACATGGTCTGTGCTAGAGTCTGTGTTAGAGAGGGTAGAACATGGTCTGTGCTAGAGTCCGTGTTAGAGAGGGTAGAACATGGCCTGCGCTAGAGTCCGTGTTAGAGAGAATAGAACATGGTCTGTGCTAGAGTCCGTGTTAGAGAGGGTAGAACATGGTCTGTGCTAGTGTCCGTGTTAGAGAGGGTAGAACATGGCCTGCGCTAGAGTCCGTGTTAGAGAGGATAGAACATGGTCTGTACTAGAGTCCGTGTTAGAGAGAATAGAACATGGTCTATGCTAGAGTCTGTGTTAGAGAGAGTAGAACATGGTCTAAGATGGAGTCCATGTTAGAGAGGGTAGAACATGGTCTATGCTAGAGTCTGTGTTAGAGAGGGTAGAACATGGTCTGTGCTAGAGTCCGTGTTAGAGAGGATAGAACATGGTCTATGCTAGAGTCCATGTTAGAGAGGGTAGAACATGGTCTATGCTAGAGTCCATGTTAGAGAGGGTAGAACATGGTCTATGCTAGAGTCTGTGTTAGAGAGGGTAGAACATGGTCTGTGCTAGAGTCCATGTTAGAGAGGGTAGAACATGGTCTGTGCTAGAGTCCATGTTAGAGAGGGTAGAACATGGTCTGTGCTAGAGTCCGTGTTAGAGAGGATAGAACATGGTCTGTGCTAGAGTCCGTGTTAGAGAGCGTAGAACATGGTCTGTGCTAGACCTGTGTTAGAGAGGATAGAACATAGCGTGGGGAAGGAATGGGTTTTGTGGTCTAAATGAACTTTTCTTGTTCCATGATCTTTTACATTCTTATGATTTCAGATTAGAGATGCTACTGGGGTGGGGGGGGGGGAAAGAAATGCACAATTACCTGGCCAGGCTGCAGCCTTTGGGGGGTGCGGGGCTGCGGGGTTTACTTGAGTCCTGCAGTGCGAGCAAGACACTGCAGGATCATCATTAACACAGCACGCTAGCTGGGAGAAGCTGACACTGTGAAGGAGCTGATTAGCTGTATAGATACAGTCTATGATGGTTCCTCCAGCTTCAATACTTGATTTGTGTTGAGTTAGCTTCGCTCAATTAAGACTCGGATGGCACACTGCAATTAGCCTATGGTGAAAGGAAACATCAACCATGGTTTCTAGTTCTACCTACTGACCAGTTTTCCTTATCCAGTGTCACATATGTATATGGGAATAATACAAGGTCAGGTTCAGTTGTGAAGACCCAATGGTTGAATGGCATGCCAGCACTCATTGACTAGGTTCAAATGTGAGGAATGGCCACAAGAGTGAGGTACTGGAGTGAAGCCAGTGACCACTGTACGCTAGCAAGGCAGGAGACAAGGGGAGAAGATTGGTGGAGAGTATTTTTTATTAAAAAGGAATTAATTGTGCTAAGAAATTGCCTTTTAGTTTGAAAGTATTAAAGGAAATGTGTCCTTTCTAAGATTCTGTCTCCAACAGCTCCACCCAGAAACAAGACAGAGTCTTTAAGAAGGATGTTTGAGAGGAAAGAGATGCAGCCTTCTGGCCTCCCTCAACAAAGGTGGAAATCAATGGAGAACCTGTCTGAAATTAAGAAAGCTGCCATTGACATTAGGATGTTGCAGACCCACTTCAAAATTCCTGTTGGTAAAACCGATTCCCAACAGGTATCAGCGGGGTCAAAGGTCAAAATGGTCCCATCAAGCAGCACAATAAAGGTTGAAAGCCCCATAATTCCAAGCTCTTTGCCATCCAGGACCAAGGTGAATGAAGGAAGATGCAACACGAGCACTGCCCCCAAGAAGCTGGAGGAAGCTGAGGAAAGGCCACTCATTATCACTGTTCCTGAAAACACCTTCAAAAAGGTATGTCAAGATTGATTCATGTATATATATATCTGACCATTTATTACAGCACATTGCACATCGTTCAACCAAAGTTGCAGAGAACTTGCAAATCACTTGTACCAATATCTTAAAGGGTCACTATCTTCATAGAAAATTGTTTGGCATTTTTAAAAATTCATTCTTGGTATATAGGCATCACTGGCAAGTCCATCATTTATTGTCCTTTCCTAGTTGCCCTGACAACTGTGTGGCTTACTTGGCCACTTCAGAGTGTAATTAAGAGTCAGCCACTTTGTTTGAGACTGGAGTAAAATATAGGCCCGGCTGTGTAAGGACAGCACCTTTCCTTCAACTCAAAAGAGTCACCACCTTCAGGAGATGAGGGTAGAAAAGAGGAGTAAAAAAACTGTGAGAGAAAGATATCCCTGTGCACCATGATAACATTAATTGATGCAGTTGGATAAATTCTAACCTTGGTTTAATTTCTTCCCTTCTCTTCAAGGAAAGGACATTAGAATGAGGTTTGAGGGTCAAAGGTAAAGGAATGTTATGTCAAGCTCTATTTACAGTACCACAGCATTCTTTAGCCATGGAGGCCAGTTGTAACATCCTGTTATGATCCAATGAATGGAGAACACTTAAGTCCAAGCAAGCATGTTTGCAACAGTTTCCATAAGGGAAGTTGACATTTATTTTGTACTTTTCAGGGTTACAAGGACATATTAAATCAGACGACGTGACAGAGATCATGTAGCTATGCCTAGACTCTGAAAAATTTGGGGGCTCAAAGTAAACGTGACCTGAATGAAGAGTCTTGATCAGTTGTTCATATCAATGTGTAACTGTGGTGGGCAAGAAGCAAGGGGAGAGAGCAAAGGTCAGACAGGAGCAAAAATCAGAGGTTCACAACTATCCCTGGTTGGGTCACAGAAAACTTCTTGTCTGATATTTAGTCCTTGATAGAATAAATAGAAAAATGTCAAATCAGAAGTAAAATACTAGAATACACAGTTAGGGAGATTTTTCTCTCCTTTGCACCTGGGGAATGCTCAATTTCTGGAGCAAAGTAGAAGAAAAAAGGGGAGGAGACTAATTACACCTGGCTTTCTGGGCTTTGGCCAATAGGCCGGGGAGTGGAATGTATGCACCTGGAGCAGGCACAAGCAAGGTGAGCCCAAGCAAATAGGGGGGAGCCAAATGGCATCCTGTGCATATTCCTCCAGGGCTGCCCGATAGGCACCCACTGGAAGGTGCGTCCAGGAAAGGCAGGCTTTAGGCCTAGATCCCATCACCGCTCAGATTGCAGAAACTGAGCGGTGCCCTGCATGCTGTGCGATGTTATAATGACTAACAAGAAGATCCTTGAACTAACAAAAGAAAGAGATCAAGCTGATTATGGTAGAAAATTGACACACTGCGAACGCATTACTGGGGAGTCACCGGGAAAGATGTCAGGGTTGTTACTGTCTGAAAAAGTTGATGGGAACTGATCAACAGGCAAAGAGTATGACTCAAGGATGTAATGGTGCTTTGACTCAGTGCCATACTGAGCAGAGCATTGGTTCAGTCCCACACCCGGCAGGGTATTTACTCAGCTTCACGAAAGTCAAAGTCCAGAGTACACACTAATACAGAAGCAAAATACTGCAGATGCTGGAAATCTGCCGGGTGTTGGACTGAGCCAATGCGCTGCTCAGTATGGCACTGAGTCAAAGCACCATTACATCTTTGAGTCGTACTTTTCTTTGCCTCTTGATCAGTTCTGACGAAAGGTCATCGACCTGAAACGTTAACTCTGTTTCTTCCACCACAGATGCTGCCTGACCTGCTGCTTATTCCCAGCATTTTCTGCTTTTATCCCAGAGCGCACACAATGGCCCAGAAATTCGTGTCGGGGGCTTCCCACGGGTGCAAGCCCCCGACCTACACTTACATAGCGCGCCGACAGTTGAGGCCTGGGCCTGCATGGATTTCCGGTCTGTGGCTCGCTCCAGCTCCCGGCGCGCTGTGCTTGCGTGATCCAGTGGCGTAGTTAGTTCAATGCGTCGGCTGGGATCACGTGAGCACTGGGCAACCAATCGGAGGATGCAAAAGTCCATTCATGAGTTAGACATAAGATCTGTCAAACTCATGAAAACTCCGGGCGCCCAAAACAGTACATAACCTTAAAAGAATTTTTGTTTTAAATCACACTATTTAAATCAACTATAAATAACATTAAATAACCATTTTAAACAATAACTTAAATTTTTGAAAAAAATAATTTTATAAAAAATCGGAGCTAAAAATACACTTACCTTACTGTAAAGTATTTAAAAATAATAAACCTGTGGAAAAAATGTTCTAATTTTAATTAATTGACCACTTATCTTTTAAAATGAAGTCCTTACGTCTGCTTTTTTAATGTGTAAAAAGTGGAGGCCTTCACACACGGGCAAACCTGTAAAAAAAACGGAAGTTCAACGTGCACGTGCAGACTCCTGCGCACACGCGTTCGACCTCTGAACCCCTTCGTTCAGAGGATCGGAAATGCCGGTTTCCCGCGCATGCGTAGTGCATGCAAGAAACCGGCACTTCCATTGGGTCCACGCGTGGGTACTCCGTCCGTACTCACGCGTTGGGACCCGAATTTCTGGGCCATTGTTTGTTTGATATTAGATGGGATTTTTTATTTTCATGATTCATTTTGGGGATGTGGGCATTGCTGGCAAGGCCAGCTTTTATTGCCCATCCCTATGTTTCCTGAGAAGGTGGTGGTGGGCAGCCTTCTCGAATTGCTGTAATAGTTTGATACAACTGAGTGGCTTGCAAAGGCCACATCAGAGGCCAGTTATGAGTCAACCATGTTGGTGCGGGGCTGGAGTCACATATAGGCCAGACTATGTAAGGGTGACAGGTTTCCTCCCCTAAAGGATATTAGTGAATCAGTTGCGGTTTTAACTACAATCCGGCAGCTTCATGGTCACTTTTACTGATAGCACTTTTCTTTAAAGCACTTAATTAAAATTCTCAAACTGCCATGCTGGGATTGGAACTCAGGGTCCCTGGAGTCCAGGCCTCTGGATTACTAGTCCAATAACATACCCACTACCCTACAAATATGCATTGTTAGTGTCTCATCTGGTAAAAACATCCAATTGCTGATTTGGCACTTCTATTGTCTTCTACTTATCCTCATTTCCAACTCCATATGGGTCCCTTAGGATCTTAACTTCCTTCCTGAGAACCCTCTTGCTGACATAAATTAACTCTACTCATACTTAATTCCTCATTAAACTATCATGATTTCTCTGCCCATATCTACAGGAATCAATGTCTAACCAAGAACGGCTGCCTGAAGAAAGAGACCCAGTACAACAACTGCCAAAACTACTGAAGAAAGAGCTGGGTAAGTAGTGCTTGAAGCAATCGCAACTGCAGATTATGTGTATATGAGAGATTGGACTGCGCTGGTACAAGGCAAAACCAAGTGATAAGCAAATACGTCCAATTTTGGTCATCAAGACAAAAGGGAGTTGGTCAGACTCTGGTGGTGAGAAAAGCAGCAGAGGACTAAAAGGAGAGACATGGGCCTTTCCATCTTGAAAGGAGGACACTATGAGGAGACCCCGTACATAAGATAGTAAATGGTATAGAACAGTTAAATCTGGAACAATACTTCAACTTAAACTGTGACAGTGCAACAAGGGAATGAGGTTCAAACTACCAAAATGCTAATTTAGCACTGATATTAGGAAGTTCTTGATATCATAGAACCTTACAGCACAGAAGGAGACCATTTGGCTAATTGTGTCCGTGCCAGCTTTTTGAAAAAGCCATCCAATTAAGGAGAACAATCCCAAAGTGATCTAAAGTGATCAGTACAGGAAATATATTTACAGTTGGAGAGGGGATATAATTCTTCATTAATCATGCCTTCATTAGCCGAGGCATAGAATATAAGAGCAGGGAGGTTATGATGGAGTTGTACAAAACGCTAGTTAGGCCACAGCTGGAATACTGTGTGCAGTTCTGGTCGCCACACTATAGGAAGGATGTGATTGCATTGGAGAGGGTGCAGAGGAGATTCACCACGATGTTACCTGGGCTGGAGCGCTTCAGCTATGTAGAGAGACTGGACAGGCTGGGGTTGTTTTCCTTAGAGCAGAGAAGGCTGAGGGGGGACCTGATTGAGGTGTACAAAATTAAGGGGCATAGATAGGGTAGATAGAAAGGAACTTTTCCCCTTAGTAGAGGGGTCAATAACCAGGGGGCATAGTTTCAAGGTAAGGGGCAGGAGGTTTAGAGGGGATTTGAGGAAAAACATTTTCACCCAGAGGGTGGTTGGAATCTGGAACTCACTGCCTGAAAGGGTGGTAGAGGCAGGAACCCTCACAACATTCAAGAAGCATTTGGATGAGCACTTGAAACGCCATAGCATACAAGGCTACGGACCAAGTGCTGGAAAATGGGATTAGAATAGATAGGGTTTGAAGGCCGGCGCAGACACGATGGGCCGAAGGGCCTCTTTCTGTGCTGTATAACTCTACGACTCTAATTAAGAGACAATTGGATACTGTGATGGGGTAACCCTGCCTTTTTTTATTGAAGAGCCTTACTCATCTGTATCTATCTTGTAATCTTATGACATAAACAAAATTTAAGGGGGAAAAATTGTGTCGTGCCCCCTTTGGGGCGCTAACTTCGCCGGAGCGCTACTTTTAGCGCCCCAAAAAAATGAGCGCCCCCCCCCACACCCGAAATTCATCGGTAGTGCCCCAAGAGGGAAGCGGGGTGCTGCTGGAAGTGCCCCGCCTCCCTCTTGGGGCACTGCAAGGGAATATCGCGGCGCTACATGCCACAGCACCATGCGCTGTGACACGTCGTGCCGCAGTACTGCAGGCCTTCTTCCCCTTCTTAAAGGGGAGGGGCCTTGAGCAGCATGACATGGGACTTAGCTGGGCCAACAGGGATTGGAGTGCCGGAAAGAGAAATGCCGGGCTCATGGAGCACAGCCGGCACTCCATTGGGGGGCTTCAGAGGAGGCCGGGGACAGCAGAGGGAGCAGGTGCTGGCAGGTGGCCAACAATAAAAATGGCCGCCCGGCACCTCACCTTTAATTACTGCCGCGCTTGGCCACAGGTAGGCCCACCTGGCCCCATCGGACAAAGTGTCCAGTGGTAAGTTAGGGGGCGCCACCAAAGATCACGACGGGGCGCGAGCGGGGTGCTGCGCATGGCGATGACGTACCGCCACCACTAACCTCCCGCTGAATTTCGCCGGAGGCGTTGGTGGCGCCGCGCCCGGGCGCGAGTTGCTTTACGCCTCCTGGGCGCAAAAAATCTGTCCAACACATGCAGTGTTGAAAGTAAAGGTTTCAATGTTTGACACCACATTAACAGAAACTTTACAATAGTATAAAGCCACACTCAACCTCATCCTGCTGTGCCTCTCAGTACATTCCCATCACTCTGCCTTCCCTACCCTACTCCTGCGCATCCTTACTCACACCAACTTAGCTTGCACCTCCACCCATCCCTCTCTATCTATATTATCACATCCCCACTTCACTAGCCACCCTTCACACTCACCCTCATCCTAGTGCAATCATACCGACTAACAAGACACAAGGGTAGGCACTTGGGTATTTTATGCAATGTTCATGTAAAGTTTCTGTTAATGTGCTGTCAAACATTGAAACCTTTATTTTGAACACTTTGCATTCTTGGACAGATTTGTGTGCACCTTTGGAAGTAGCTTAGTGAGTTGCAGTGAATGGTGAGACATAGTGGTACCACCAGCAATGGTCATGAGTGTGAAAGGAATGGTTTGGGCATTGTAGGGATGCTTTATGGTGTTGATGTGGGGTGGTGCCAACCTGGCGCATCATGTGGCAGCCAGAGTGTACAGCGTAAAGTGAATTAAATCTGGCCATGGTGAGGTCATCCCTAGCCTCTCGGGCAGCAACGTGTTCGGGTGCTGATGCCCTCTGTCCTGTGCAGCATCAAGTGATTGCGGAGAAGTTTGGTGTTGTTGTTGGTGCTGCTGGTGTGCCTGATGCTGCTGGTGTTAGGGCTGATCGTGGTTAGATTCTGAGGACCAAGGTGAGAGATTATAAATGGCACCCATGCTGATGGAATAGATGGCAGGTGAAGTAGAGATGATAGAAGCAATCTGTCAATGGTGAGAGAGGGAATGAGGTCAGAATCTGTTGTGGAAATGAAGCGAGGAAGAGTTTGTAGCTGAGGGAAGATATCTCTGTAAGATGGGAGTTTTACTGTACATTTGAAGCTGTCAACTTCACAGCTGATTCAATGGCCACTGAACTCCCACCTCAGCTTGACAGACGTTGTCCCCAACCAGCGTGGACTCCATGGGCGAACTGTCAAATGCAGAAGGTGAGCTGAAATTCATTTTTAAGTGGCTCGAAACAAGCCACTAATTACTTGAATTGGGTCCCCCGCTGTGAATCCACCAATGCATGTCGGGTCTGCTCAGCACTGACAGACCCGACATCAGGGAAAGGCGCGTGGTGGCAGGTTCACAGTGGGGTCCCGACCCGCTGGGGGGAAAATACTCTTTCCCACCCGACCCGCCACCGATCACGCCCACTGACCCGCTGGAAAATTCAGTCCTTTGTCTCAGTGAATATGATTCACCTGATATTGTGTTACACTTGTAATATTGGGGTAAAGGAGGATGAGGGAACATTTGCAATAAGAGAGCTAGCGGTAAATTTCAGCACAGTAATAGAGCCCTATAGGTTGTGGATATATCAGAAACAGGAGCCGAGAAATTACTGGTGAAGATGCCAGCCTTAATGTGATCATGTGATGCTTCGTCATCTGCTATTTTAACAGAGGCGTTAACTCTTTTTAAAATAAACCTGATGATGCTTGCTAGCAGACAGAGAAATATTGTATGAACACATTAAGTATCCATCCACTTATTTTGGCAACAGTTATTTCTAGGCTACGGTTTCTTTACTTTCTAACACTAAATTAGTTTGAAAAAAAACCCGCTGTTTATACAAGACTACTGGGTCCTGGAGCTTTAAAACATTTGATAGAATTTAGAGCTGTCTCAGCTTATAGCTGATGAGATCATAGATATGAGCCTGTGTAGCTATTAGTTCCCTGCTTACTCACCAGTGACTGTTCCCAAATACACTCAGTGATCACTCACTCTGAATGCTCACAAGCTTCTTAATACTCTCGGTCAAACCTAGGGCAATTTTGTACTTCATTGAGTGCTAACTCACAAAAAACAGGATTGGCAATGAGATCTGGTAACGAGACCTGTGTGCCAATTTATGGGGTGCAATGGATTGGAAATAGGGTAGAGACCCGTGATATCAAATCTCTGACCCATTTGTGCATGACAGGCATTTTCGCTGGGTTTGGAGGCAGGTGCAGGAAGCCAATATAGCGTCAGAGGTTTTTCAGGCGTGCTTTGCGTGCAGGCCCTAGCCCTGTGAAAGTGGTCATTTTTGCCCCGATTTCTGGCCGGAAACCAGGCACAGAGATAAGAAATTTCTACCGCATTGTTGTTCCCTTATTACTGTACATTGTCCTACATCCTCTTGCTCCTGTTTGCATCTTACATTATGTTGAACTCAAGACACATTGCACCATCTCCTACTCAAACTCTTTCTTCACAGGGATCTCAAAAGTGTGGAACTCCTTATCTCCCTCAGTCTTTCCATTTCTCATACAATCAAAATAAATTTGGTGTTATAGTGCCTATTAATTCTTTATTGCCCTCATCTTCCCTACTACATTCTTCTACTTTAGAGTTGTTCTGCCCTATGGAATTTGAACTTTGAACCAGGCTGCTCCATTTAAAGAAAACACCAATACTACTCTTTTTCCCAATACTCTGTCTTCACAGTCTTCCTACCATACTAAATTTGAGAGCTTTGAAGTGAAAAGTCTTTCCTTATTTAGCAGCATTGTGCTCATTGGATATGAGATGAAACATTAACTCACATAAACTACTAAATGAACTGACTAATCCATGACAGAAGAGCTAAAATGTTGAGTTATAAAATCTGATAGCTCTTGGCTCTGTATCTGATTTTGTTTCAACCATGAAGCAATTTGCTCCAATGCATAGTCTGTTGTGAGGAATGTTGATCAGATGTCAGTTAGTATTATAGGAAGCTATTCCTCACTACTGGCTGATTGGGAAACTGACTCATGAGAATATACCAGCTTTCAACTGCTGTCTCTTAGAATGCAGGAGAAAAGGTGTCTTTCTTGATAATGTTTGTAAACTTTACAGAGGAAGATTTTCTAATCTGCACTACATGTGAAACATTTACAAAGAACATATTTACAATTCCACTGCCTGTTATTTTGTAAAAATTCATTCTCAGGATGTAAGCATCGCTGGCAAGGCCGCATTTATTGCCCTTCCTTAGTTGCCCTTGTGAAGGCGGTGGTGGGCTTTCTTCTTCAACTGCTGCAGTCCATGTGGTGAAGGTGCTCCCACAGTGCTATTAGGGAGGGAGTTCCAGGATTTTGACCCAGCGACAATAATGTCCAAGTCAGGATGGTGTGTGACTTGAAGGGTAACTTGAAAGTAATGGTATTTCCATGCACCTACTGTCCTAGCCCTTCTAGGGTTTGGGAGGTGCTGTCGAAGAAGCATTGAATTACTCACCCAATGTTACATGCCCGATTTTCAAGTTTGCCCTGCAGTGCAGAGTATTGCCCACCAGCAATGTTCCCTTTAAGCCGCATGGCCGCGCAGCACTCCAGAGGACCTGCGTAGCCTGCGCACCGCCTTTTAAAAGGAAAAACCGCGCATGTGCAGAATTTTGAATGGGCTGTGCAGCCTGTTAAAGGGGCCATGCGGCCCGAAAAAAAATGAGAGAGAACATTGCCCACCAGCTGCCCATATCAGGAGATTATGGAAGGAAAATTGTAAGCAGTGCACCTGAGATTTCCCCCTCAGCGTGACTGATGTCAGGCTCCTCACCAGGGAAAATTATCCCTGTACTTGCCATTGCTTAGCATGCCTCAATAGTGTCTCGACTCTGAGTTAGAAGGTTGTCAGTTCAAGACATACTCCAGGGCTTGAGTACGCAATCCATGCTGACACTTCAATGCACTAGCAAGGGAGTGTTGTACTGTTCGAGGTGCCATCTTTTGGATGAGATGTATAGCTGAGGTCCTTTCTGTTCTCCGAGGTAGACATTAAAGATTCTATAGTTCTATTTGAGGAAGAACAGGGGAGTTTTCTCAGTGGTATGGTCATTATTTGTCCCTTAACAGGCATCACCCTGCCTATGATTATCTGGTCATTTCTATTATTGCTGTTAGTGGGACCTTGCTGTGCGTAATTTGGCTGTTTCATTTACCTACACTACAAAATCTGACAGATGACACCTCCGACAATGCAGCGCTCCCTCAGTGTAATGTCATCCTAGATCAAGTGCTGTGTATGTGTTACAAATTCAGATCTACTTTGGATACCTTTTCTGGTCCAATGGGTCAGGCATCTCACTTTTATGGGAGTTGCTCGCACTGCCCCTATCAACTTGCATGATAGTATAACTCGGGGCTGTAACTTTAATACCCTCCTGTGACCTGGACCGGACATTTGTCTTTTGTATATGTACATCTTCAATCTCTTGGAAGATGGTCTCTGGCCTCCTGTGCATCTTCCACTCCCTTAATTTACCATTGGCGGCCATGCCATCGGCTGTCTAGGCCCTACGTTTTGGAATTCCCTCCCTAAACCCCTGCGAGACTCTCCTCCTTTAAGACACTCCTTAAACTCCACCTCTTTGATCAAGCTTTTGATCACCACTCCTGACACCTCTTTGTTGGCTGGGCATCCATTTTAGTCTGACTACACTTCTGTGTCACGCCTTGGGACATTTTTTATGTTAAAGGTGCCATATAAATAAAAGATGCTGCTGTCGCTATTGTCATATTGTAGAGCACCAGTGGCACTTGGAGTACTGTTGGCAAATTGCCGCGCGAAGCTGTGGAATTTCCTCCCTAAAGCTCTGCACCTCTCTATCTCTCTCTCCTTCTTTAGAAATCTCCTTAAAACCTACCTCACTAACCCTAATATCTTCTTGTGGGGCTCGGTGATGTGGTGTATGTGCCTTTAAGAGCAATTATGGTGTATGTGCCTTTAAGAGCCCCAGGTGTGCGTAATGCCGGTAATTGCCACTTGGGCTATATAAGCCTGTGTATTGTGTATATCCTTTAGAAACCCCCCCCCCCCAGACTTGCTTAGTAAATACCTATGAACCAACTCCTGTCTTCAGTGTCTTTATCTACACACGTACACTACAGTGGCGATGAAGTGGAAACGGACTTACCTGCAATTCGGCAGCACCTCAAGGACATCGATTCCTCCAGCGTCCAGAAGACTCAAGGAAGTAAGAGAAACTGTGGTTTCACCAGCTGGCCAAGCTGGTGACAGGCACTGCGCTAATCCTTCCTGGGCGTCAGGCTGGAGCTCCAGCGGCGGGCTCTACGGCTGAGACAGGCAGCGAAATCGGAGGCAAGCAATAACGGACTGGGAGGGTGCACTCGAGAGACGGCCGGCGCGGCAAGCAGGTCAGCGTTTAGACCTCCGTCGGGAACGAGTCTCCAACAGTGAATAAACGGAAACCACAGTAAAACAGCGTTGTTATCGGTAGCAGCGGCGGGAAAGCGCGGGAAGCGCCATATCGTTGCTACAGAGAGAAAAAAAAAAGCGCGGGAAGCGCCATATCTTTTCTGAAATGCCTAAATCTGGTAATATTGAGGCTTTTGATGGCGAAATAGAAGATTGGACCACATACGTGGAAAGAGTAGAGGTTTATTGCACTGCAAATGGAATAACAGATGAAATAAAAGCTTCAGTACTTCTGAACTTAATGGGCGCGAAGACATACGGGCTGTTACGAAATGTAATCACTCCAGCCAAACCAAAGGACAAGACTTTTAAAGAAATTGTTGATACCCTGCAGGAGCATTTAAACCCAACACCGCTGCTGATAGCGGAACGATTCAAGTTCTTCAAGAGAAATCAACACGAGTGAAAGTAACGCTCATTACCTAACCGAATTAAGAAAGCTATCAAAGTACTGCCAATTCGGAGCAGGACTATCGGATTATCTTCGAGACAAATTTGTTTGCGGTCTCTTAAGTGAAGGAACACAAAAAAGACTGCTTTCTGAAAAAGATTTAACATTGGACAAAGCTTTCAGTATGGCTGTATCATACGAAGCAGCAGCAAAAGGAGCTGCAGAGATACAACAAGAGATACAGGACTTCGGCACCCATAAAATGACACAGGAGTTCGGAAGATGTTATCGCTGCGGCAGATCCACCCATAACCAGAGGGACTGCTAGTTCAAGGGCAAAGCATGCAGGCAATGTGGTAAGATTGGACACATTGCACGGGTATGCCAATCTGGACAAAATAAATCCACTGACAGAAAACAAAAAATCAATAAAGAAAAGTACACGAAGGTACAAATGATGACGGACAGTAGCTCCGAAGACCAGAATAGCGATAGCGACTCCGGAAACAAGAGACTAAGCTGTCTCAAATTACATAATGTACTTGCCAAAGAGGATTACCAAACCATTTGGGTTACCCTCACAATAGCAGGGTCCCCAGTTAAAATGGAGCTAGATACAGGATCAGCTCTAACCGTAATAAATCGACGAGATTACGAGAGGCTATTTTCGCATATACCTCTAAAAGACACATCCATTATCTTAAAAACATATACGGGGCAGAAAGTCTACCCCAAAGGAAAAATAAGGGTGCCTGTGGTATACAACGGCAAAGAAATACAAAAGTTGTATTTATACATTCTACAAGATGGTGGTCCACCGTTGTTGGGACGTGAATGGATAAGGAAGATACGTTTAGACTGGCACTCCATTCAGGCACTGACGGTGACCAGTAAGGAAAAAAACAATGATGACATCATACCTGAACGATTAAAAGACATCTTGGCCAACGCCAAAGAAGTGTTTCAAGAGAAACTAGGAACCTTGAAAGGCATCACCGCCTCAATAAAAGTGGAAGATAAAGCAATTCCAAAATTTTTTAAGGCAAGGCCGGTGCCATACGCAATACGTCCGGCAGTCGAGGCAGAGCTGAAGAATTTGGAAAAGGCAGGCGTATTATCCAAAATAGATTGGAGCGAATGGGCAACACCCATCGTTCCAGTCATGAAAAAAACATTGAAAAATAACTCTGAGGAACAGAAAAAAATTCGCATCTGTGGGGACTTTAAGGTGGCTGTAAACCTGGTCCTTCACACGGTACAGTATCCTCTTCCGAGGATAGAAGATATTTTCGCCTCACTATCCGGAGGGAAACGTTTCACAAAAATTGACTTGGCACAGGCATATCTACAGATGGAGGTTGAGGAGACCTCTAAAAAGTATCTCACAATAAACACACACAAAGGCCTGTACCAGTACAATCGACTGGTTTTTGGAATAGCATCAGCTCCAGCTATCTGGCAAAGAGCTATGGAGCAAGTCCTGCAAGGGATTCCGGGGACTCAATGCTACCTAGACGACATCCTTATAACAGGAGAAAACGACAACGAGCACCTTGCCAATTTGGAGCAGGTGCTCACTAGGCTGAAAGAACGGGGCCTACGAGCAAATCGCCCCAAATGCGAATTTTTCCAAAATCAGATATCATATTGTGGCCACATAATTAATAAGGAAGGGTTGCATAAGTCACCTGAAAAAATTGAAGCAGTTATAAAAGCCCCAGCACCTGAAAATGTTTCACAATTAAGGTCATTCCTGGGATTAATAAATTACTATCATAAATTTTTACCGAACTTATCAACTATTCTACACCCTCTTAATGATCTTCTACAGACAGGAGTGATTTGGAAATGGAACGAAGACTGTAAACGTGCCTTCCATAAATGTAAAGACTTAATCACATCCGAGAAAATTTTGGCTCATTACAACCCATCACTACCAATCAGACTGGCGTGCGATGCATCCCCTTACGGCATAGGAGCGGTATTGTCCCATAGATTCCCTGATGGCTCGGAACGGCCGATAGCTTTTGCGTCACGCTCATTGAACTCAGCTGAGCGTAACTATGCCCAGATAGACAGGGAAGCACTCAGCCTGGTATGGGGAGTGAAGAAATTCAACCATTACCTACACGGACAAAAAATTACCTTGCTGACTGACCATCAACCCCTCATCTCCATATTCAACCCTAAAAAAGGTGTCCCCATTATGACGGCACAAAGACTACAGAGGTGGTCCCTTTTTCTAGGGGCACACCAATACAACATTGAATACAAAGGGTCAAAACAGCATGGGAATGCTGATGGTTTATCACGCCTACCGTTGCCAACGATAGAAGAGGCACCTACAGTAGACCCAGTAGAGATATTCCACTCTACCATAGTGGAATGTCTACCGGTGACAAATTCTGCCATTGAAAGGGAGACAAGAAATGACCCTACTCTCTCACGGGTCTACGATTTAACAGTGAAGGGATGGCCAGCACATGGCGAACCACTGTTGCCAGCATTCTCACAAAGAAGAGAGCAGCTGTCAGTGTGCCGAGGAACCTTGATGTGTGGATCCAGAGTGGTGATTCCACCCAAACTCCAGGATAAAGTGCTAAAGGAGCTTCACGAGGGGCATCTGGGTGGAGTGAAAATGAAGAACCTAGCTAGGGCGTTTGTATGGTGGCCAGGTATCGATGGAGACATCGAAGACATGACCAAGAGCTGCCTAGGATGCCAGAAGGTCCAAAATGCTCCACCACAGGCCCCTCTACATCCATGGGAGTGGCCCTCATCTCCTTGGCAAAGGGTGCACATCGACTTTGCTGGTCCATTTATGGACTCAATGTTCTTAATCGCAGTTGATGCACACTCCAAGTGGCCGGAGGTAATAAAGATGTCCTCCACCACCACGGAAAAAACCATCACAGTATTAAGGACCATATTTGCCAGGAATGGGCTGCCGGAGCAGATATGTTCTGATAATGGACCGCAATTTGTGTCCGAAGAATTCAGAAAGTTCTTAAAGAACAATGGGGTAAAGCACTACACGTCCGCCCCATACCATCCCGCCACCAATGGATTGGCTGAAAGGTTTGTCCAGACCTTCAAGAAGGCCATCAAGGCCATGGGTAATGAAGACATAAAACTTCAGCGCAAGGTGGATAACTTCTTATTTGCATATAGGAATGCAACGCATATGGTTACTAACCAAACTCCCGCCATGATGTTCTACAATAGAAACCTAAGATGCCGGCTGGATTTGGTCAAGCCCAACATCCGAAGGGACGTGGAGAACCGACAGTTTCAGGGCATGAATGAAAGGCCAACTAGGGCCTTCCAGATAGGCCAACCGGTTTTGGCCCGGGACTACCGTACCGAGAAATGGCAGCCTGGAACTATCTGCACACGATTAGGACCACTGATGTATACCGTGGACATCGGAGACAGCATAATAAGGCGCCATGCTGACCAAATCATCAAGTCATCCGAAAAGGGACAACCTACACCACCACTCTATACATCTAACGATGAAGTAGAGATACCCATATCTACCTCCGATCCGGTGATACTGGAGCCCGATGAACCCGACACTGGCCTTCAAGCCGAATCAGCCTTGCCAGAAGAACCTACTACACCACCAGAAACTACTACACCCCCGAGGCGTTATCCGGACCGAGTCAGGAAGCCCCCTGAGAGACTAACTTATAATTAATTAATACAGCAATGTATATTATTTTGCATATAACATGTAATTAATAATTACTTAAAATATGATGTACTAGTTAGCTAGAAGGGGAGGAATTGTGGTGTATGTGCCTTTAAGAGCAATTATGGTGTATGTGCCTTTAAGAGCCCCAGGTGTGCGTAATGCCGGTAATTGCCACTTGGGCTATATAAGGTTGTGTATTGTGTATATTCTTTAGAAACCCCCCCCCCCCCGACTTGCTTAGTAAATACCTATGAACCAACTCCTGTCTTCAGTGTCTTTATCTACACACGGACACTACAGTGTATGTAACCTGTTCCACCTTAAGAGAACTACCTTAAGAGATGTACTACTTTCTCTTGGCTGCTGTATACTGTAATACCGGTGGTGACCACACCGGTATATAAGTGTGTAGGGATTTGCTGGGCAGTTCAGCCCTGACCTCCGAATAGTAAAGACCTGTTAAAAGTTATTCTTGTTGTCTGTGTCCAGTGATTGATCATAAGCATAACTGGGACACACAGACTCAACAGTGGCGACGAGTCCGATCTTACCCTGCGGCAGTTTTACATCCAAGGCAGCTTCGTCCTCAGAACGGGCGTCGAGAAGAGGCATCCGCCCTCATCATCCTGCTGAGCACCATCGCACGGGAGGCATCGAGAACCCGGGTTAAAAAGAAAAATCCTGACCACGAAGCCCTCCATCAGTGACAGACAGTGATCATCCCTTCTACCACGGTGGTGGGTAAGCCGATCAGCGACACGAACAGAAAGTCGGCCGCGTTGGCTGTGGAGTAGGGGAGGGAAAACGGAGGAATAAGGGCGGAGAACTCGACCACGGCCGGTAAAAAGGGCCGGGCTGCAATCGAGGCTGAGAGGCGCAGCGACTGGGGCAGCTTAAGGCACGAGAGCTGCGGAGAACTCAAACGCAGCCGGTGTAAAGGACCGGGCTGCAAGCGGGGCTGCGAGGCAAAGCAGCGTCGGGGAATTGAGAACCGCTGGGGAGGCGAGAACGGCAGCAGCACGGCAAACGCCATTGCAGCCAGCGGGGGAAGAAGGCAAACGCGGGAATCCGCCATTGTAGTCGGCGGGGGAAGAAGACGAGCGCGGGAAGCCGCCATTTTAGTAGGCGGGGGAAGAAGACAAGCGCGGGAAGCCGCCATTTTGAGAAAAAGAAAAATTTAAAAACTTGCAAGGATGCCTAAACATGGGAACATTAATACCTTTGATAGCGATATCGAAGATTGGACCACGTATGTAGAACGCATGGAGGTTTATTGTAAAGCAAATAGGTACCAGATGATGAGAAAGCACTAACCTTATTAAGCTCAATGGGTGCGAAGACATACGGGCTATTGAAGCACCTTCTATCACCAAATAAACCGGCAGATCAGACTTTCGCGAATATTGTTATTGTCCTGAAAAATCATTTAAACCCCACGCCGCTGATGATAGCGGAACGATTTAAATTTTACAGAAGAACGCAGCTGAAAGACGAAAGCAACGCTGAATTTTTAATTGAACTGCGTAAGCTATCAAAGTACTGTCAGTTTGGAACAGGACTAGCAGATGCGCTGAGAGATAAATTTGTGTGTGGATTGTTAAAAGAAGGAACACAAAAGCGACTGCTTGAGGAGAATGATCTTACGCTTGATAAAGCTGTCACTATTGCAGCATCGCAAGAAGCCGCAGCGAGAGGCACGGCGGAAATGCAGCTACGGTCACCGGAACTCAGCACCAATCAAATGGTCTTGGGTACAGTACAATGTTATCGTTGTGGAAAGACAACGCACGATCAGAACCAGTGCTGGTTCAAAAATCAGGAATGCAGAAAATGTGGCAGGCTTGGTCACATAGCTAAAGTATGCCGGTCAGGAAAGAAGACCAGCAACAAAAAGCCACCGCAGGAAAAGTACAGAAAGGTACACAAGGTGACAGAGAACAGTTCGAACGAACAGAAGTCAGATTCAGACTCCAGCAGTAATGAACTGGGTAGTCTAAGAGTACACAATGTTGGTAAGGAAGCAGACCTCCAAACAATTTGGGTCACACTTCAGATAGCAGGAGTCCAAGTGAAGATGGAATTGGACACTGGATCGGCATTGACGGTCATGAATAAGCAAGATTACAAAAGGTTATTCCCACATATTCCCCTACGGGATACGGAGATTGTATTGAAAACATACACGGGGCAAAGAGTATACCCCATCGGGAAGATAGAGGTAAAGGTGGTCCACAAGGGCAAAGAAAGCCGAGGAATGGACTTATATGTGCTACCTGAGGGAGGTCCACCACTACTGGGACGGGAGTGGATTAGGAAAATAAATATGGACTGGCATTCCTTAAAAGCACTAACGGTAGATTCCGGTAAAAAAGATGTCAAACCTAAACGATTGTCCAGAATATTGGACGATGCTAAAGAGGTGTTCCAACAGGGACTGGGAACACTGAGAGGAATTACGGCAAACATCAAGGTTGAAGAACATGCAAACCCGAAATTTTTCAAAGCCAGACCGCTACCTTATGCGATACGACCTGCTGTGGAAGCTGAGCTGGAAGGGCTAGAACGTTCAGGAGTACTGTCTAAGGTAGACTGGAGTGAGTGGGCCACGCCCATTGTTCCCGTCATGAAGCGTTCATCGAGCAACAAGCCGGGGGAACCGGGGAAGGTTCGCATCTGTGGAGATTTCAAGATCACTGTTAATCCGGTGCTTCACACGGTGCAGTATCCGCTTCCGCGGATTGAGGATATCTTCGCTTCGTTGTCTGGCGGGAAACACTTCACCAAGATAGACCTGGCGCAGGCGTACTTACAGATGGAAGTTGAGGAAGAGTCACGCCAGTATCTCATGATCAACACGCATAGAGGCTTGTACCGGTATAATAGACTGGTTTTTGGAGTGGCATCGGCTCCAGCAATTTGGCAGAGGGCCATGGAGCAGGTATTACAGGGAATTCCAGGCACACATTACCTGGACGATATTCTGATTACAGGAGATGATGACGAGGAACACCTTGCAAATTTGGAACTGGTGCTCACCAGATTGAAAGAATATGGACTTCGAGTTAATCGCCAGAAATGTGAGTTTTTTCAGAAGCGGATCTCGTACTGTGGTCATGTCATTGACCAGGAGGGGCTTCATAAGTCTCCTGACAAGATCGAAGCTGTTGTGAAGGCTCCCGCTCCGGATAATGTATCCCAGTTGAGGTCGTTCCTAGGGTTGATTAACTATTACCATAAGTTTCTGCCAAATTTATCCACGGTGCTGCACCCGCTGAACGCTCTTTTGCAGAAGGGAGTACCATGGAAGTGGAGCGAGGACTGTAAGAGGGCCTTTTGCAAAAGCAAGGCATTGATCATCTCAGAGGAAGTGTTGGCTCACTTCAACCCAACGCTGCCTATTCGTTTGGCTTGTGATGCTTCTCCATATGGTATTGGGGCAGTACTCTCACACAAGTTGCCAAATGGCCTGGAGAGGCCAGTCGCGTTCGCATCCAGATCATTGACCTCCGCGGAGCGCAATTATGCTCAGATAGATAGGGAGGCTCTCAGCCTTGTGTGGGGAGTAAAGATGTTTAATCATTACCTGCAGGGCCAAAAGTTTACGCTTCTGACAGACCACCAGCCGTTGGTATCCATTTTTAACCCTAAGAAGGGTGTTTCGGTGATGACAGCACAGAGACTCCAGAGATGGTCCCTTTTCCTAGGGGCACATCAATATCAGATTGAATTCAAAGGTACAAAGCAGCATGGTAATGCTGATGGGCTGTCGCGCCTGCCACTACCTACAGAGGAGGAGGCACCGACGGTTGACCCTGTTGAGTTATTTCACTCGACCATCATCGAATGTTTACCAGTCACCAATGCAAGTATTGAAAGAGAAACCAGGAACGACCCGACACTGTCCCGGGTCTACGAAGTGACAGTGAAGGGATGGCCAGCACATGGTGATCCACTGTTACCGGCATTCTCAGCAAGACGAGAACAGCTGTCCGTCTGTCAAGGAACAGTGATGTATGGAACAAGGGTAATTATTCCTCCTAAGTTAAGAGAGAGAGTTCTAAAGGAACTGCATGAAGGTCATCTGGGGGGAGTCAAGATGAAAAGCCTTGCTAGGGCTTATGTGTGGTGGCCGGGTATCGACCAACAGATAGAGGATCTGACGAAAAGCTGCTCAGGGTGCCAAAAAGTGCAAAACACACCTCCGATTGCACCGTTGCATCCATGGGAATGGCCTTCAACCCCATGGCAATGAGTACATATTGACTTTGCTGGTCCATTCATGGACTCCATGTTTTTAATTGCGGTGGACGCACATTCTAAATGGCCAGAAGTGATTAAGATGACTACCACTACCTCGGAAAAGACGATCGCGGTGCTAAGAACGATATTTGCAAGAAATGGATTGCCAGAACAAATATGTTCAGACAACGGACCGCAGTTCGTGTCAGAAGAATTCCAGAAATTCATGAAGAAGAATGGGGTGAAACATTATACCTCTGCCCCATATCATCCGGCTACAAACGGGTTGGCCGAGAGATTTGTACAAACGTTCAAAAAAGCAATAAAGGCCATGAGCGAAGATCAGATTCCACTACAACACAAGGTGGACAAATTCCTACTGGCATATCGAAACGCCACTCATGCAGTGACAAACCAAAGTCCTGCCATGATGTTCTATAACAGGAGGTTGTGGTCCAGGTTGGACTTGTTAAAACCAAATGTGCGGAGGGAAGTTGAAAACAAACAGTTCCAGCATATAAATAACAAGACCACTCGGAGTTTTGAAATAGGACAACCAGTGTTAGCCCGGGACTATAAAAACGAGAAATGGCAATCTGGAACAATTCGGGCCAGACAAGGACCCCTGATGTACACGGTAGATATTGGTGAAAATGTAATACGGCGTCATGCTGACCAACTGGTAGAATCGAGAACAAGGGTCGAACCCATGGTTACGGCAGAGACAACCGTGGAAGAAGTTAGTGAACCTGAAGCATCTACCTCAGAAGTGAATGTACCTGATGATGATGTCCAATCCATAAGAGACCAACTAGATGAGTCACCCCAGCAACGAGAATCAGAGACCCCTGAAAGGCGTTATCCAACTCGAATCAGGAGGCCTCCTCAGAGACTGAATCTTTGAACTGTTTTGCATGAAGTTGTATATATATATATGTTATTATGTTATGTTAAATGGGGATATAACTGTTAAGCTAAAAAGGGAGGATTGTGGTGTATGTAACCTGTTCCACCTTAAGAGAACTACCTTAAGAGATGTACTACTTTCTCTTGGCTGCTGTATACTGTAATACCGGTGGTGACCACACCGGTATATAAGTGTTGTGTAGGGATTTGCTGGGCAGTTCAGCCCTGACCTCCGAATAGTAAAGACCTGTTAAAAGTTATTCTTGTTGTCTGTGTCCAGTGATTGATCATAAGCATAACTGGGACACACAGACTCAACAGGTGACAAATTTTGTTTGATAACACTGCTGTGAAACGCCTTGGGTTGTTTCACTACGGTAAAGGCATTATAATTGCAAGTTGTTGTTGTAAATACCTCCAAAATGGAAAAGAAAATGGTGGAATATGAATGGGAGAATCCAGCAGGAGCACTGGCAAGATATCTTTGATGGGCCTGCTGTCCATTTCTAGTATTTTCTATTATAATTTGGATTTCCAGCATTCATGCTTTTAATGCTGATCGTCTGCATGAAGTGAGTCTGGTCTGTCAGCGATGACACAGCCATTTGTTTGATTTTCTTGTACAGTCAATCATCAAGTGAGTGGTGAGGTTATTTTGAGTCAAGCCATTCAATCAGTGCCTCAGATTAGACTGGGCACGTTGCATCCTAACACTGCTGCTTTGCTCACTCACTGCCGTTCCTTTAGGCGTTCGATATTAAGTTCTTCACTGACAAAATGTTCCAAGATTATGTTCTGTGCAGTCAGATGTCTTGATATTCAGCTTCATCATCAGTTATCCTATTATTTTATGTGGAAACTAAAATGCTAATATAACCCTGTGCATCCCTATAGCCTACTGATTGGTGCGGCCATTTTCACAGGCTTCCACCTTCCCCACCTGATTGAGAGCTTGTGGCTCTACGGAATGTGTAGAAATCCAATGTTATCCCGTCCCCACTATATTTTCGCTCCTCTTCTCCTGAAGCCGCCAACCCAAGTTGGCGTACAGTTGTGTCATTACTCCTCACTCTCTAGTGCCTCATCCAAGTGGCCATTTCTCATGAGTCTCAGCAGGCTGTTCAACATGGGAGCCCAATAAAGTCCTTTACAGCAGGAATCACTGATTGATGATCAGGAACCGGAATTCTAGCTGTTGTTTTTCATCCACACCCTGCAGCCCAGGGGAATCAGAGCTTTTGGAGTGTTGCTTTGGCCGAGAATACAATACAAAAGATTTGTATTTGCATAGCACCTTTCACATCCTCAATATGTTCTAGAGCCAATGAATTGCTTTCTAAGTGTAGTTACTGTTGTTACAAGGCAGGTTTATACAGGCAAGCATGGCAACCAAAGTCCACACAGAAAGGTCTCACAAACAGCAAAGGGATCAATGAATCTGTTGTCGTTTAGTGATGTTAGTTGAGGGATATATATTGACCAAGTTACTGAGAGAATCCCAGCTCTTCTTTGAAACAGTACCATTGGATCTTTTACATCCACCTCAGCACATAGATGGGGTTTTGATTTAACGTCCCATCCAAAAGACAGCACTTCTGACCACACAGCACCCCTTGTGTAAAATATCAACCTAGATTATGGGGTGAATATCCGCGAGCGTTTTTCCACTTGTCTGCCCTAACTTGTGATGTCCCATGAGCTGAATAGCCTGTCAAAAAAACATTATCAAAGCTGACACACAAGTGATGGTCATTCGGATGAGGTACCGGACGATGACCAGCGCTCGTGGAATCGTAGCCCAGCAAGGAGTTGGATTCGTCACAATAGGGGATGGAGAATATTGGCAAGCAGAGGAGAAAAGAACCTGAATGACTGGCCAAGGTCAATAGAGGTGGACCACACAAGGGCTGAAGAGTAGGATTGCAGCTCAGATAAATCATGACATAGGGGCCAAAAATCCATGGGGGGAGGGCGCATCTCAGTCTAAGTGCTGGGATGTGCCTGCCAGGACATGCCAATGGAGCATCTATCACTGAACCCAACAGACTTGTTGAGGCCAGGGGTAGGTTGCCTACATTGCATGCCAGTGGTGGGCACAATAAGCGCATTTCAGGTGTCTGCTCCATCCCCCCCGCCACCCCCAAAGCCATAGATGGTGATATGCTGTGCAGAGTCCAGGGGGAAGATGTCAGGACCCTTCGAAAGAAAAAATAGTGGCCCCTAACTCTTTCTAATAGGGACACTTTAAAAGTTTAATAAAAAATCCACGACTTTAAATCTTTGGGGGTTCAGGTTGGAATCTAATTGAACAGTTCAATTAGTTTCCTTATAGAATAATTGTAGGGGGTGGTGTTTGGGGTCAGCTTCACCTCTGACTTATGAGCAGTTCGAATCGCTCCCACTCCCTTGGTTCTAGACCTGGGACTTATTTGGGGGTTGTAATGAAATTGCAGCAGACAACTGAGTTGGTGAAAGAACTTGGATTTTATTTGAGACAAGAAAATATACACAACACAACAATCTTATCACTCGAAAAGGGGGAACACTTCGGAATATACGAGGGAGACTAACAATAGACAGAATACTTCACCCCTCCCAATCCCACTACACTAACTAAGTTGGACTCCAGAGGGCCAGGGATAATGCTCACCAAACAACTTCTTTTGACAGTTGTAGAGGTTCGCGATTTTGAGGTTCTCTAGATGTGGTGGTTGGGGCCTGGCGTACCCCGGACGCGGTAGAAGACTTCACCTGTGTTGCTGTTTCAGTCTCCGCGTGTCAGCTGATGCGGTCGGCTGCGTATTGGATCTATCAGGTAAGTACCCAATTTCTTTTGGTCAGAAATAGGGTTTAGAGTCTTTCCATCAAATCTTACCCAGGGGTAAGTCAGAATAGTTTGTAGAGTGGAAACAAACTTGCGAATCTTCGGTTTCTTCCAGGTTGGTTTCTTGTCGGTCGCGGTGGCCCAGTATTACCTAGTTGATGGTAATATTTTTGGTTGTTTGTTTCTTGGGGCCTTTGGTTGCCGCGAGGCGTTTGATGATGTCTTCTCCTGGCTCGGACTCCTGATACTTTTGTGACTTGACGTGGCTTTTGAAGTCTTCTTCTTTTCTACACGAGCCGTGCTGTATCGAACGGACCGAAACCGAACTGCTCTCTTTTTCTGGACTGTACTGAACCAAACTCCTTGACCGAACAAACTGACTCGCTAACCAACTGAGAAAGCAGGCCCCAATTATACCGTTTGAGGCCTTGCTTATCTGCCTGCCAAATCTTCTCTGGCCCATTGTCATTTTTGGCGGGCTCGTTAACATTAATAGTTTTTGAATTCTTTTACGGGTTTCGAGCTGGTCCCATCTATCTTAAGTTGTTTTAAGAACGTGTGAAGTAGTTTCAGGATGGTCCATCGAAACCTAAATTGGCTTTAAATGACTGTTTAATCTCTAGTTTGATTAGTAAGATTTGTCTTTTCCTGCTGGGGTCAGGGTCCCTTTTGTTGGTCAGTGGCATGTTCTGCATTATGCATACTTTGGATGGCTCTGTAGTTTTTGGTGGGAATGGCTCTTCCACTGGTCTTTTATCATTATGTAAAATGACTGAGACAGCCCAGAACGTTCCCAGACAGTTTGGCTTATGCCAATATCCAAACTGTTCGTTTTACAGAGGCCTATCTCAATCCCTTTGTCGTAGCCTTTCACAGGCTTGAACATGCCTTTTTAAAATAACTAAAATCCTGGGGTTTTGACTTTAAGCCCCTTTTAGGCCCAATATTCTTATACCATTCTGGCATGGTTTATTAACAGTCCAAAAATCCCTTCTTTAGGGTAATCTTCTTGGTTTTGGGGAATCTGTTGAATTTTGTGAATCTTACATAATGGATACCCAGGAGTGAGTTACAGACTGGAATCTAATTGAGGGGTTCGGATGGTTTATATATATAGAATAATAATAGACATCTGGGAGATATAACTGTAGGTTTAAAATTACCTTAAGGTGTCTAATATGATGGTTTATGTGCCGGGAAAACTTTGGGGTGGGTTTTAGTGGATTTGGGCTCTGTTGTCCTGCTGGTGTCATGGTGATTCTCTGTTGGCCCGTGCGCTTCCCGTCATCGGCATGTGATGGTGTCTACACCGAACGTTAATGACTGTGATGTCATTGGCGCATGTTTATCAAGTCATCATCTGAGCACCTCATTCCTTCCGTGGGCTCAACCCAGTGAGCAGGTGCCATCGGCATGCTCGGCTTGCAGGGATGTCAACAGCGTGAGTCCTCCGATGATTTCTGGAACCAGTGATTGACTCAGCCTGTTGGAGCAGCCAGGCTCCTAATGCCCTATAAATAGAGCCGGCTTATCCTCCCAAACATAGAGCAGCGATAGAATCAGCTGTCGGCATTTTCCCTGAGCCTGAAAGAGACTCGGACACAGCTGGGAGCAGGACACCTTCCACTCACCGTTAGAACTACTGAGGACTTGAGCCTTTCAACTGGGATTCTGTAAAAAGAGACAAAGAAGACGACACAGCAAGGAGAAAGATTTTGGTAAGCACTGTACCTCTTGTGAGTTGTGAAGAATTTTTAAAGCCCTATTTAAGTCAGAGTTTATCACACAGAAGAACAGAACATGGGGGATGAAATTGGTGCTCAGCGAAAGCATGAAATGTACAATTGTGAATCGCTAGCCTATTTTACACCGCGCCCAATTTTCTTACCATTGACTTCAATACCGATTTCGCTGAGCCTAATTCGTGCTATTGGCATAGACCAATTTCATCCTCACGTAAGCATAACCATTAACAATAACAGTAGTATTATATGGTAATATTTGCTTTTGTATTATATGGTATGTTGTATATCAAGGAATATGGCTGGCATTACACTTCAGTTCCTGATCTGAGAGTAGTATCCGTCAGCTGATTGAAGTGTCAGCAGACTCTTGCTATTCTGTAGACCGAGCTCAGTCTGACCAGCCTTGATTCATATGCTGCCTTCTGCCCCTTCCCCGTGAAACCTTTCAGTGTCAGCTGAGCACGGCAGCAGCAATCACTTTAAGGATTCGAAAGATTCCATACAAAGATTTTAAAAGTTATCTGGCGGTCGATAGGCTCATTTAGAACTGGGATTTGTATCGGACTGGAGCCATAATGCAGTTGGTGCAGGCTTGAACAGGCATGAGTTAGCCTTTGGAAGGGGGCTTCAAATCTTTCTCTTGTTCTGGTATTTTCAAGTGATGTTGCCCTTTTTTTTTTACACTGACACATGCCCAAAGCGCTTTCGCATAGATGTACTTTATAACTGCACTTTACGACATAATTACAGATACAGCAGGCTAGCCAGTAT